>NC_090340.1:34546231-34863231 GCF_035084215.1 Heptranchias perlo | reverse complement strand
TTAAAACCTTTATGCTTCTTTATTTCCTTTTGCAAGAATTTTTGGCTTCATGATCTAAGAAGCCTTTTATCCTTCTCAGATCCACCCCAAGTACTCTGCATTTCCCTCCTCTCTCTGGAATGACCTAAATCCTCTACATTATAACAGTGACTACACTTCAAAAAGTACTTCTTTGGCTGTAAAGCACTTTGGGACGTCCTGAGGTCGTGAAAGGTGCTATATAAATGCAAGATTGACGTTTCTTTAAATAGGAAGTTCAGATTCTAATTTCTCTAATATGCTCAAATTTAATGGAAAAAATATTACATTCTCTCTTTGTAACAGTTATATGCCATGTTCCTTGCCATACATCCAAAAATGTTTAAAGGAGGCAATCTTTCTGAACAAGTATTTGGCAGAGCTTTTCTGTTTCTGTGAAAATACATGGCACAGTGATGTAATTATGTTGAACTGCTTCATAGCTTCACTTACACAAGCTGTTATTCTGCGAAAAATGATGGATGAATCTTTTTACTCTTAACAACAACTACAACTTGCAATTAAATAGCACCTTTAACGTAGAAAAATGTCCCAAAACGCATCACAAAAGCGTAATCAGACAAAAATGGACACCGAGCCAAAGAAGGACATATTAGGAGGGGTGATCAAAGAGGTGGATTTAAAGAGAAGGAAGAGAAGCTATTAGTAGAGATGCTGTGGCGATGAACAGATAGTTAAGGGTGGGAACAAGTGAGGGCAATTCCACTGAGATGGGCAACGGATGAGAGACATTGGCAGAGGATGGTGTGGTCAACTGTATCAAAATTTGCGCAGAGGTTGAGGGGGGCTAGTGCACCATATTCATGGTCACAAAGGATGTCCTTTGCAACTTGGATTAGTGCTGTTTTGGTGCTTTAGCAGGGGTAGAACTCTGATTGCAAACATTCAAGCATGGAGTTGTGAGAAAGAAGAGCACAGATTAGAGAGGTTGATAACAGGTAGTACATAACCAATACTGCCACATCACATGGGCCAATTTTACAGTGGCGAATCATTTTATATATTGACCAATCAACCAACCAACACTAAACCTGACAGATTCTTCCTAGTAATAACTTGGCTCATCTACACAATAAACATTCCTACACATTGCTGTGTTCTATTCATTATTACCTCATTAAAATCAGTAATGAAGATAAGAAAGTTTATCCAGGGCTAATCCCTATTGCACTCCACTAGTTGATGAACTCCAAACAAAAATGGTCCATTTAATACCACCGTCTGATTTGTATTCTGTAATCTACAGTCCAATTTGTCACATGTTCCCCAAATCCACAATGTCTTATCGTCTCGACAGGTGTCTTTGAAGAACATTATTAGTTCATTTTAGAAATTCAGAATGTTGGAGATAACACTTGAAACCGCTTCAGGTTTGATTGAACCCATCTGTCTAAAATGACAACACTAATGCATTAATGTTAGTTTATTCCCGCAACTCAGACATGTCATCAGGAAGTGGTCTGTGCAATCTGAGGATGTTGACAGAGGTTCATCCAATCCTTGGTAGTCAAGTTTGTGTTTTATTAATCCTTGGTGGTTTCTTGATAGCTGTTTGTTCAAGCCCTCTGATTGTTTTGAGCAGCTCATGGGAAAAGGTGGTGGTAGATGATGCTTTCCCATTTCCTGGCACTCTGGTGTTGAGCATATATGGCCTTATACGCAAGTGACAGAGTATGGATTAACCTTCTGTGGCTTAGTTTTCAGTGCATGTTCATCTTCTTTCACTGGCTAGGCAGTCCATTGGTGAAAGTGGTATATAGAAATGTTTTTATATATTTGTCACAGAGAAATACCTTCTTTTGACAGGAAATTTGATTGCTTCTCCATAGAACATCCAACATTTTTGTACTTTGAGATGATATCTCACCCTAATTCCACTCATCTGCTTTTCCACTGTCCAATTCAAATTCACTCTACATGCCCCACCAACCTGTTTGACATGCAGCCCATTTCTTTTTCTGAGATCCCTGCTCCCATCCATTCTTTTGGTGGTTAATTCTTTCTTTTTCCAAGCTATCAATTTACCTTGGTCTCATTATAGTTTAATAGTTTCCATACCCACTTAAGCAGCAAGATATCGAGCCAAGTCTGCAGTGAACATGGTTTCCTGATCTTGAAAGAAAATGTAACCAGCTGTCTTCCAAGATTGAGAAGCTCCACCCTTGCAGCACTTTGTAATTGATCTTGGTGATATACTATATTAAGGCAACAGGAAGAAGGTATCATTGGAAGGGACTCACCATTGGCAGAACAAATGAGTGGGAGTGAGGAACTTTCTTAACTCAGGTGTCAGGCTTCACATCTTTCACTAAGTGCTATGAGAAAGATTACTTAAAATCCACATATCTTAATATTCTGCAGTGAACTTCAATGTTCCTCTCCACTTAGTGTGTATTGTTTGAGCGAGAGGCAGAGATAATGGCAAGAAATAAGATGTGCAGTCTTAACTGTTGTTTTATGAAATTAATATCAAAATCAAGTATAGGAAAGAGCATTAATATTAAGGTTTGGGATATTTTTCAAGGCGAGGAGTTGGTTCCGTTGGGTATAGTTTTACAGTGAAGGTCTTCATGTCGGGTTACATCGAGTCTACAGCACAGAAGCAGGCCATTCGGCCCAACTAGTCTATGCTGGCATTTATGCTGCTCACAAGCCTCCTCCTTCCCTACTTTATCTAACCCTATTAGCATACTCTTCTATTCCTTTCTCCCTCATGTGCTTATCTAGTTTCCCTATAAATGCATCTGTGCTATTTGCCTTAACTACTCCCGGTGGTAGCCCATTCCACATTCTTACCATTCTCTGGGTAAAGATGTTTCTCCTGAATTCTCTATTGGATTTATTAGTGACTGCCTTATGTTTATGTCCTCCAATTTTGGACTCCCCCACAAGTGGAAACATTTCTACATCTACCCTATCAAACACTTTCATTATATTAAAGACCTCTATCAGGTCACCCCTCAGCCTTCTCTTTTCCAGAGAAAAGAGCCCCAGTCTGTGTTCAGCCTTTCCTGATAAGTATATTCTCTCAGTTCAGGTATCATCCTTGTAAATCTTATTTGCACTTTCTCCAATGCCTCTATATCCTTTTTATAATATGGAGACAAGAACTGTGCACAGTACTCCAAGTGTGGTCATAGAATCATAGAATCATAGAATCATAGAAGTTACAACATGGAAACAGGCCCTTCGGCCCAACATGTCCATGTCGCCCAGTTTATACCACTAAGCTAGTCCCAATTTCCTGCACTTGGCCCATATCCCTCTATACCCATCTTACCCATGTAACTGTCCAAATGCTTTTTAAAAGACAAAATTGTACCCGCCTCTACTACTGCCTCTGGCAGCTCGTTCCAGACACTCACCACCCTTTGAGTGAAAAAATTGCCCCTCTGGACCCTTTTGTATCTCTCCCCTCTCACCTTAAATCTATGCCCCCTCGTTATAGACTCCCCTACCTTTGGGAAAAGATTTTGACTATCGACCTTATCTATGCCCCTCATTATTTTATAGACTTCTATAAGATCACCCCTTAACCTCCTACTCTCCAGGGAAAAAAGTCCCAGTCTGTCTAACCTCTCCCTGTAAGTCAAACCATCAAGTCCCAGTAGCATCCTAGTAAATCTTTTCTGCACTCTTTCTAGTTTAATAATATCCTTTCTATAATAGGGTGACCAGAACTGTACACAGTACTCCAAGTGTGGCCTCACCAATGCCCTGTACAACTTCAACAAGACATCCCAACTCCTGCATTCAATGTTCTGACCAATGAAACCAAGCATGCCGAATGCCTTCTTCACCACCCTATCCACCTGTGACTCCACTTTCAAGGAGCTATGAATCTGTACTCCCAGATCTCTTTGTTCTATAACTCTCCCCAACGCCCTACCATTAACGGAGTAGGTCCTGGCCCGATTCGATCTACCAAAATGCATCACCTCACATTTATCTAAATTAAACTCCATCTGCCATTCATCGGCCCACTGGCCCAATTGATCAAGATCCCGTTGCAATCCCAGATAACCTTCTTCACTGTCCACAATGCCACCAATCTTGGTGTCATCTGCAAACTTACTAACCATGCCTCCTAAATTCTCATCCAAATCATTAATATAAATAACAAATAACAGCGGACCCAGCACCGATCCCTGAGGCACACCGCTGGACACAGGCATCCAGTTTGAAAAACAACCCTCTACAACCACCCTCTGTCTTCTGTCGTCAAGCCAATTTTGTATCCAATTGGCTACCTCACCTTGGATCCCATGAGATTTAACCTTATGTAACAACCTACCATGCGGTACCTTGTCAAATGCTTTGCTGAAGTCCATGTAGACCACGTCTACTGCACAGCCCTCATCTATCTTCTTGGTTACCCCTTCAAAAAACTCAATCAAATTCGTGAGACATGATTTTCCTCTCACAAAACCATGCTGACTGTTCCTAATTAGTCCCTGCCTCTCCAAATGCCTGTAGATCCTGTCCCTCAGAATACCCTCTAACAACTTACCCACTACAGATGTCAGGCTCACTGGTCTGTAGTTCCCAGGCTTTTCCCTGCCGCCCTTCTTAAACAAAGGCACAACATTTGCTACCCTCCAATCTTCAGGCACCTCACCTGTAGCGGTGGATGATTCAAATATCTCTGCTAGGGGACCCGCAATTTCCTCCCTAACCTCCCATAACGTCCTGGGATACATTTCATCAGGTCCCGGAGATTTATCTACCTTGATGCGCGTTAAGACTTCCAGCACCTCCCTCTCTGTAATATGTACACTCCTCAAGACATCACTATTTATTTCCCCAAGTTCCCTAACATCCATGCCTTTCTCAACCGTAAATACCGATGTGAAATATTCATTCAGGATCTCACCCATTTCTTGTGGTTCCGCACATAGATGACCTTGTTGATCCTTAAGAGGCCCTACTCTCTCCCTAGTTACCCTTTTGCCCTTTATGTATTTGTAGAAGCTCTTTGGATTCACCTTTGCCTGATCTGCCAAAGCAATCTCATATCCCCTTTTTGCCCTCCTGATTTCTCTCTTAACTCTACTCCGGCAATCTCTATACTCTTCAAGGGATCCACTTGATCCCAGCTGCCTATGCATGTCATATGCCTCCTTCTTCTTTTTGACTAGTGCCTCAATCTCCCGAGTCATCCAAGGTTCCCTACTTCTACCAGCCTTGCCCTTCACTTTATAAGGAATGTGCTTACCCTGAACCCTGGTTAACACACTTTTGAAAGCCTCCCACTTACCAGACGTCCCTTTGCCTGCCAACAGACTCTCCCAATCAACGTCTAACCAAGGTCCAACATAAATTTAACAAGACGCCTCTGCTTTTTAATTCTATCCCTCTAGAAATGAACCCCAGTACTTGGTTTGCCTTTTTTTTTGGCCTTATTAACCTGCGTCACTACTTTTAGTGATTTATGTATCTGTACCACGAGATCCCTTTGCTCCTCTACCCCATTTAGACTCTTATTATCCAAGCAGTATGTGACCTCCTTATTCTTCCTACCAAAATGCACCACCTCACACCTATGTTGAAATTCATTTGCCACTTAGATGCCCATTCTGCAAGTTTATTATTGTCTTCTTGCATTTTAACGCATTCTTCCTTTGTATTAACTACACCCCCCAATTTGGTGTTGTCGGCAAATTTTGAAATTGTACTTCTGAGTCCAAATCGTTAATGTAAATTGTGAACAACAGTGGTCCCAGCACTGACCCTGTGGAATACCTCTTCCCACCTTTTGCCAGTCTGAGTAGCTACCCTTAACCCCTACTCTTATCATTTCTGTTTTGTAGCCAGCTTGCTATCCATTCTGCTACTTGTCCCCTGACTCCACATGCTCTGACCTTAGTGATGAGTCTACAATGTGGTACCTTACCGAAAGCCTTTTGAAAATCCAAATATATTACATCTATTGCATTACCCTTGTCTACTCTTTCAGTTACTTTTTCAAAGAATTCAATAAGGTTGGTCAAGCGTGACTTTCTCTTCTGAAATCCGTGCTGACCACTCTTTATTATATTTTCATTTTCTAGATGTTTTTCTATTACACCTTTGAATAAAGATTCCATTATCTTTCCTACCACCAACATTACGCTAACTGGTCTATAGTTCCCTGGACTTGTTCATAAAATATTTATGTCTGTGCATAGTTTATGCAGCTATGCATGGTGAAATGTATTTCAAAGAAACAACATGGTATTTTGCACATTAAATGTGCAATAGGTCCAGTAGATAAACAGCCAAGTGTTAAGTATATGTAGGCAGTGAACGTTCACCAGCAGTGAATAGTTTTACATTTTTCGAGTTTGAATACCCTGAAGATGCTCTTAATTTAACTGTCATGCAACATCATAAGTGAATGCTTCATGCAATATTTAGGAGAGTAGCTTTTTTTGCTGACTCCCAAGGTAAAACTTCGATAAAAGCATTAGGATCTTAAAAGAAGCTGAAACTACTAGGATATGGGAGAAATATAAAAAGGTTGAAAATTGGATTTTTCCTTCAGGTCGAATGTAGAGAAGTGTGAACTAGATGTGGACCTTGTAGGATATATGTGAGGGAGACAAAAAGTCTAAGATGCAGATTAAACTAAGTAGGCAAAATAACAGGGTACTCTCGAGCATAAAGGAATTGGAAGAGGTAACAATGGCCATAAAACAGACAGAGGGGGAGATGATGAGCACTAGGAGTGATTCTATCTGTATAAGAATAACTGAAAGGAAAGCAAATATGGGACAGATATGGTGGTATGAAGTGAGCAATGGAACAGGAGATCTGTGAAAATAATGTGGTACATAAATTGTCAGATTGACGGTTCCTGCTGCTTTTTGGTGAAAAGCATCAGAAAAGTGATCACTAATGAAGTAAGATGGGTGAGTGATGGGTGAGCTTACTCACAGTCCTTTTCCCAAGGTGTTGTTTGATTCTTTATATGTGGTTCAGTAAATTATGTTGTTGAAATCGCATGGCAACTTCATGGTGATGTAGAAAAAGTTTCTGTTCGTCCCTGGAATAGGAAACTGCATGGAAAACAGTTCTATTGCATAGAGTGATACCTCTTCAAAAATAATGATGTGGAGATGCCGGTGATGGACTGGGGTGGACAAATGTAAGGAATCTTACAACACCAGGTTATAGTTCAACAAATTTATTTTAAAATCACAAGCTTTCGGGGATTATCCCCTTCACCTGACGAAGGGGATAATCTCCGAAAGCTTGTGAATTTAAAATAAATTTGTTGGACTATAACCTGGTGTTGTAAGATTCCTTACATTTCTTCAAAAATAAGGCATTTCTTGCACTTACCTAAGTTAGTTGAGGAAATCTTATGGTCTTGAGCAGAATTTGTAACTTTGATCTGTTTGGCAGTATTTTGTAATATGGTCCATCTTTAGTATAAAACCGTGTAATACAGCTTTAAGTCAATACTTCGCCATGTCGAAAGAGGGAAACTAATGGTATCATCCTGATCTTTAAAAATCTTGTCTGTGCTGATGTGTTACAGTGTGTGTGTGTGTGTGTGTGTGTGTGTGTAAGAATTTTGAAGAAAGTGGTTGAAATGTGCATGCATATTTTCAATAAAGGGGAATTATATATTGAATTGTCACATAGTTCTAAATGGTTTAAAAATGACTGCCTGAATTACAAGGAGAAGTGGATCAACTGAAGACCTACAAGACAATCAGAAGTTGCTTCAGGCAGGAATAATGAGTATATCCGCAGAAAGCAGTGCTGTGTAGATTTTTAAACAATACACAGGAATGGATACCTGGGCAGACAAGGGAAAGACAAGTAGTATAGAGATTAATATAAATAGGAGGAGGAAAAGGTAGTGATACAAATGGGTTTTTGAGCTCAAATGGTGCATGTGATGAAAACTCAGGTTATAACTTACAGAATGTGGCTAGTGACTTGCACAGGAATGGTCCTTATAAGGATGCATATTATTCTTTAAGAGGAAGCGATGTGGAAGCGTGGCCATAGGCTAATGTGTCAAATGATTTGTTATCACTCAAAAATGGGTGTTGTTACTGTCTCTGGAACATCTTATGCAAAATTGAGATATTCTGGCAGCAAATTAAATTACGTGCCGTAAATGTAGAAAATCATGGCTGTTGTGCTGTGCCAGATTACTTGACTTTGATGAAATACTGTATTGTAGAAGGGAATTGACATTATACATAATTGAAAAACTTTCTTGGTTAAAAGGAACTTGCAGAGGGGAAAAATGATCTGCACATAACCACATAGGCAGCTTAGCTTTTGGTGCAGACTGCAAAATTGTAATTGTGATTCATTTAAGCTAAGTTAGAAAAAAAAACAAAGTGCTGGAAATACAAAGCAGGTACATCAGCATCTGAAATTAGAAAGACAGATTCATGTTGGATAGAGTTTAAGGTGGAGAAAATAGAACATGGTCTATGGGCTTGATGAGGCAAATAGGCTTTTGATACTTTGCTGGTCTATTTCCCATGGCATTGCACACAGGGAGTCAAGACCAAATGCAGTCTTCAAGTCAAGCAGAGTTAGAGGGAGGGGGCATAAATGGACCCAGGTGGAGGAAGTAAGAGGAAGATGATGATGGGGGGAGGCAGAAGGGTGGGAAAGGGAACTGGGGGAAGATGGACATAAGAGAGACAGGGAGGAACAATGGAGGGGGATGGGTAATGAGAGAGCAAAAACAGGGCAACCACCTCAGCAGGGTTGGGGGGTTGGCCAGTGAACACTGTCTGCAAAGGGAGATTGTAGTGCGCTGTCCTTATTTATGACCAGCCTTGATTTTGGTTTTGGTGTTGGGGTGGGGGCAGGATTAGGTGCCCTTCCCTTCTCCCAGCATTTTCTTGTTAAATGGAGGTAGTCGGGTGGGGTAGTGAGATGCTTTTCCCTTCAGTATCATAGATTCCTCACAGCAGGGGTTGGAGTGCTGTTGTTACTTGACTGGAATGTTCCACAGCAGATGTGAAGCTCAGGATTGAAATGCCCAAGCATGAGCACAGTGGCACGAGGTCTGTTGGTCATAACTGGTTGTACAAGTACTATAATGATTTCAGCCAAAGGACCCTAGAGTTTTCAGTGAAATGTGTGCTGAATTTAATATAAAATTAATCGATCTCCTCTAGGGTCTTGTATCACTCAGTTTAATGTTTCAATGCCTTTTAAAATGGAATGTGTACAAACAGAAGTTAGCAAAATATTGACTACAAAAGCAGAGTTAAATATTTGCAACAAGTGAGATTATAAATTTGTACGCCTGCTATGTGCAAATCAACACATTTATTTAAAAAATACATTTTCCATGCACTATTGCCACTACATTTCGTATTTTGCTATAGATAAGAGAACTGCTGTCAATTTGCTGTACAGAAGATGGTATTGATGAATTACTTTGTGCTCCAGAAGAGTTACTAATAAATTGATTTGTGATCATTATAGTGGTGGGCAGTGACAGCTGTTTTGCAAGAGCATTTTTACTAACGGATTTCAGAATAAATCATTCATGTTTCTATCCAGCGTACATGTCAAAAGACGATTATTTAATTGTTGTCTTAAATGTTGATTACATCAAAGTAACTGATATCTTCATACTTCAGATGGCTTGTTGGGATTAACATCAGAAGTTTATGTGTAACCTTAAGACTGTTCATATTGTTTTTTCTTGTGCCCCTTTTTAAAAGTGTTTTCTTCCTTTCTGCTTTCTTGGGTCTTCCTGTTCAACACAGAATTGCTAGGTAGGTACCCTGTTTCAGGCTTCTGCCAATACCACCTTGACGGCAGCTGCAAAGAGAGGTGTGAGCACAAAACAGGCAACTCCTTCCCAATTTCTTCACTGCCCCATTTCCTCAGTTCCCTGCTGGAAAACATCTAACTTCCACATGACACTTCTCTGTAATTGTGCAGTATAATTGGTATTCAGTTGATAACTCACCATATGAGATCTCATAGGTGAACCTGCATCCTATCATTCTGTGGCACACTTTGAGCAACTGGGTTGGCCCTTATATCAGCACATTCATCTTATAACAGCATTCATCTTATAATACAAGACACTCGTGCATTGATCTACATGAAAAGAACATCTGTCTATATCATTTTACTAAATATAGACATTAACGAGCATAGTTTCCCCACAAAATATTTCATCCATTTAAATATTTTATGTGCTACTTAATGAAATGTACAGTTAAATGGAGGATGATCAGCACAAATAAGACACTACCACGTAGCACCGATTGAGGGGTTCAAATGATGTCACAAAACAATGAACGTGAAACTTGAGGGGCAAAATTTCCTGGTGTAACTGGCAAGTTATGCCAAAATTGCTGCCAGTTCTTAAATCACCTTTGGCAAGATTGGTGTATGCCGAAGTTTCCTGTGTACCTAATTTGACTACGCCGGAACATAAGATTCAGCATAAAAAATCATGTGATTTAAACATAACCAGTGGGACCCCAGGGAGCTCAGGCGGAGCCCTATAAATGGGAGGCGGTGAGAAACAGCTTTCATCAGAAAGAGGCTGTGGAGTTCAGTGGCAGACAGCTTACCCTCTTGAATTTATTTTTAATTAACTTGTCCAATAAGTTTTCAGTGTCTCAACAGCATTTACCCTCTCACAGAGGACCACCGAAATTGATATAAAAACTGTCAGGAAGAGGGCCTGCAATTTTGCTGACGGTGACTTCCGGGCCCTCCTCGATGAAACAAAGGAAAAGTGGGACCAACTCTTGGGCTCTTCGAAACCGAAACTGGAACATGCCGTCAGCCATGGGGCATGGAGAGAGGTGGCAGAGGCGCCAAGTGCCTCATCCATGACACCCCTAGCATGGCAGAGCCATGCCTAAAGAAATTTAATGACCTTACAAGAGCTGGGAAGGTAAGATACTCACTATGCGCTCCCTTTTTTCCACGCCCATCCTGCGCACCACTACTCTTGAGATTCTCAAAGTGGCACTCCCACGACTGTCACTTCAGACTGAAGTTATTTTAAGGGAAATTCTACCTTCCAATACTGTAGGATCTGAGCCGACACAATTCTCTGATTAATAACCTATTAGCTATACCAACTGAAATGTTAAACCAATTTGACCCCCGTGCACCTTCAGCTGTTGCACATATCTCCTGCAATGACACAATGCACACTGTGATAGACTGGAAGCCTAATGTTCCTTCCATTTTGTCTTTGCAGGACAAAATGCCACACAATGCCAGAGACGGACAAAGACGAGTGGTGGGATCGCCATGTTAGGAGCTCTTGCACCCCCCATGAGCAGAAGGTTGTCCAGCTCTTGGGCTGCAGCACCACTGTAACCATGGCAGAGGTGGATGGTGAAAGTCCACAGCGAGGTGAATGCCTGAGCCCCTGTTATCTCTCCATGCTCTACAACTGGGGCCAAGCCTCCCTGCCCCTGCATGAAGACTGCATCCCAAGAGGCATACGCGCAACCACTCTAACCTTTTGCATTTTCTTCCCACAGCTTGACTGAGGAAAACCACCATGGTGGAGGAGCAGCAGGAGGTCGAGGAAAAGGCAGAGGGGGGAGATGCAGCAGTTTCCAGAGGAGTAGGAGGAAGTGGACCCAGGCCTTCTTATCCACCTTTTCCCCACTGAGCTGGCAGATGAAAAGCTGATGGAAGGCCAGAGGTCCACTCTTCCTTTCTTGGCTGGGAGTGCACTCTCCTTGCCATCTTCAGACCCCTCTAAAATAGCAGCAGAGTCACCAGGGCTCACCTATACCAGGCACCAAGATGTAGACAGGCCCCCAGGACAAGCCTGCAGCAGGAGGCCAGATAAGCTCACCAGCTCAGCCTTTAACTTACGAAGACCAGGACAACTCGGAAGGCGTGGCAGAACCTCTCCAGAGCGACCAGCTAGAAGACAGACCGCCACGGACTGATGAGACATGGGACTGATTTGATGGGTGCGCACCTTAAGAGCTGCATGCTGATGGAACATCGGAGGTCCTTAAGAACTCTGGGAATCAACTGCAATCTGAAGCTACTCGTGGGTTTGGCTCCTGAGTCCACAACACTGTTAAGCATCAACATTGCACAGGCAATGTTAGAGCTGCATGAACCAATTTAACAGGTGATGGATCCATTATGACACGCAGCAGGCCCCCAGGCAGGGGACAGAGAGGAAGCAGTCGGGGCATCCACATTGATGGAAGCTCAGGCTGCATTTCTTGAGACTTTGGGTGACAGATTGGAGGGCACTTTGAATCGTGGCTTCCAGCCTCTCACCAAAGGGGTACTGAGGCCATGCAGCATTTGGTGGATGCTATGATACCAGCCATCCAGCTGATGACTGGGGTCGCAGATCTAGACAGAAGTGGAAGGGCAGCAGGTGCAGCCCAAGTATCTGCTGCTGCCGCCTCTCCATGCAGCAGCACTGGCCATGGCTCCGGCCTTCCAGCAGAAAGCACATGTCACCTGGACACAGTAGGCGAGACCAGGCAGCTCAAGATCTCACTCCTGGGACACAGCCAGTAGCAGCTCTGTGCCAGAAGCCAACTGTTGTGAACAAACATCCACTACAGCCCCATGACCCCTCAGTCTGGCATCTGGAGTCCATCATCTGAGGAAACTGGTAATTGTGTCGCTCCTCTGCTGCGTTCTCTGGGACCTAAATTGTTGTCATCAACCATGTCATTAAGGGGTATGCCCCATCATCCAAGATCCATCCATCAACTCTTCCCTTCTGCTTGAACAAGAGTGCGATGGCTGAATTGCGAGCGACCAACGTATCGTGACAGCACCCTGTGTGCTGGGCATTCACATGCAAAAAATGCTGCAGGGCGTTGCAAACAATCTGTAAGTTGAGCACCGCAAAAATGGCATAATGCTAATTTCTGGCACAAACGATGGTGGAAATTCGGACATATCGTAAAAACGGATGTAAGTGACTTATGTCTGAATTTCCTCGACCTTTTTACACTAGCATTACATCACGATTACACCATTTTTTTGTCCCAAATTTACAGGAAATTCTGGGCCTGAGTGTTTTCCAACAATCACTTGATCCACAGTGCGAGGCTATAATCTTGAAATCTCTCCATTTCTTTAGAAACAAATTTCCTATTCTCTCCCTTCCTTTCCTTTCCTTAAGGTGCTGACTCTGCTGGGGTATGGTTCCGCTAGAGCTGGCCCCTCCATTACCTTTAGGGTGTTTTCCTGTACACCTCCTGCTCTATGTGAGCTGGGAATGCTGGATGCTGTCATAGGATGCCAAATTTGAAAGTGTTCCTTTCCCCGGTACTAACATTCCTCATATTGATGTGGCAAAATTTACCAACACAAAACTTTAAAAAAAATAAAGTATGTAAAGGGGGAAGATATAAATATATGTTCATTTTAAAATAAATAAAACATATATAGCTCCTTTTAAGCAGCAGGAACTTGGTGATCAACTATTTTCAACAAGCCAATTGGATAATATGGTTCTTGAAGTTTTCTGGTATATTTGAATTAGAACTTTATTCCATTAAGCAGCGTTTCAGTGTAGCCGAAGGAGAAACCTGAGGCCATTCACGAAATGATGATAGACAAAGTGTGCTTACTCTATTAATGTGGTAGGGTAACATGAAAGGCATTTTTGTCTTGTGGTAGAAAGATTGGAAATGAAATTATCAGTGACATTTCAACTTTAAGGAACTAGGTTTTGTTAAGGAGAAAATTAGATTTCTAACTGTCAATACAAATTAGAAATATAGCCTATTGAACTGTCATCTTTAGTTTTACCGCCGCATTGCACTTTTTGGCAAAGATAACATTTATTGTGCAGTTAATGACATATTGAATAAATTTACCCAACTGAATATTGAAATTCTGAAGCTGCCACCTTATTTTGCATCTTGTGCTGTTTGTCAGCTGATCAACTTTAACCTTTTCACTGGTACAGACCTATATTTAGGTTTGAACAAACTGCACACTAGACAGTATCTACTTATATTTCTGCTTGCACTGCTCTTTTTTTTATTGGTCAAACAACAAAATTTTACAACCGTACAACATGTAGTGACTGGAACAAATGCAACCCAAGTACAATTCATTGAAGGACAATCAAAAAATAGCTTCATAAATTGAGTGCCTTTCTGAGTTTTCAGAGCAGACCAACGAAAAAATCTAATGTGGACACGATAATATTACAGTTAAAAGAAGCATTCAGTCTGCAACCAGTAGGGATAAATCTGTGTAATCCAAAACACAGCAGGCATGGATAGTGTCTGGTGTGGTGCTGAGCCATACAGAACATAAAGATCAGACCAGCGCTCAAGCATGCTATGTACCTGCAGTCCATATCTGGTGCGTTGTGGTTTTTCTTCTTTTTGTCCCAAAACGTTGTGATGAATCTTTGTGCTTGTGCAAGTGGGTTCAGTCAATGCTTCGGAATGTAACTATTCCAAGCCAAGTATAGAATATGCAGAAAAATTCCTTTTATTCTGCCACAAATCCAATTTCTAAAAAACACCCCAATTGATTAATGATAATTCCTCTGTTTCATCTTTGTGGCCAGCTTGAGTGAGATTGCCAATTTGTTCTGAATTGTGATCAGCTTGCAGAGTGGGCACTGACTGGATTGATACTTCCCAATGTCTCATAGGATCCTTACATTTGGCAGACAGAGAAGGGTTTAATTCCATCAGTCTCGGCTGGATTCACTCTGACCTCAGAGGTGAAATGAAGTGAGTAACCGTACCATCCACTTTCCCCTCTAGGTACTTGGAACAAATTCCAGAAGAGTTCTACATCCTCCTTTGAACACCTTTTGGAGAAGTGAATTTATAAACATGCAAAAAGAAAGTTTAGAAAAGATCTGTCAATATTCACCTTGTATTTTTGTGCAGTGTTCACACCTTTAGGCATCTGTCTGGTTATGATTTATTTAAGGAATCTTACAACACCAGGTTATAGTCCAACAGTTTTATTTGAAAATCACAAGCTTTCGGAGATTATCTCCTTCGTCAGGTGAGTGAGTGAAAGGTTCTCAAATCGCATATCTTATATTAGGCTGGGACACGATCACACCAATCAAAGGTGTCGTTGGTATTCAGACAGGTTAGCCACGGAAAACAGTACATCCCAGTATACTGAATACACAATGGGTCAGATTACAAAGCCAGAGAGAGAAAGAGACCCGAAAGGCAGAGAGAGAGAGAGAATGTCCAGTTGTATTAAAAGCAGATAACTTTTTTTCCCCTGCTGGTGGGGTTACGTGTAGCGTGACATGAACCCAAGATCCCGGTTGAGGCCGTCCTCGTGAGTGCGGAACTTGGCTATCGATTTCTGCTCAACGATTTTGCGTTGTCATGTGTCTCGAAGGCCGCCTTGGAGAATGCTTACCCGAAGATTGGTGGCTGAATGTCCTTGACTGCTAAAGTGTTCCCCGACTGGGAGGGAACCCTCCTGTCTGGCGATTGTTGCGCGGTGTCCGTTCATCCGTTGTCGCAGTGTCTGCATGGTCTCGCCAATGTACCATGCTCCGGGGTATCCTTTCCTGCAACGTATGAGGTAGACAATGTTGGCCGAGTCACAAGAGTATGAACCATGTACCTGGTGGGTGGTGTCCTCTCGTGTGATGGTGGTATCTGTGTCGATGATCTGGCATGTCTTGCAGAGGTTGCCGTGGCAGAGTTGTGTGGTGTCGTGGACGCTGTTCTCCTGAAAGCTGGGTAATTTGCTGCGAACGATGGTCTGTTTGAGGTTGGGTGGCTGTTTGAAGGCGAGTAGTGGAGGCGTGGGGATGGCCTTAGCGAGGTGTTCGTCGTCATCGATGACATGTTGAAGGCTGCGGAGAACATGGCGTAGTTTCTCCGCTCCGGGGAAGTACTGGACGACGAAGGGTACTCTGTTGGTTGCGTCCCGTGTTTGTCTTCTGAGGAGGTCTATGCAATTCTTCGCTGTGGCCCGCCGGAACTGTCGATTGACAAGTCGAGCGTCATATCCCGTTCTTACGAGGGCGTCTTTCAGCGTCTGTCGGTGTCCATCGCGTTCCTCCTCGTCTGAGCAGATCCTGTGTATTCGCAGGGCCTGTCCATAGGGGATGGCCTCTTTGACGTGGTTAGGGTGGAAGCTGGAAAAGTGGAGCATCGTGAGGTTGTCCGTGGGCTTGCGGTAGAGTGAGGTGCTGAGGTGCCCGTCTTTGATGGAGATTTGTGTGTCCAAGAAAGAAACCGATTCTGAGGAGTAGTCCATGGTGAGTTTGATGGTGGGAAGGAACTTGTTGATGTTATCGTGTAGTCTCTTCAGTGATTCTTCGCCGTGGGTCCATAGAAAGAAAATGTCGTCGATGTATCTGGTGTATAGCGTTGGTTGGAGGTCCTGTGCAGTGAAGAAGTCGTGCTTGAACTTGTGCATGAAAATGTTGGCGTACTCGCCTTCAAACAGCCACCCAACCTCAAACAGACCATCGTTCACAGCAAATTACCCAGCTTTCAGGAGAACAGCGTCCACAACACCACGTTGTCTACCTGTAACGTTGCAGTCAAGGACATTCAGCTACCGATCTTCGGGTAAGCGTTCCCCAAGGCGGCCTTCGAGACACATGACAACGCAAAATCTTCGAGCAGAAATCGATAGCCAAGTTCCGCACCCATAAGGACGGCCTCAACCGGGATCTTGGGTTCATGTCACGCTACACATAACCCCACCAGCAGGGGAAAAAAAGTTATCTGCTTTTAATACAACTGGACATTCTCTCTCTCTCTCTCTCTCTCTGCCTTTCGGGCCTCTTTCTCTGGCTTTGTAATCTGACCCATTGTGTATTCAGTATACTGGGGTGTACTGTTTTCCGTGGCTAACCTGTCTGAACACCAACGACACCTTTGATTGGTGTGATCGTGTCCCAGCCTAATATAAGATATGTGATTTGAGAACCTTTCACTCACTCACCTGACGAAGGAGATAATCTCCGAAAGCTTGTGATTTTCAAATAAAACTGTTGGACTATAACCTGGTGTTGTAAGATTCCTTACATTTGTCCACCCCAGTCCATCACCGGTATCTCCACATCATGATTTATTTAATAGTATAAGACTTATTCATAAAGATTACTTTATTTTTAGAAAGAATAAACTTTGCAACCAAACCAAACCCAATACTGCAAGATAGAAATAGTATTGTAAAACTTTTGTTTTCAATTATTGAATCACATTGATTATTTGCATTGCTTTGAAATTTTATTTTAAAATATACCGGAAGACATTTAAAAAGAGACTGCATTTCTCTAGGATGAAAAGAACTTGTCAGTCTTGGAAATAGTGACATAATTATCAGTCTTGTATCTACATAATTAACATTTACATCTAGCACAGGTCTGCAGTGTCATACCTGAAAGTGGGACCTCAATGGTATCACATATACACTAGGCAAAAAAGTGTAATTGGCTGAAGTAACCACGTATCTGTTAAGTTACTGTGAGTCATCTATTTTTACGGTTCTAGTCTTTAAGCAAAAAGGCTGCAAGGTGTTTTGTTCCGAAGTATAATAGTTTTATTAAGAAGTTATAACAAGTAACAAAGATATTAAAATACAAGAGTAAAATTAAACATGCACTAGCAAGATGAATACAACCTGACAAAGTTTATCACTGCACCTCTCGAGGGTCTTTTATTAGTTGAGCGGTCCAGCCTCTCTCCGAGAACGTTCTAATCAATATGAAGAAGCTCCCATCTTTATATGTTTTAGACATAATTAGCTCTATATTGGCCTCCCTCAATCATCCTCTCTGTCTCATGGGGCTGCCATCACTCCTACTCTCTTATACACACAACATCTGACTTTACAACTTCCCTCATGATTAGTTGCCTCCGAGATGTCAGTAACTCTTATCTTTACCCAAAACATAATAAAGCTAGAGATAATTCCCATTCTCTAACTTAGAAACAGGAGATGAGGATGGCACCAGATGCTCATTACATTGGAACCTCATCCCAATCACCTCCAGACCCCACTGACTACCGGGGACTGTTCCCATGGGTCCCCAGCTGCGACCTCCTGCCGTCAAATTCCCCCTCTCACCCACGTAGTGGATCTGATGGGGTATCAGGCAGGACTTCAGGAATTTTTATGTTAACGAATCCCGACCGTTAAGATCGGCAGGGCCTCCATGTCCACGGACTCTTGCGGTGCACCACCCTCCCTGGGGCTTGCACGCACCATTGCTATCCTTTTAGAATCGGGGCCTCCGTGTTGAGAGATATGCAATGATCAAAGTTGCAAAAAACAAATCTTGGCCTTTGCAATTGAAGATCATTCAACTTAGTGACCAGATCTTGTTGGATATTGTAATACACGGATCTTAACAGCGCATTCTTGCAATAGAATGCTGGCTAAGAAGACCATTTTTGGAATATTGTGTGTTGGTGAGCATTATTTTTTTCCCATATTTAGTCCTTTGAGTGTACCTCTCCAGAGGTTTTGTCCATTCATAGTAAATGTTATTAATGGAAAGGCCTAGTGTGTAATCACATAGAATTACATAGAATATACAGCAGAGAAAAAGGCCATTCGGCCAACAGGTCCATGCCGGTGTTTATGCTCCACACAAGCCTCCTCCCACCCTTCTTCATCCAACCCGATCAACATAACCACCTATTCCTTTCTACCTCATGTGGCTATCTAGCTTCCCCTTAAATGCATCTGTGCTAGTCGCCACAACTACTCCTTGTGGTAGCGAGTTCCACATTCTAACCACTCTCTGAGTAAAGGGGTTTCTCCTGAATTCCCTATTGAATTTATTAGTGACCATCTTATATTTATGACCCCTGGTTCTGGTCTCCCCCACAAATGGAAACACTCCACATTTACCCTATCAAACCCTTTCATTATCTTAAAGACCACTATTTTCTAAAGAAAAGAGCCCCAGCCTGCTCAATCTTTCCTTTTTTTATTCGTTCATGGGATGTGGGCAATCCTGGCAAGGCTAGCATTTATTGCCCATCCCTCATTGCCCTTCAGAGGGTGGTGGTGAGTCGCCTTCTTGAACTGAGTGGCTTGCTAGGCCATTTCAGAGGGCGATTAAGAATCAACCACATTGCTGTGGGTCTGGAGTCACATAAAGGCTAGACCGGGTAAGGATGGCAGGTTTCCTTCCCTAAAGGGCATTAGTGAACCACAATCCGCCATTACTGATACTAGTTTTTTTTAAATTCCAGATTTTTATTTAATTAATTGAATTTAAATTCCCCAGCTGCCATGGCGGGATTTGAACTCATGATTCTGGATTACTAGTCCAGTAACATAACCACCATGCTAGCATACCCTCATAGGTATTCCTGATAGGTATAACCTCTCAGCTGTGGTATCATCCTAGTAAATCTGTTTTGCACCTTCTCCAGTGCCTCTGTATCCTTTACATAATCATAGAATCATAGAAGTTACAACATGGAAACAGGCCCTTCGGCCCAACATGTCCATGTCGCCCAGTTTATACCACTAAGCTAGTCCCAATTTCCTGCACTTGGCCCATATCCCTCTATACCCATCTTACCCATGTAACTGTCCAAATGCTTTTTAAAAGACAAAATTATACCCGCCATTCATCGGCCCACTGGCCCAATTTATCAAGATCCCGTTGCAATCCTAGATAACCTTCTTCACTGTCCACAATGCCACCAATCTTGGTGTCATCTGCAAACTTACTAACCATGCCTCCTAAATTCTCATCCAAATCATTAATATAAATAACAAATAACAGCGGACCCAGCACCGATCCCTGAGGCACACCGCTGGACACAGGCATCCAGTTTGACAAACAACCCTCTACAACCACCCTCTGTCTTCTGTTGTCAAGCCAATTTTGTATCCAATTGGCTACCTCACCTTGGATCCCATGAGATTTAACCTTATGTAACAACCTACCATGCGGTACCTTGTCAAAGGCTTTGCTGAAGTCCATGTAGACCACGTCTACTGCACAGCCCTCATCTATCTTCTTGGTTACCCCTTCAAAAAACTCAATCAAATTCGTGAGACATGATTTTCCTCTCACAAAACCATGCTGACTGTTCCTAATTAGTCCCTGCCTCTCCAAATGCCTGTAGATCCTGTCCCTCAGAATACCCTCTAACAACTTACCCACTACAGATGTCAGGCTCACTGGTCTGTAGTTCCCAGGCTTTTCCCTGCCTCCCTTCTTAAACAAAGGCACAACATTTGCTACCCTCCAATCTTCAGGCACCTCACCTGTAGCGGTGGATGATTCAAATATCTCTGCTAGGGGACCCGCAATTTCCTCCCTAACCTCCCATAACGTCCTGGGATACATTTCATCAGGTCCCGGAGATTTATCTACCTTGATGCGCATTAAGACTTCCAGCACCTCCCTCTCTGTAATATGTACACTCCTCAAGACATCACTATTTATTTCCCCAAGTTCCCTAACATCCATGCCTTTCTCAACCGTAAATACCGATGTGAAATATTCATTCAGGATCTCACCCATCTCTTGTGGTTCCGCACATAGATGACCTTGTTGATCCTTAAGAGGCCCTACTCTCTCCCTAGTTACTCTTTTGCCCTTTATGTATTTGTAGAAGCTCTTTGGATTCTCCTTTGCCTTATCTGCCAAAGCAATCTCATGTCCCCTTTTTGCCCTCCTGATTTCTCTCTTAACTCTACTCCGGCAATCTCTATACTCTTCAAGGGATCCACTTGATCCCAGCTGCCTGTGCATGTCATATGCCTCCTTCTTTTTGACTAGGAGTTATAGAACAAAGAGATCTAGGAGTACAGGTTCATAGCTCCTTGAAAGTGGAGTCACAGGTTGATATGGAGATCAAGACCGTTCACAGTACTCCAAGTGTGATCTAACTAAGGTTCTATACAAGTTTAACATAATTCTGTGCTTGGTTTGCTTTTTTTATGGTCTTTTAACCTGCATCGCTACTTTTAGTGATTTGTGTATATATATCCCCTAATCCCTCTTCTCCGATACCCCATTTAGACTTTTATTTTCCAAGGAGTATGTGACCTTCTTATTCTTCCTACCAAAACGTACCACCTCACACTTATCTATAATGGAGTTCATTTGCCAATTACACACCCATTCTGCAAGTTTATTAATGTCTTCCTGTATTTTGTCACACTCCTCCTCAGTATTAACTGTACCTCCCAATTTGGTGTTGTTTGCAAATTTTTAAATCGTACTACCGATTACCAAGTCCAAATCGTTTATGTAAATGGCGAGCAACAGTGGTCCCAGCACCGATCCTTGTGGAACACCACTTCCCACCTTTTGCCAGTCTGAGTAACTGCGTTTAACCCCTACTTTCTGTCCTCTGTTTTGTATCCAGCTTGCTATCCATTTGGCTACTTGTTCCCTGACTCCACATGCTCTGACCTTAGTCATGAGTTTATGATGTGATACCTTATCGAAGGCCTCTTGGAAATCCATACCCTTGTCTACTCTTTCTGCTACTTCTTCAAAGAATTCAATAAGGTTGGTCAAGCATGACCTTACCTTTTGAAATCCGTGCTGACTATTCTTTATTATATTTTCGGTTTCTAGATGTTTTTCTATTACATCTTTGAATAAACTGTGTCAGCCATGGCTCAGTTGGTAGCACTCTTGCCCCTGAGTCAGGTGCCCCTGAGACAAGAGTGGATTAATTAAGGAAAGCCAGCACGGATTTGTTAAAGGCAAATCGTGCTCAACTAACTTGATTGAGTTTTTTGTTGAGGTAACAGAGAGGGTTGATGAAGGCATTGCAGTTGATATGTATTTGGACTTTCAAAAGGTGTTTGATAAAGTGCCACATAATAGGCTTAGCAAAATTTAGACTCATGGAATAAAAGGGGCAGTGGCAGCATGGATGCAAAATTGGCTAAGTGACAAGAAACAGAGTAGTGGTGAACGGTTGTTTTTTGGACTGGAGGAAGGTGTATAGTGGTATTCCCCATGAGTCAGTACTAGGACCACTGCTTTTTTGATATAGATTAATGGCTTGGATTTGGGTGTACAGGCCACAATTTCAAAATTTGCAGATGACTTAAAACTTGGAAGTGTAGTAAACAGTGAGGAGTATAGCAATAGACTTTAAGAGGACATAGACAGGCCGGAATGGGCAGACACATGGCAGATGAAATTTAACGCAGAGAAGTGCGAAGTGATACATTTGGCAGGAAGAAGGAGGAGATGCAATATAAACTAAATGGTACAGTACTAAAAGGGGCGCACAAAACTTTGAAGGTGGCAGGACAGGTTGAGAAAACAGTCAAAAAAGCATACGGGATCCTGGACTTTATGAATAGAGGCATAGAGTACAAAAGCAAGGAAGTTATGTTGAACCTTTATAAAACGCTAGTTTGGCCACAACTGGAGTATTGTGTCCAATTCTGGGCACCGCACTTTAGGAAGGATGTGAAGGCCTTAGAGAGGGTGCAGAAAAGATTTACTAGACTGATTCCAGGGATGAGGAACTTCAGTTACTTGGATAGACTGGAGAAGCTGGGGTGTTCTCCCTAGAGCAGAGAAGGTTAAGAGGAGATTTGATAGATGTGTTCAAAATCATGAAGGGTTTAGATAACGTAAATGAAGAGAAACTGTTCCCATTGGTGGACGGATCGAGGACCAGAGGACACCGATTTAAGGTGATTGGAAAAAGAACCAAAGGCGACATGAAGAAAAACTTTTTTACGCAGCGAGTCGTTATGATCTGGAATGCGCTGCCTGAAAGGGTGGTGGAAGGAGATTCAATCGTGGCTTTCAAAAAGGAATTGGTTAAATACATGAAGGGAAAAAATTTGCAGGGGTAAAAGCGGGGGAATGGGACTAACTGGATTGTTCTTACAAAGAGCTGGCACAGCTCGATGGGCCAAATAGCCTCCTCCTGTGCTGTAACCATTCTATGAATCTATGAGTCAGAAAGTCATGGGTTCCACTCCAGGGACTTGAGCACAGAAACTACCCTGACACTTCACTGCAGTACTGAGGGATTGCTGCACTGTTGGAGGCCCTGTCTGCCCCCTCAGGTGGACATAAAAGATCCCACGGCACTATTTTGAAGAAGAGCAGGGGAGTTCTGGCCAATATTTATCCCTCAACCAACACTTCAAAACAGATTATCTGGTCATTATCACATTGCTGTCTGTGGGACCTTGCAGTACGCAAATTGGCTGCCATATTTCCTATATTACAACAGTGACTACACTTCAAAAGTATTTAATTGGCAGTGAAGCGCTTTGGGACGTCCTGATGATGTGAAAGGCGGTATATAAATACAAGTCTTTCTTGAATGGTCATCAACCTGAAATGTCAACTGCTTCTTTCTCCACAGATGCTGCTTGACTCGCTGAGTATTTCCAGCATGCTGTTTTTATTGCAAGTCTGTCTTTCTTTCTTAAGGATTCCATTATATTTCCCACCACTGATGTTAAGCTAATTGGTCTATAGTTCCCTGAGCTTGTTCTGTCTCCCTTTTTAAATATAGGAATCACATTAGCTGTCCGCCAGTCCTCTGGCACTATTCCCTTTTCTAATGCAATCCATCCGCACCAGGGGTTTAATCCTCTCTAAGTTTGATTAGTTTATCAATTATCTCCCCTCTTTCTATCTTAAATGTCTTTAGAAGAAGTGATCAAAAAAGATATAATGTCCTGCCCATCATGTTAGTCTCCCTGATAAATAAATACTGAGGCAAAGTAATTATTTAATATTTCTGCCATTTCGCTATCATTACCTGTGAGTTTATCGTGTGTATCCGTTGGTGGCCCTATCCCTATCCTAATTTTTCTTTTGTTATTTATGTGTCTGTAGAATACTTTACTTTTTTTTATATTCCTTGATAATTAAATTTCATAGTTTCTCTTGCCTTCCTAATTGTTTTCTTTTACTTCTTTCCTAACCTGTTCGTATTCCCTTTTGTCATCCTTTCCTTTGTTGTCTATGTACTTAATGTATGCCTTTTTCTTTAGTTTCAATTTTGCCCTATTTCTTTATTCATCTATGGTGTGTCATTACTGGCTAGTTTGTTCTTGTTTTTTAGTGGGTTATATTTCTCTTGGACTCTATTGATCACCTTTTTAAATGGTTCCCACTGCTGTTCTATTTCTTTGTCAGTAAATGTTTCCAGTTTATTTTCCCTAGTTCCATTCTTATCCCCTGAAAATCAGCTTTTTTCCAATTATTACTTTGGTCTTTGTCTTACTTATGTCCGTCTCAATCTTTATTTTAATCCTTATTATGTTATGATCTGTGAATATCCTTACAAATTTATTAACGTAACTCCTGTGATGCTTGTTTTTCTAATAGTAGGGCTGATTAATACATTTATAGCTTGGACATAAACTCATCAGTAGTACCGGATTGAGTATACAGCAGTGGCAACCAAATATTGTAAACATGCAAATAAATTAACTTGCTTATTGTAAGAACAATAGTTTAGAAGCATTGTATGAGCAGAGCATTATGCCCCACTATAGAGTATACAACATCTAAAAATTCTAAGAGCAAATAGCTATATGTAGAAGTTATTTCTGCTGTTTGTGCTACATTTGTTGACAATAAAAGATGCACATTTAGGTCAGAATAAGGGCATCTTTTTGATATAATGGTTATCCCTTTTTGGCCTATAAGCGACTACTCTTTTTAAATGTGGACACTTTAGTGGTGTGGATTGTATTATCAACAGATTGTGTTTTCCCTATTAACATTCTGTATTGATATCTGATTCTTGAGTTACGGTGCCATAAACTAAAAGAAAAAGAAAGACTTGCATTTATATCGAACCTTTCATGACCTCAGGATGTCCCAAAGTGCTTTACAACCAATTAAGTACTTTGAAGTGTAGTTACTTTTGTAATTTAGGAAATGTGACAGCCAATTTGTGCACAGCAAGGTTTCACAAACAATCTGATAATGACCAAATAATCTGTTTGTTGGTCGAGGGATAAATATTGGCTAGGACACCAGGGAGAACTCCCCTACTCTTCTTTGAAATAGTGCCATGGGAACTTTGACATCCACCTGAGAGGGCCTCGGTTTAACACCTTATCCAAAAGTTGGCACCTCTGACAGTGCAGTACTTCCTCAGTACTGCACTGGAGTGTCAGCCTAGATGTTGTGCTCAAGTCTCTGGAGTGGGACTTGAACCCACAACCTCCTGACTGAGAGGTGAGAGTGATTCCAATGAGCCATATTTTATTTTAAATGGCTTTGTAATTGTACCCTTATCTCTCCTGCTTTTCATTTAATTAAAATAATGTTAACCTGTTCCACTCCAAGAGTAGTTGTTTTGCCTTATATGAGCAGTTGGGGAATGTATCACAGTGAGGGGATTGCCTCTACCACTGTGCCAGTTATCTGAAAAAGGGGTTCAGGTTGTATATGCAACTATAGCCTGCTCACTGACCATTTTCAATATCCCTGGTGATCCTCATGTATTTTTATTTGGCAGAGTGTTGATGGTAGAATCACACTGTTATTAGGGCATGTTGATTTTTTAATTAATATATTAGGAGTAGAAATATCATGCCATGTGAACTGATATAAGTTATTGAGACTTTCTTTCAAAAGAAGTTTGGAACTCTCTTCCGCAAACGGCAATTGATACTAGCTCAATTGCTAAATTTAAATCTGAGATAGATAGCTTTTTGCAATCAAAGGTATAAGGGATATTGGCCAATGGCAGGTATATGGAGTTGGATCACAGATCAGCCGTGATCTTATCAAATGGCGGAGCAGGCATGAGGGGCTGAATGGCCTACTCCTGTTCCTATGTTCCTAAAACATCTTGTGCCCTAAACCATTTTTGAACAAACAACAGTGTTTTAAATACATAATAATTGTGCTCAAATCTTCGACCGCACCACCCAAACCCGCGACCGCTACCACCTAGAAGGACAAGAGCAGCAGGTACATGGGAACAACACCACCTGCACGTTCCCCTCCAAGTCACACACCATTCCAACTTGGAAATATATCGCCGTTCCTTCATCGTCGCTGGGTCAAAATCCTGGAACTCCCTTCCTAACAGCACTGTGGGAGAATCTTCACCACACGGACTGCAGCGGTTCAAGAAGGCGGCTCACCGCCACCTTCTCAATGGCAATTAGGGATGGGCAATAAATGCCGGCCTCGCCAGCGACGCCCACATCCCATGAACAAATAAAAAAAAAATCAATTTAGAAGTTTTTTTTTATAAAAGCCTGGCGATAAAGTTGAAACACCAAAAAAAATATTGTTTTGAACATTTACTGGGTGACCACCCATTTTAGTCTTCTGGGATTACCATAAAATAAATAGCTAGCTCCCCTAGTCCAGGAAGATTTTTTTGAATGGAGGCAGTAAAACCCAGCATTGTTCTTGTATTCTTAGGCAATCCTTACCCTCGCATCCCAAAGTACTATGCTGATTTGTTTTTGAGGATACTTCTTACTGCATGGAGTGTTAATATTGGACATTATCCTAACTCGCTCCAAGTACCATTCACCCATCACCCCTGTGCTCGCTGACCTACATTGGCTCCTGGTCTGGGAAAGCCTCGATTTTAAAATTCTCATCCTTGTTTTCAAATCCCTCCATGGCCTTATCCCTCCCTACCTCTGTAACCTCCTCCAGCCCTACAACCTTCCGAGATCTCTGCGCTTCTCCAATTTTTGCCTCTTGCACAACGCCAATTTTAATCGCTCCACCATTGGCGGCCATGCCTTCAGCTGCCTAGGTCCTAAGCTCTGGAATTTCCCTCCGTAAACCTCTCCATAAGACCATAAGAGATAGGAGCAGGAGTAGGCCATTCGGCCCCATGAGCCTGCTCTGCCACTCAATGAGATCATGGCTGATCTGATTTTTACCTCAACTCCACTTTCCTGCCTTTTCCCCATATCCTTTGACTCCCTTGCTGATCAAAAATTTGTCTAACTCACCCTTGAATGTATTCAATGACTCAGCCTCCACAGCTTATTGGGGTAAAGAATTCCAAAGATTCACGACCCTCTGGGAGAAGAAATTCCTCCTCATTTCCGTCTTAAACGGGCGACCCCTTATTCTGAGACTATGCCCCTAGTTTTAGATTCCCCCATGAGGGGTAACATCCTCTCAGCATCTACCCTATCCGTCCCCTCAGAATCTTGTATGTTTCAATAAGGTCTCCTCTCATCCTTCTAAACTCCAATGAGTATAGGCCCAACCTGTTCATTCTTTCCTCATAAGACAACCCTTCCATACCCGGAATCAACCTAGTGAACCTTCTCTGAACTGTCTCCAATGCAAGTATATCCTTCCTTAAATAAGGGCACCAGGCCTGTATGCAGCACTCCAGGTGTGGTCTCACCAGCACCCTGTACAGTTGTGGCATTACTTCCCTGCTTTTATACTCCATCCCTCTTGAAATAAAGGCCAATATTCCGTTTGCCTTCCGGATTACCTGCTGCACCTGTATGTTGACTTTTTGTGTTTCATGTACAAGGCCACCCAGATCCCTCTGTACCGCAGCATTTTGTAGTATTTCTCCATTCAAATAATATTTTGCTTTTTTATTTTTCCTCCCAAAGTGGACGACTTCACATTTTCCCACATTATATTCCGCCTCTCTCTCCTCCTTTAAGACAGTCCTTAAAACCTACCATGTCCTAATATCTTCCTTAGGTGGCTCGATGTCAAATTTTGTTTGAAAATTGCTCCTGTGAAGCGACTTGGGATGTTTTACTATGTTAAAGGTGCTATATGAATGCAAGTTGTTGTTGATGTTCATTACAAACATATGCCTCTAATGTGTTCCAGCTTTTTTTGAGAGTCAAGATTATTTTTTAAAATGATCTTGTAGTTGTTGCTTCCCAATTCAGAGTTGCCATTTTTGCATTGCATCTGGGGCTGAGCATTACAACATAACATCTTTGTTTAACTTTGGCCTTCCAGCACAATCCCCAGGCCCTATCATTCACTGCTCCATTAAAAGTCGTGGACCACATCTTAGCCAGAGAGAAATCTCTGAATTATAGTTTATAAAGCTGCCTTTAGGCACTTAGAAACATTGCTGTAAGTGGACAGACGACAGACGTCCGCAAGTGAGTTTAAGCCTTTACATCTGCATCTTGGGGGCATCCACAAAAAGTTTGCTATTTTTAAGCACATCAAGTTGCAAAATCTCCAAGTAATCACTTTCTTGACTATTTACAGGCAGTTCCAACCTGTCACTGGCTTCACCTAGAGACATTAATGAAGTTCAGCTGTATGTAGAACAAAAAGGCTAAGTATCGTATATGTTACGCCTAAGGTACCTCCAGTTGCATCTCCTTGCTTACTGGCCCCTATTCATTAAATTTTGGATGAAACGTTCCTTTTACCTTGTGGATGATGTGTTATTTTATGCTCCACTCCAACTTACAATCCTCTGTGTGTGTCATGTTTCAAGGTCTTGCCATCATCTCAGAAACAGGAACAATTCTTTGGCAGTAACCAAGATAGTATTTTCCAAGGAGAAAGTACAGCTACAAATTATTACTTGAAAAAATAGGTAGAACTTGTTTCCTTCCTCCTGCAGTGTGTTCCTCAAGTTAATGAATTAGTATCACATAGGTCAGAGATTGTCAACCTTCTGAAGCAACAGGATGCATCTTTTGTGACACAGCTAAAGAATGGGCCACATCTGTTTAAATTGCTTTCGAGCCCATCAGAATCATGATTAAATGCTAAGTTTAAGTCCCACTCACTATTGCATTTTTGCGTTTCTTGGCTATGCCATTTGCCTCCTTCACTTCACTCTCCCTCTCCTCTCACTTTCCTTTCTCTCTCTCCCTCTCTCTTGCTCTCTCTCCCCCTTTCTCTCCTCCTCTCCCCCTTTTTCTCTCCCTATATCTCTCTCCCCCTTCCTTTTTCTCCTTATCTCTCTCGCTTTACTGCTGTTTTGGCTTCTAGGAATGCATCATGCTACAGGATGTGAGAGCAGTGCTTCTGGGAGTGGGAGCTTTAAGTCTTGCCAAAAAAACTGACAATGTTGTTAAGTTTTTTTAAAAATTCCCATAACCCAACCAGCAGGTCATATCTGCCAGTGGATCTTTCCAAAGTTGAGCGGTTTTCATTAATAACACTCACCTCACTTCTCTGTGTAAGGTAGAGGCGAACAATTAGATGGTGATCCATGAGCCAAGTATAATTGAGAAGTGGGTTTAATTTGGCTCACAGGCCTGGCTTAAACATTGCAATATAGGTGACTCATCTAAATCAAGTTATTGGAATGTACTAGCTGATTGTGTGAACAAATGTTCTCATGTCAGTTGATTCTACACAGGCGAAGCTCTGTAGATCTTTGAACAATTTGGCCATCTATTTGTGTATGTTTTTGACATTTCAAAGAATAGTGAACTCCATCAGTTCTACTCAAAGACCTGCAGAAAGGTGTTCTTTGCATAAACAACTCCTTCCTGTCATGAAAGCGCAATTTTCCATATCTTCATTCTCATCTCATGAGTCTCTGAAAGTTTTTCAGGGAGAGAATGCAACTGCTGATAATGGTAAACTGTGAAATCTCTTTGACTACAACATGAATAGTCCTAAGCACTCAGCACTCTATTAATAATATTCTTGTGACACTTTCCAGAGCTATTGAACCTGTTTTCTCAGAAGCAAGGAGAGGTAGTATACCCCTGGTAATTGAAAATGACAATTTCTTCGAAGATTTGATACTTCCTCAAATCCCTGCAAGTATTGTTTAATCTGAGTGTTAAATCTCATTATGCCAGGATTCTCAGTTGCCAGCATTGTTCCTGATATAATGGGTTATGAAGTTTGGTAAATGTACATTATCAAATAGAATGTTAAGAAGTTAAGCAATCTAGTCGTCTTATAACAAAAATAAGGACATATTTTGTATGAAATTATAGATTCATCTTAGCATGTCACTGTCAGCTCATTGTATCCGAATATAAACATATTCCTATTTATTTACATTGTGCTATTGCTGTATTAATGCTATTAATGTAATTTGTGATGCAGTTTAACCTCAATATTTTGACCAAAGTCCTGAAGATTAGCTCCTTCAAAAGAAGACCTGATTAAATATCTAGTTAGGATTGTAGGAGAGTGATGAGTGTTACCAAAGATGACCGACTGCAGTGGTTCAAGAAGGCGGCTCACCACCACCTTCTCGAGGGCAATTGGGGATGGGCAATAAATGCTGGCCTCGCCAGCGACGCCCACATCCCGTGAACGAATAAAAAAAAGAGCTGTTGATAGAAGAACATTTTCTCATTATTTATTACCCTGCTTTATCATTGAGATACCTAGAGAGTACATAATGTTATAATTTTGAATTTCCAAGTGACCCATATCTTATATAATTTTTTTATTTCTGGTATGGAGTTCCCGACATGCATTTATAGTTCTTGTTCAGAGATGGCCTTAAGATCAGTTAAGCTTAGTCATAGATGTGCATATGTGCATGTAAAGTTTGTGAATCTATTTGCTATTTCAAAGGGTAATGAATTCCTTGAATTCTACTCAAAGACTTGCAGAAGAGAATTCTTTGCATTAACAGCTCCTTCCTAGACTCCTACCCCAGTTTTGCCTTTCATTTCATAACTTTTAAACTAAATGCAAACACAATAATTCTTCTTTTTTTGGCTAGTAACTGGCTTTGGTTGAATAGTGGAGCTATAAGTATACATAGATATTATAGAATTTTAATGAATTGCTTTTGAGGCTCAAGGAGAAATTTACAGAGCATTTCCTCGGGCACTTAAATTGGTATCGTTGAACCATAGGACAGATTTGGAAGGAGCGTGCTGACTGGTCTTTACTCCAAGAGTACTCTTCAATTATTGATATTTGCTAGCAAACTTCATGCAGTCTGAGTGAAAGAATTGCTTCATTGTTCTTGCTGCATTCCTTCACAGCCATTGGCTTTGTTTTGGGAAGGTCTGCTTTAACTTTGAGTTAAACTTTGGATCCACATAAGATTGTGCACTTGCCTCACTGATTTTGTTCTGGGATTTTGACTACTCTTATTCTTAAGCAGTAGAGCAGATCTGACCTACAGAATGGAATTAGACTATTTACTTCTAAGTTTTTTGTTTTCATCCCTCTACTACCAATGATGAGTGTTCTGAGCAGACACATACATTCCCACTTTTTTTGTTAGTTTGAGACCAGAATTAGTTTTTGTTGAAGTTGAGAAAGAATGCCCCGTAAGTTACTATGTTTATATTGCTGTTGTATCATACTTTTGAAACTCTGATCCTGAAGAATGCACAAAAATCCTGACGTGTAGGCACAAAAATACTAAAATATGTGACTAGATGATGAAAGAGATTGAGTATTGCTCCTGCCCTATTTACTTTTTCTGTTATGGTGTAGTGCATTCTTTTGTGAGAATTTTTTTAAGCTTTGAAAAGGTAAACCAAAGGCATGATGTAAAATTGAAGTGTAAAATCATTTTTCCTGGAGTTGGCCGTAGGATCTTAAGAGCCCCAGCAAGGAGTTCCAGCAATTGCCTGTGAATTTTCACTCTTAGCTTTCAAACTAAATGTAATAAATTGGATAGCCAGAAGGTGAAGGACAGAATACTAGAGCCTGGTCTTCAGTTGCTTCCAAGCCTTTATTCACAGAGATCCACATTACCCACTGTGCAATCCCTAGATAAACTCTGATATAAATGGATACAAGAGAGTTCCAAATTGATATGCATTACCTAAATACAATTAACACTAATTGATATAAATCATATGGATACAATTAAGACTAAACACCAGAAAATTAACTTAAACAGTAATGTTCATCCATGTCAACATAGAGCTGTCAAAACTGAAAAGTCTGAACCATTATTGGAAATCAACACGAACAAAATGACACAGTACTTTAAGAGTATTTCTGAATATGTTGATTGATTTGTTTTGAAATGGAACCATAAGATATCTTATAGGGAGAAAGTAGGAGAATAATTTATCAGGATTATTTTTGAAGTGACAAATAAACAGGAACTGTTTGTCTCAGATAATGAATTGCACACTGCCCCCTGGCGTCCGAGATATAAAATACATGCATTAAAGAAGAAGAAACTACTAAAAACAAAGTACTAGCAGCATCTTCCTTTACTACATCATTTGATTATTTAATTGTAAACAATTTTACAACACCAAGTTATAGTCCAGCAATTTTATTTTAAATTCACAAGCTTTCGGAGATTTTCTCCTTCCACAAGCTTTCGGAGATTTTCTGAAAGCTTGTGAATTTAAAATAAAATTGCTGGACTATAACTTGGTGTTGTAAAATTGTTTACAATTGTCAACCCCAGTCCATCACCGGCATCTCCACATCTTGATTATTTAAGTGAGGGAAACACCAGTACTGGAAGAGGTGGCAACTTGTCTTCTCTGGTAAGTGATCACCTCTCCCCTCATTATAGGAAGCTTGCTTCACAAGTTAGAGATGTGCTAGAGATGACAGAGCAGGTATTGCAAAACTCCAGGTAACATGATTAATCTAAGTTAGGGATTGCAAACTCAATTTACATGGTAGGCCTGATCTGTCATCTTGGCACTTTGCGTGGGCCACATTCAGATAAAATTATTTGGACACATTGGGGTAGAAATTAGTATGCGTTTTGCCCATTTTTTCAGCGTAAAACGGACGCAATGAATACCAATTTTGGGTGCGAGATCCTGCACCTAATCTGCACGGTGGCAGATTAAATCACATTTGTACAAAAACATATTGGTCCTCACTGTTTTTAGGCGTACCTGGCAGCTGCCTGATATCAGCGTTAGATCAATTTAAATATGCAAGAACGGTCCTGCGTCTGTTTAAGGACCCATCTGTAAAATGCGTGAAAAACTAGGTGGACCGTGTGCCATACAAGCTCCAACTAGTGTGTGGAGGGCTAGACTGCATCATTCACCAGCATCCTGGGACCCCCCCACGTAGCCATGGGTTTCACAGATGCTTAAAGTGGCTCTGTTTTTATTTTAATTTTAATAATAATAATGGGACAGTCTAGGAGTTAAAATGTTAACAATACCAAGTAAACTGGAATTGTAAAATTTTACAGTTAACAGTATCTGTTCAGAATCTTGGAAATGCTAGGGATTGTATCACTGAGAAATGATATTGTATAGAGTATTGGTCCATTATGATAATTGTACTTTTGGGTGACCTGTTTTAGCAAAGTTTCTTCAACATCAATATAAGACAATTTCTGTATGAAACATATTGAAATCCTGTAATGCTGCACCTTTACGTTTATTGCTGCAGCAAAAGCTTGTGAATAATGTATAGTATATTATAAATGGTATTTGCTTTGGACCATTACATTCAGAACCTTACCGTGACATTCCACTGATAGCAATAGGAGAATGTATTGCACTGAACACCCAAGTTATGCATCATACAAAATACCATTGACAATCAACCCCTTTGAGTAGTTGTTAGATTAATGGGTTTTAGCTGTAGAGTGTTGCATTGCTCTGTCAGCAAAATTGGATTGATTACAAGGTGGTAGAATAGTGTAAAGAAACAAACTAATCAATATATTTTATTTTGTTCCTTTTTACTAGTCTTGCTTCTTTTTCTAAGTTGATAGTTTTTTTTAATAATCCGCTTGATGTTTGACATTTATCCATTTTTATTGTGTCTTTCAGGGTCTTTTGGAAAACGATGTGGTAGTTCATGTGTCCCTGATTGCTGAAAGCCAGCGGTATGTGTTGCTATAGCCCATTGGATAGGCTATTATAAGCCTCTGCCTCATCTAAAGTATTTATTTGTTCTTTAGCCAAGAGATTATACAGCAGGCACACTGAGAATGCTAATTTAGTTATAATTTGTGTCTTAGGCATTATTAACTTGCATTAAAAAATCAAATATGGCATTTTACAGGATTTTTACTAGCATATGTTGCATTAATATAAAAATGACCATTCTGTGTTTGTAGCCTGCAAGTTTTTCTCAACACCTATGGAATACAGACCCAGACCCCTCAGCAAGTAGAACCCATCCAAATATGGCCTCAACAGGAGCTTATAAAGGTAAACAGCATATAATAACAGCTTCTGTTTCAACAATTGTATTGCAAAAAGCTGTGTAGCTTTTGGAGCGCTGCTACACTGAAGATGTTCAGTTGTAGTGTTGCATATGGAGATGTTGTTATACAGCTGTGCAACTGAGATTCCACTTCGAGCATGACCTCTTAAGTATCATAAGTGACAGCAGTCATCTGATTCAACAACAGCAGTGATAAATATCGGCATGAAGCCACTACTATTATTTTTTATTTTTCTAGAAGTTGATTTAAACAAATACACTATTTGTTGTCATTTTCCAAAAGTTTGACCTAATATCCTTTTAAAAAATATATAAATTATGTGTTAAAATGGTGTCTCATCCATTTGTGCTGAATGTCAATGAGCAAAGGGGTAATCTGCATGAAAAATGTAATTATAATGATGTAAAACAGGTTTACGTGACAGGGTTTAAGAAGTGAATCTCACTTAAAAGCTGTGATGAATAAAATTACACTTCCAATGAGCTGAAATGAAGATATTTTTCAGAACATCCAAGTCTAAAATAATTTTAGTATCTCCCCCAAAAAACATCTTTGTTGATTTGATTCTATCAAACCCTGATTGAATGAAATATATCCCCATTTTAACATGTCATTAGAGGATTCTGTTCTGTCTTGTGGCGTATTGTGTATTATAGTGAGCATCTCAAAGTATAGGTCCATTTTTTTTTCTTTCAACTTAAAGGATTCCGGTGCCTAAATTCCTTAGCGCCCCAAACTGGACCTGATTCTGATGACACGCAGCAACATCGCGCCAGAACAGAGAGGCCCGAGGATCAAAGCAAATTTGTTCTCTGGCCTCATCAGAATAAATCAGGCGAGCAGCGGCGCCCTGATGCAGCTCGCCTGTTGGGATTGTAGGGACAAAAGGCGGAATGTGATTTTATACTTTAATTTGGGGAAATGCCTTTTTATCTCCACACGATTTAAATGTTATATTTAATTTAATGGGCTTTTTATCCTAATGAGAAACTCCAGGCATAAACCATGGCCTTGTAAAGAAAACTTTGGGCCACAATTTGCTGAAAAAATAACGGCATCTGATGTGCAAATCAGCCAGCAACGAGGAAGAGATACCCCATGAATTGAGAATGGGTACAAAACGGCATCTCGCTCTTAACCTCCTCATGGGAGTCATGAAGTTGCTGCATTTGCACGTTAATTGCCAATTAAACTCTCCACAGAAAGTTAAGTCTTGTAATTAATAGTGTAAATACTCTTAATGATAGCCAATAAACCTCTCTGGCCCAGAAAGTGAACAATTAAGTTGGTGTCTCATTCCTTCAGGTAGTGAATTGTTGGTGGAGATTTTTAAAATGTCACATTTTTAATGTTTTGATTTTTTTTTCTTACTTTTCCTTTCTGTCTCTCTTTTCTCTCTCAATCTAATCTTTCTTTCCCTCTCTTTATTTCTCTTTCTGTACCTGAGATGACATTTAATTCACTGTCCTCATCAGACCTTTCTCTGATTGTCTCTCAATCCTGAAATCTCATTGGTTAAAGAGATACACTATTGGGCCGGTCGTTCAACAAGTCCCAGATGCCCTGTTGCCCTCGCTGCTCCATTATCAGCTTGCACTTCCAGCAACTTACAGGGTAAAAAAATTTTGAGCTGAAGGATGCAGGAAAAGATCTAAATGACCGGGCACGCTTTGAGATGCACCGTTCCAGCAAATTCTAGCCCAATCATTTATTATATACTAGAAAAAAACCCGACATTAGAATTAAACAACCTCTTTGTTCCATGCACGATTTAGAATTGCTTTAACAACAATAAAAAAAAACACCCTCTGACTCCCCAGAATGCATACCCTTTTGGAAAACAAAGATCTATCCCAGACTAACTCCTTAATGAATGTTTATATAAAGTCATGCTTGGCTCAGGCTTGTCGAGGCTCTCTAAATATCTTAATGGACATGGTTTGTGGTGCAGCATGTGTGTTTTCTCGTGTGTTCAGAAGCAATCTGCAAGAAGCAGTGAGGTAGAGAACCCTTCCTCCACATGGTTGGATTTTTAATAGTGGTTTTATTTTTGAATCACACCTCTGGGGCAGTTGCTTGCCAATAATAGGGTTCTTCAAGTACAACCCAGGATTGATTAGCACTGCATTTGTTTTCTTTCAGTGTCTTTAATGTAGTCAAGTTAGGTAGAACTTCATCTGGTCTGGAGCCAGGTTCTGCAAGTTGCTATGGGGATCTGTTCTTTTTTTGTTGTCTTGAACAAGGTGAACCTCAGTAGCCCTTTTTGCTTCAGCTGATTTTACCCTTTTATATAAAACTTTTGTTTATCATATGTATTTTTACTACAGGGTCTTAAGAATTGCGGCCTGCGCCGAGGTCCAGAGGTAATTTTGGGGGAGATTTCTGAGCGGCCTCCAGCGGTCCCTTTAAGAACCACTGGTTTGGCTGCTCAAGACCCAGAAATGCCAGTTGGAGCTTGCACGTCGTAAGCTCCGACTAAGACAAACAAGTTTAGGAGTCTAGATCTCAAATGAGTGAAATTTTGATTTCAATATCAAAATGAGGCCTGTGCACATTTTAGGCGGCCACCAGGGTTGTGTAATAAAAAAGGCCCAGACCAGTTAAGCAGTGGCCCAAACTCCCATGTAGATCGGACATGGCTCTGCACTGCTAAATTGAATGGGCACACCTATGTTAACTTTAGAACCCTCTCTCTCTACATTGTGCAGTAAAATACTATAATATTGGAAAGCTGTCATAACTCATAATGTCACATAGCTTTTTTGCATAACAGGAATTCTAACACTAAAATACAGCTATGCAAAACTGTCTGCAGTAAAAACTGATATATTGTTCTGTATTTGATTCCTGTTTTTAAGACCCTTTTAAGTGTACCAGAGTCAAGTGTGGTCTGGTGTGATTCAACATGCATGCTAAGTAGAGTAGCCAACCCTCCAAGATTGTCCTGGGGTCTCCATGAATTAAAGATTAGTCTCCTAGACACTACAGTGAGCAACTCAGAAGAAAAATTATTTTTTCATTTCCTTTCAATGCTTTCATTTATTAATTATAAAAATATTGGAGATGGGGGGGAAAAGATTGTTTAATCGGGCAGGGCAGTTGGAGGCAGAAAGTCTTGTGATAAAACCTCCAGGAATACGTCCAACCAGAGTTGGCAACCCTAATGCTAAGTGTGTGGTATTTATACATTTTGTTTTTACACAATGCAGCCTCTTTTTAAAAGATCTCACACAATAGTGATCAGTTCCTGCTTACTGCAGTAAGCTACATGCAATATGCTTGATATGTCGTACTCGAAGTTGGAAGAAAATTGTTTCACGATTTCAAAGGCAGTCTTGAAATATTTAATCAATAAACGGTGATTTTTTATTAATCTTCTTGGACAGTTAACCAAAATAAATGAAGGCATTTTCTCTTTTTCTTTTCACTGATCTGAAAATTTACTACAGAAAAGATGATTAATTAAAATATTTAATGATGCTCCTAATGGAAAGATAGTTGCAAATTTTCCCTTTCAAATCGAGCCCAATATATTTAGTTTAAAAAAAACTGCAGTGTTCAATGACCATTTTTATTTAACTCTAAAAACATTCATTACTTTGTTGTACTATTTATATGGAGCAATTGTTTATTTATCAGGATAATAGATCAGCTTAATAGTAAAAGTTTTTCTCTCTTTTATTGATTTAATATGTAAAAAAAAATTGTTTAAATTTGCAACTGCCCTTAAGTAAAGCACCCTGAAACATTTGCTATAACTATTAGTTCATTTTCTAAATGTTGATTAATAATAAAAATGTATCCGACTTTCTCAGTTTATTGCCTTCCACGCCACACACCAAATGTAGCCAAGAGGGCAAGGAGCACCATGCTCTCAAGTCTCTGCCAGTGTTAAACTGGTGCTGGGAGATGTGTCTGAATGGTCCGCTGATGATTCTCACTTGAATTTTTTTTCTTCCCGTGAAGAAATGCCATCCCTTCACTCAGTGTCTCTGTGTATTTTGAGATTTTACACTAGATATTTTCTCAGGTTTAGCGTCACTGCCCACTCCCGTAAACAGTCCTCCCGTTCCCTACAATCCATTTGTACCTTTTTTTTGCCCAATATTTGCTTGTGCAACCCAGGGATCGTAACAAAGAACCCTTACTCATGACACATTCCAGTGGCTGGTGTACAGAGTCGCCACATTATTCTCCCCTCTTCGAAAGCAGACTAAGTATCCACTCCTACTAGATCAAGACTCAGTCTCTAAACCAAAAGTTGGTTTTATTTACAGGAGACAGATGAATCAACAGTAAATCGCATAAAACAATAAACATACCTCTCACTTTCTCTCTTAAGCACAGACTTTAAACAGAATTTTATTTGCTATAACTTCGATCAGGCCTAGCTACATTGCATACATTAAAGCACACAATTCTTATCTCTAAGACGGAAATACTAACTGTAGACTGCCCCTTGAGCCACACATGAAGCCCAATATAAACCTGTAATTGATGAAGTAAATCCATGACCCCTTCTCAGAAATCCCAGACACAGCTGTCAATCAAACCTGCTACCCCTGGTGAGGGCCTGATTCTTTGATTTGTGTCACAGTCGCATGAGACCATCTTTGAAGTTAGACTGAAACAAGTGGCAATAGACAATTGCATCTCTCATAATTACATTGAATCAACAGTCATTCATCAATATTGAATGGATACAAATCCTGGACAGTGGCAACGATGTTTATGATTTAAGAGAATGGCTCTGGTCAATTTGACAATTAACACTTTAGACAACCCATTTAAGTTTGCCCTAGTAACCTTTTCTGGCCAACCTATCTATTCTAAGCTGGCTTTTCTGTTGATAAATGCCCTGTGTAACCTTGGGTGTTACACACTTAAATGCTGTTTCTAGCAATACAAAATATAAGTTAAAAATTCAACACAGAAAAAATGAACATTTTTATTACAGTCTCCGTACAGCAGAAAAGCTGAGAGTGTCAGCTCAGTGATATAGCAAACCACAGTACAAACATAGGTCCACCACTCCATGGCACTTTACAGTATCATCAGGATGTAATATCACACCCAAGTTTCTTATTCAGTATTTACATGCAGAACTTACCTGTTTGATAAGATTATTTTCTACACTGTGCTTCTATCCATTTGTATATCAGGGACAGACAACCAGCATCTTGAAAGTCATATGCAACTCCGCTGTGGCTGAGGTGTGACTCATTAATGCTTAGCTTTATGCCTGCCCATACATTCAACCTCAAAATTACATAAAGGACATGATCAGCCACAAAACACAGGCAGCCTTCCTTCTACTTTTACCTGGCTAGGATACAAACATATCTTGAATTACAGCAAATGCAATTGAAATAAATTTGAGTCTGGGTGCACCACCTTATAGTGCAGACTCTGCTTCTTAACAATAACCCAGTCTAGGGCCCAGCAAATGAGCAAACACCAGGGCTACCGCATGTGCAGATCTCCGCCATAGTACTGGGCTTTGCTGAATTTGCAGTGTTCTAATGAAAGGCAGAGTGGAGTTTAATATACAAAGTAAATATGTCAATATATCAGAAACTCCAATGTTGAAATTTAATGAAACATAAATGGAGAACCTGCCTGTGTTTTGTGGGTTATTGCTCAGAGATGAACAGTAACTGAAAAAACTGAAAGATAATCAGAAGCGCTCTGGATGTGTACAGTGATTAACTTTCACCTGAAGGAGGAAAGGAGAAAGGGAATGTGAGGAGAGGGGAGAAGGGGAAAGGCAAGGAAACGAGGAATGAGAAAGGAAGAGGCAATGTGAGAAGGGAAGAAATGGGAAAGAAGAAAGACGAGAGAATTACTAAAAGGAGAAAGGAAACGAGAGACAAGTAGAAGGAATTAGAAGGGCAAAGAAGAAATAAGGGAGGGAGTAAAAGAAAGACAGAATGAGTGAGATGGGGAGAAATGGAATAAGGAAGGGAGCAAAAAGGAATGAGAGGGGATTGAGAGATTACAATCGGAAACAAAGCATATCAAATGTCTTTTGATGGGTACGGTTTACAAATTTCTTGTGAGCAATGAGCATATTATTGTATGGAATCATAGAATGGTTACAGCACAGAAAGAGGCCATTCAGCTCATCGAGCCCTTGCTGGCTCTTTATAAGAGCAATCCAGTTAGTCCCATTCCCCCGCACTTTCCCCATAGCCTGCACGTTTTTTCCCTTCAAGTATTTATCTAATTCCTTTTTGAAAGCCAAGATTGAATCTGCTTCCACCAGCCTTTCAGGCAGCACATTCTAGATCATTATTATGAGCTGCATAAAAAAAGTTTTTCCTCATGTCGCCTTTGGTTCTTTTGCCAATCATCTTAAACCTGTTTCCTTTGGTTCTCGACCCTTCCGCCAATGGGAACAGTTTCTCTTTATTTAAATATCTAAACCCATCATGATTTTGAATGGCGGAGCAGGCTCGAGGGGCCGATTGGCCTACTCCTGCTCCAATTTCTTATGTTCTTATGTTCTTATGTTCCATCAAATTTCCTTCTAAACTTCTCTGCTCAATGGGAATAAGCACAGCATCTCCAGGGTAACCACGTAACTGAAGTGCCTCATCCCTGGAACCATCCTAGTAAATCTTTTCTGCACCCTCTCTAAGGCCTTCACATCCTTCCTAAAGTGCAGTGACCAGAATTGGACACAATACTCCAGTTGTGGCCGAACCAGTGTTTTATAACTTCCTTGCTTTTGCATTCTGTGCCTCTATTTATAAAGCCCAACATCCCATATGCTTTTTTAACTGCTTCCTCAACCTGTCTTACCACCTTCAAATATTTCTGCACATATACCCCCAGGTCTCTCTGTTCCTGCATTCCCTTTAGAATTGTACTATTTAGTTTATATTACCTCTCCTTGTTCTTCCTGCCAAAATGTATCACTTTGCAATTCTCTACGTTAAATTTCATCTGCCATGTGTCCGCCCATTCCACCAGCCTGTCTTTGTCCTCTTGAAGTCTATTATTCTCCTCCTCACTGTTTACTACACTTCCAAGTTTTGTATCATCTGCAAATTTTGAAATTGTGCCCTGAACACCCAAGTCCAAGACATTAATATGTATCAAAAAAAGCAGTGGTCCTACTACCGACCCCTGGGGAACACCACTATACACCTTCCTCCAGACCGAGAAACAACCGTTCACCACTTCTCTCTGTTTCCTGTCACTTAGCCAATTTTATATCCATGCTGCCACCACCCCTTTTATTCCATGGGCTTCAATTTTGCTGACAAGCCAAGTACTGTATGTAAAATTTGTGGCCCTTCATATACGTTTCTTTTTTCTGGTTCTTGATGTTTCAAGGATTGGCCACACCTGAAACAAATATTTAACCAGCAATCATCTCCTAATAGAAACCAACACCATTATCAACCTCCAGGAAGATGAAGTAAAACCTGTTTGAGGAATAATTTGATGAACTGCTTTGAAGGGCCAAATACAGATATTCTAACATTTGTACAGCATTTTGATGATGTCATTCTAAACCATAATAATTTTAGTGGCAATTGCTTGATCACATAAGCTAAATATAAAATTCTTTGCCATCCCTTTTCAGTAATTACATAAGAAAAACTACCAATTTTATATGTGGAAGATACTAAGACAACAAATCTTGGCATGTTAAAATATGCTAAATATGTGACATATTTACTGTTTGGAGACTCTTTTATTATCACAGTAATGCAATGTGGGCCTTCATAGCATAAGAAAATATGATTAACATTGTCCATTTTTAATTAAACAACATTGAGGTCATAAAGAAGTAGCAGGGAAGGATCATGCAGAACTATGGAAAATGTTTGGAGTGGTGCCAGATTTGATAAATAGGTATTCTAACTGTTTATGAGACAGAGTACTGTAGATTGTGTTCTCATTGATTCGCACTAAGAAGTTAATAACTAGATCTTTAATTTAGCTGGTCCACAGTTTGGGATTATAATGTCAATATTTCTTTCAATACCATCAATTACACATAAGTAATAGATTTGAATGTTTTTAGGAGGAAACAGATTGTTAGTTTAAAGCAACATTTTTTATGTGTTATATTTTGTACTTAAAAAGACTTATTTCTCAAGAAATATCCATTCTTCATAAATACTGTACTTGCAGGCCTATCTCTACATGGGTGTAAATAAAAAACTTCAATTGTCCGGAAGACCAGACAGACCCATTGGATGTATTGGAACGTCAAAGGTCAGTATTTTTTTCAACATTAAAGGAGAAATGATACATTTGGGTGTTGAGTTTAATGCTTAAAGACAGTACCATTTTAATACTGTAAAAGAAATATACCAAAATAATGTAGAAGTATATTAATGTAGTATTTTTAATGTAACTAGTCGATCTTCTGTGGCATTGCACATTGGGAGTCCAGACCAAGTATAGTCTTAGGGTAAAGCAAGGTTAGAGAGCAAGGGATCATTGGTCCAGGGAACAACAAGGTAATAGATTTGTATGAGTTTTTTGTCTTAAATTCCAAAACACTCAACAGTTAAACATGAAGAAGACATGAAAAATAACTTGGTTCGAATGCATTCTATTTTGGGTTCTTTTTAATATAGCTGATTAGGTAAGTATAACAATAGTGATTAGATTGCCTGAAGTAACTAAATAAGTATGGTTGGAATTCTTGTGTTTGAATGAGTTCCAGAATACAGTCTTAATTTGAATTAATCTTTAACGGGTTTATTAGTTCTGCAAATGAGCAACATTTGTTACACAATATTTATGGTGTTTAATACTGGTTTGAATATATGTACGTGTATATTTGTCTTCAGACAATTTATGATCAGGGTTAAATCATATACTAATAATGCGAATGAAGACAATATTTATTCAATTTGCCTTTATCCACTTGTAAAAACTGTAATTTTTTCTTTGTCATTAATCTAGGCCTTGAAATACAAGTAAAATTTAAATTCTCCTTTCCCTGCAGCTTTACAGAATTCTAGGAAAGACAGTTGTGTGCTATCCCATTGTCTTTGATTTGAGTGACTTTTACATGTCTCAAGATGTCATGCTGCTGATCGATGACATAAAGGTATTATCTAAGCGATTGTGGAGTCCCGGTTTCCCTTGACACGAATAGAATTGAGAGTCGATAGAAAAAAAAGCCAAAATCTTGTTTCAGAAAAACAGTAATTCATTAATTGTTATGGCAAAGGCTGAGGGGGAGGGGGAAAATAAAAAATCATGTATTCATTTTTACGTACGTAATGCTGAATGAATGGATTTAACTGTTTTACTTCTAGAAAAAGGAAAAAAAATAGAATTTCATATATGACTTTAGAATCATAGAAAGGTTACAGCACGAAAGGAGGCCATTCAGGCCATCGAGTCTACGCCGACTCTATGCAAGAGCAATCCAGCTAGTCCCACTCCCCTGCCCTATCCCTGTAGCCCTGCAAATCTTTTCCTTTTAAGTACTTATTCAGTTCCCTTTTGAAGGCCATGATTGAATCTGCCTCCACCACCCCCTCGGGCAATGCATTCCAGATCCTAACCACTCGCTGTGTAAAAAAGTTTTTCCTCTTGTCACCTTTGGTTCTTTTGCTAGTCACCTTAAATCTATGTCCTCTGGATCTTGACCCTACCGCCAATGGGAACAGTTTCTCTCTATCTACTCTGTCTAGACCCTTTGTGATTTTGAATACCTCTGTCACATCTCCTCGCAACTGTCTCTGTTCCAAGGAGAACAACCCCAGCTTCTCCAGTTTATCCATATAACTAAAGCCCCTCATCCCTGGAGTCATTCAAGTAAATGTCTTCTGTGCCCTCTGTAAGGCCTTCACATCTTTCCTAAAGTGCGGTGCCCAGACTTGGACACAACACTCCTGTTGTGGCCGAACCAGTGTTTTATAAAGGTTCATCATGACTTCCATACATTTGCACTCTATGCCTCTATTTATAAAGCCTAGGATCCCGTATGCTTTTTTAACCGCTTTCTCAACTTGCCCTTCCACCTTCAACGATTTGTGCACATATACCCCCAGATCTCTCTGTTCCTGTACCCCTTTTAGAGTGGTGCCCTCTAGTTTATATTGCCTCTCCTCATTCTTCCTACCGAGATGTATCACTTTGCCTTTTTCTGCCTTAAATTTCATCTGCCACGTGTCTGCCCATGCCACCAGTGTGTCTATATCCTCTTGAAATCTATCACTATCCTCCTCACTGTTTACTACCCTTCCAAGTTTTGTGTCATCTGCAAATTTGGAAATTGTGCCCTGTACACCTAAGTCCAAGTCATTAATATATATCAAGAAAAGCAGTGGTCCCAGCAACAACCCCTGGGGACCACCACTGTTAACGTCCCTCCAGTCCAAAAAACAACTGTTCACCACTACTCTCTGTTTCCTGTCACTTAGCCAATTCTTTATCCATCTTGCTGCTGCCCCCTTTATTCCATGGGCTGCAATTTTGATAATAAGCCCTGCATGCGGCACTTTATCAAACGCCTTTTGAATGTCCATATACACCATATCAACTGCATTGCCCTCATCTACCCTCTCTGTTACCTCATCAAAAAACTCTATCAAGTTAGTTAAACACGATGTGCCTTTAACAAATCTGTGCTGGCTTTCTCTAATCAATCCACACTTGTCCAAGTGACTGTTAATTCTGTCCCAGATTATCGTTTCTAAAAGTTTCCCCATCACTGAGGTTAAACTGACTGGCCTATAGTTGCTGGGTATATCCTTACACCCTTTTTTGAACAAGGGTGTAACATTTGCAATTCTCCAGTCCTCTGGCACCACCCCCCTATCTATGGATGTTAGGAAGATTATGGCCAGTACCTCTGCAATTTCCACCCTTACTTCCCTCAGCAACCTAGGGTGCATCCCATCCGGACCGGGTGACTTATCTACTTTAAGTACAGCCAGCCTTTCTAGTACCTCCTCTTTATCAATTTTTAGCCCATCCAGTATCTCAACTACATCTTCCTTTACTGACAGCATCTGGCAGCATCTTCTTCCTTGGCAAAGACAGATGCAAAGTAGTCATTCACTACCTCGGCCATCCCCTCTGCCTCCTTTTTTAGATCTCCTTTATGGTCCCTAATTGGCCCCACCCCTCCTCTTACTACGTTTACTGTTTACATACCTGTAGAAGCCTTTTGGATTCCCTTTTATGTTGGCTACCAGTCTATTCTCATCCTCTCTCTTTGCCCCTCTTATTTCCTTTTTCACTTTCCCTCTGAACTTTCTATATTCTGCCTGGTTCTCACTTGTGTTATCAACCTGACACCTGTCGTATGCACCTCTTTTCCGCTTCATCTTACTCACTATCTCGTTTGTCATCCAGGGAGCTCTGGCTTTAGTTGCCCTACTTTCCTGCCTCGTGGGAATGTGCCTTGACAATACCCGAACTATCGCCTCTTTAAAGACCGTCCACTGTTCAATTACAGTTTGCCTGCCAATCTTTGATTCCAATTTACCCGGGCCAGATCTGTTCTCATCCCATTGAAATTGGCCCTCCTCCACTTGAGTATTTTTACTTTAGAATGGTCCATGTCCTTTTCCATAGCTATTCAAACCTTGTGATACCATGATCGCTGCTCCCTAAATGCTCCCCCACTGACACTTGTTTCACTTGGCCTGCCTCATTCCCTAGAACCAAGTCCAGCAATGCCTCCTTCTTCGTTGGGCGGGAAACGATCCGGTTAAGAAAGTTATCCTGGACACATTTCAAAAATTCCTCCCCTTCTTTGCCCCTTATATTATTATTGTTATCCCAGTCTATATTAGGATAGTTGAAGTCCACAGCTATCACTACTCAATAGCTTTTGCACCTCTCTGTAATTTCCCTGCAAATTTGCTCCTCTATATCCTTTCTACCAGTTGGTGGTCTTAGATCCCACCTAATACTGTACTGTTACTTGCTCTAGTGCTATCTTTCTCTGCCGATCCTTTGTGCCCCTTGTTTCTCCTTTCCATTGCTACATCCTGGTGCCCATCCACCTGCCAAATTAGTTCAAACCCTCCCCCCACAGCACCAGCGAACCTCCCCGCGAGGATATTGGTCCCCGCTCTGTTGAGGTGCAACCCTTCTGGCCTGTACAAGTTCCCACCTTCCCCAGAACAGGTCCCAATGCCCCAAGAATCTGAAGCCCTCCCTCCTGCACCATCTCTCCAGCCACGCATTCATCTGCACTATCCTCCTATTTCTATACTGACTAGCGCGTGGCACCGGGACTAATCTGGAGATTACTACCTTTGAGGTCCTGTTTCTTAATCTCTTTCCTAACTCCTTAAAATCTACCTGCAGGACCTTATCCCTCTTTCTACCTATGTCGTTGGTACCGATATGGACCCCACCAGAATGTTCTGCAACTGCTCAGTGACATCCTTGATCCTGGCACCAGGGAGGCAACGTACCATCCTGGAATCACGTCTGTGGCTGCAGAAATGCCTGTCTGCCCCCCTAACTATAGAACCCCCTATCACTATTGCTCTCCTGACCTTTCTCCTCCCCCCACTGTACAGCTGAGCGATCCATGGTGCTGTGGACTTGGCTCTGGCTGCACTCCGCAGAGGAACCCTCTCCCTCACCAGTATTCAGAGCTAAATACAGATTAGAGAGCGAGAAGCACTCAGGGGACTCCTGCACTACCTGCCTGGTCCTCCTTGTCTGTCTGGCGATTACCCAGTCCCTCTCTGCCTGCACTCTCTCAAGTTGCAGGGTGACCACCTCCTGAAACATGCTATCCATGTAGCTCTCAGCCTCACGGATTCACTGCAGTGACGCCAGCTGTTGCTCAAGCTCCGAAACCCGGAGCTCGAACTCCTCCAGCTGACGACACTTCCTGCACCTGTGGTTGTCCAGGACCTAAAAATAACAACTAGGTCCAGTACCTAGTTGTTGTTTCTTCAGGCTCTAAGTGTTTATAAAACATAAAAAATCTGCATTTAAATTAATTCATATCCTAAGTAAAGTCACTGAAGCAATTCCTATTTGAATTTGTGTAACATCAGCTGTGTCATATCCCACTGACATGGATGAAAACATGAAATTGACACCACCAAGAAACTCAGATTTTTAGTAATAGTTTGCACTACTCCACCCCACATTTGTACATTGTGAACCAGTCCTCACTGTATAGTTACTCTTGCAGATTTCCACCAATGAATGAACAAGGGATTACACCAAACGATAGTTTTGCGGAATTTTGGTTTATCTTAATAAATTATGACAAGTTGGACGTTGTATGTTTTCTTCATTTTGATTAGTTTGTCAGAAGAGATTACATTTTGTAAAACTTATTGAATATTATTTTGTTTCTCTTGTATAATTCTGCAGATTGCATTAAAAAAATTCTTAAGTAGGATTGAAGTGTTCAAAATAATCGCAGATGACTACATTTTCTCAAAAAGCTACACAACATTTTAATTGGGCACCCCCATTGACTCAGTTGTCAAATGCACCGTGTGGTCTTGTGTAGTACTGAATTGTACTGGCCAGAAAGATTCCAGGTTAAAACACTAGTCTTTATTGAGTTAACTAATCTCAGCCAGGCACTATAATTGATATTAGTTTCCATTGACTGGAAAGAAGAAAAGGTTCCTGGTCCTGTTCCTCATAAATGGTCATTAATTCCAGCTGGAGAGTATACATAAGTAAATGTTAGTTCAAAAATGGATTGGTCTCAGTTGTGATTCTCTCCCACCCCACACTCACATAGCCTGCCAGTATTCACAGTAAAGAACTGGCACTTGCATAAAACAAATACCATGTAAATATATCAATATCTATTAAATTTGGTACCTGCAGTTCCTGTTACTCCTGTAGGTGGCACTGTGATAGGTATTTTCGGTGTTAAAGGTATCACAGCATGTGGCAAAAATGGCAAGACCTGATGTGCTCTGTGAATGGCTGGTCACACAGTTAGTCATAGACATCTCTCGAAATTATAGGCGTGCATACATGCTGGGAGCTGGTAGATTGCTGTCTTCAGCTCACAGTTATAGGTCTGGAAACATGCAAGGACTTTGCTCAAGCTTCTCACATGGCCCAGAGCTTTGATGGAAGACATTGTTAGCGGCGTTTCTAACACAGAAAATACCATTGTCTCGTTAAGCTTCATAATTTTTATGTAAATTTTTTTATGGTTTATTATGTTGCAAACCTTATTTCCAGTCATAAGTGCTTGGCTTAGTGGAGAAGACAAGATGGTATCTGAGAGGATTTTCAAAAAATGTTGTGAGCAATTTGATTGGCTCTTCTTTTTTAATTAACAGCTGTTGTTGACTGCCCATAGCTTCTTGAACTTCATGATTTGTGCTGGCTGGGTGTTCCACACCTATCTTATTGTGTTTTGTTGTTGTTTTGTGAAGATTAAATATGAAGATTAAATTTGAGCCAATCAGGCGCAAGGGTATCACAGAAATTTGCGTCTAAAAGATGTGATGTCTGCGGCATGATGGACATGGACACGTGTTCTGTGCGATGTTTTAAAAAATGCACATAGATAATTGAGTTGACTGTCCTTCCAATGTAACAAATTTTTGTATTCTTTAACATGTGATTGTTAAAATTGGCTACCAAATGCTATTTTCTGAATCGACTTGGTCCCCAGAATTTACTACAGTTTACCAAGCAGTATTGGAAGATGAATCGACGTCCTCTCTTCCTTGTGCTGATCCGTGAAGATAACATACAGTAAGGGAGTCTTCCGTTATGAATGCTATTTGTCATTAATTTTTTCTAAATATTAAATTAATAAAAGTAATCTAAATTGGTTCAACGTTTTTTCTATTTAGAGGGAGTCGACTCAATCCCATTTTGGACATGCTGGCAGCATTCAAAAATGGTATTATTGGAGGAGTGAAAGTTCATGTTGACAGACTTCAGGTACATGAAAATTTGTACCTTTTTATGGACTGTATATTTATATAATATTTATTGCAGTGAATAATAATCTGTAGGTATCCACATGTAATAAGAATTACTAGCCTGATCCATTCAGCCAAAACATCTGCAATCTAAAGTTTGTTGGAAGGATGTAAGAGCAGAAATAAACACAGCTAAGGAACACATCGCCAAGTGAACCAACTAACCCTATTCATTATGTCAGTCTAACAATCCCTGCGCACTTACTGAACCAGCTCTGCTTGTTGGTTTATCAAAAGATTTGGTACGTTGCATTCAACTTAGTGTGCAAATTATGTGTACATAGTATTCCAGCTGTTAGTGTTTTTTATATGATTACAGGTGCAGAAAAAAAGTGACAATAAATTGTCCTAATGGACAGGAATTTTTCCCCATATTGGTATGAAAAATTGTAAATAGTTCTCAAAACCACTATATTAATATGATTTGTTGTTTGTTGTGTGAATTTGTCAGATGTTGTTCATAGTTGGGATAATCATGATTTTAAGTTCAGAACGAGATAGATTAGGTTCTGAAAAGTCATTATTCAGCTGCGGTTGAGCATTTAGTGTCAGACAACATAAATTTACTGACATCAAGAAGAAATGAAATACAACAGAATCTTTATTATGATTTTTTTTGTGTTCTCTCTCTGTCTTATCCTAACTGATAACTGGAAATCAGTATCATAGTATCATACATAGTAGGTACAGCACAAGAGGAGGCTATTCGGCCCATCATGCCTGTGCCGGCTCTTTGAAAGAGGTATCCAATTAGGCCCATTCCCCTGCCCTTTCCCCATAGCCCTGCAAATTTTTTCCCTTCAAGTATTGATCTAATTCCCTTTTGTTGGCAAATGACTAATGGCAATACCGTTGAGGTGTTTGAAGCGGTCACATGTAAAATGAAGCAGAGTTTAGCAGGCTCTTTGATGCTGATAACATTTTATCCACACAAATGCCATCATTTTTCTAATTTTGTAACTCAGATTTCTCCATATTTTTTATTCCCCTGTCTTCTTGGATTCCCCAAACAATGTACTATTCCCAGATATGGAGAGTGCAGTCTCTGTCAACACTACTCTTGAGCAAGATGCAAGGAGATATGTAACAGCAATATTGATTGATTTGCCCTCCGATTTCCTCTGGGGAAGTTCTGTACTTCCACTTGCCCTCTCCATCAGAAAGCTTGGCAGGGATGGGAAGCTCACTGTACGGAGCTTCCCACTTAGCTTTTCCAGACAATCAGATTTTACTTCCATGTCACATGGTTGGGCCAGCTGGTACTTTATAGGACTAGGCTCAGACCAGAAGTGATACAAGATTTGTTTTACTTGTTCATAAAATGAGTAGAAACATAGAAAATCTCATGACTAGAAGAGATTGATGGTCCATCTAGTCCACCTTCCTTCTGTTCTCGTTGTATCCAATAATGTATTTCTCTTCAAGGTATTTGCCCAATTTTGCTGCCTTGTGTCAGTACAAATAGTTCTGACTAATCTTCTCTATTCCTGAGCCTTATTAAAACTTAAATCATATTTTAAGTTCAGCCCATTCAGGCTTCTCCTTTCCAATGAGAAGATTCTCTGTCTCTTCTCATATGTTTCATCCTCCACTCCTCTTATCATTTTAATAGCTCTTCTCTATACCTTTCACAAAGAAAGCTTAATCTACAGTGTCATTTCAAGCAGCTAATGGGGACTGTTATCCAATCTGCTATGTTTAAATGCACAAAGTGAGTCTCAGATACATTGTTTAATGACAGAGCACTGCAGTTTTTTGCAGAATGATTTGATTCTTAAAGGTCCAAGGATTCTTAAAGGTCCAAGGAGTCATAGATTGCACCCATATGGCCATCTGTGCTCACTTGATCACCCCATTACTATGTCAACAGAAAAGAATTCCAGCCTCAGTATGCATCTTGTTTGCAACAAGGAACACTGCATCATCCCACCCAGTTTGAACCCCAAGGACTGCTGTCATATACAACCTCCAGACAGCACACTGTTCCAACTACCTCAACGTATATTCCTCTTTACATACCATGTGGTAAAATTGGACAGTGGCTCACAAAATAAATGCGTGTACCTTTTCTTGAGGAAAATTCATTTTTTTGTTTTTTTTTATAGTAATTTTGCAATCTGAGTGGTATACTTTTTAGCTGTTGCCTTGTGTGTAGAATTGGCCTTGGAGTGGGTGCAGTGCAAATTCACCAGAATGATACCAGGGCTAAAAGGGTTAAATTATGAGGACAGATTGCATAGACTAGGCGTGTATTCCCTTGAATAGCTAAGATTAAGGGATGATCTAATTGAAGTGTTTAAGATGTCTAAAGGATTTGATAGGATAGATAGAGAGAAACTATTTCCTCTGGTGGAAGAGTCCAGAACACGGTGCCATAACCTTAAAATTAGAGCTAGGCCATTCAGGGGTGATGTCAGGAAGCATTTCTTCACAAAGGGTATTGGAAATCTGGAACTCTTCCCCCACAAAAAGCTGTTGAGGCTAAGTCAATTGAAAATTTCAAAACTGAGATTGATAGATTTTTGTTAGACATGGGTATTAAGGGTTCCCGAACCAAGGCAGGTAAATGGAGTTAAGATACAGATCAGCCATAATCTAACTGAATGATGGACCACGCTCAAGGAGCTGAATGGCCTACTCCTGTTCTTCTGTTCCTATGTTCCTAAGAATGAAGACAGACCAATCTGTTGAAAAAGAAACTAAAAATCTCATTTTAACCCCTTTAAGATCAAAAAAACCATTTGGTCTCATTTGAGATCAGCATCTCCACTAGTACGTTCCTTTGGAAATTTCGAACCAGCAATTTTGCTGTAATATTAACTTCAACTGTCCAGTTCACGCTTTGGGGCTTTAGTGTTGGCCTTTTGAGTGCAGCATTGTCATGGATGTGCTAGTGGATTTGGGATGTGGGGATGAAGCCACCCACCCCTCCAAAATAAAGTTGTTTTGGAGTAACTTGACTCTTCAGGCATTAAAAAGAAAGATCTTGCATTTACAGTCCCCACACTTACTTTGCCTGCGCTTATCCCGACAGTCGCTTTTATCGGGCAAATGGCGCTAACCACGTCATCACCATAGGCGTCGATTACAAAGACACAGCTTAAAACGTATTAAATGCGCCGGCTATTTCATGGAGTTTATTACTTAACTGATGGAAGTAACCCGAAGTCTCCCGTAGTTGTTAACAGTGCGAACAGCTGATTGAAGCTGTCCATATGTGAATTCGTCTTCACATTCGGTTTGCTGCGGTGTGCTCGGCTTTCGTTACAGATACACAGCCTGCAGCTGAAAATCATACAAAACGGGGTCGGAACTACCAAGGAACTTCCTTCATTTAAGTAACTGTATGAAGCCTGCAGCTGTGATTCATCATGGTGAGAACTGGCGCAGTGCAAACAGCTGATTGAAGCTGCCCAGAGTCTCCACTTTCCGACTGCCTCTTGTAGTTGCAAACAGCTGATGGAGACTTCGGGCAGCTTCAATCAGCTGATTGTAGCACAGTTAACAACAAAGGGAGGTAGTCAGAAAGTGGAGACTTCGGGCAGCTTCATTCCGATGGTTTTACCGTCAACTGTGTATAGCATGCGAATCGTGTTAGCACGAACGCGCCCACTGTATGTAGTGGGGACTGTATATAGTGCATTTCATGACCTCAGGACGGTCCAAAGCTCATTATAGTCAATGTAATGCTTTTTGTAGTGTTGTCACTATTGTAATGTAGGAAATGCGGCAGCCAATTTTATTCAGCAAGAACATTCGTTCTTCTAAATTTTTCAGATTTTGTTTCTTCTGATTTGCCATGTTTATTTCCTATTACTAATGCATTAAATTCTATAGGTTTTTTGACCTACTCATCAGAATAGGTCAATATATCAGGAAGATTTTCTAGATATTGGTTCTAAATTATGACCACCTGCCCAATTGTGCCCAAACATAGTATCATTTAGAAAAACAAATCTATATTGTTGCTTTATCCAGTCATAAAGAACTAAGATTAAACACTAAAGATGATGGCCTAATATAGTATAAAAGGGTGGGAAGGTCCTCTGTGGGAGTTGGCGCAACTCTTGTCATGCCTTCCATGTCAATATGTTTGATACAGAAATGGCCATGATTTTGTATATGTGGAGGAGGCCTTTCATTTAAAGAATGAGGATTTCTAAACCATTTGTCACCATTGAATTTTAAACTGTTGTCCCGTCTGCACTATTAAATGGTTGCTCAAGTTGTATGAATCAAAGAATTTGCAAAGAAATAAAATTTCCCATTATGTATTTTAAGCATTTTTTATGTGCCTTGATATGAATGAATATATTTGGTTTCCTTACTAATTATAGCTACACAGTGCTAGCATAATGTTCATAATATAAAAAGAATTGATAATGAAGCAGTGTTTTTCTTATGGCGAACAGCTGTTTTTATTTATATTACAGACATTAATATCTGGAGCAGTAGTGGAACAGCTAGACTTCCTTCGGATAAGTGAAGAGGAGGAGTATGGTCCAACTAAATCCTTTTTAAAAAAAAGTTTTGGTTTTTATTTTATAGCATTTTTCCTTAACAGGATTTACATGAGGAATTTATTTTTCAGAATCCCACAGTTCGTAAGTTTAGAGGAGCTGGAATTTCCAAAACATTCAAAAGTGAAGCGGCAGTCAAGTGTATTAGTTGTTACTGATCCAGTGGAACAATCTGAGATAAAACTGAATGATTGGAGGCATCTCCCCACGCTGGAAATTCTACAAAAACTGAATGTAAGGAAATGAGTTAACACTCTTCACTTGTCTCTTTGTCACATCAAAAATACATATTGTCCTCAGATACAAATACTTATCTCGTTTATACCTGTGGGAAACGATGGACATATTTTTTACCTGTTGTGGTATATGGCCAATGGATATAATACCCTATCTCCCCCCCCACCCTTTAATAGATTACTATGCCCAACAATCATTAATTCCCTCGCCATTTTGTGCTGCTTCTCTGTGTAATTGTCATCACATTCCAAAAGCCATTTTATTTTTTATTATCACAAACTTAATCCTTTGCCATTCTAGATCTGTGAACTTTTCAGTGATTTTTTTCCTATTTGAAACTGTTCATAGGTTTTGTTTGCAGTAGTGTTTTTTGTTTCAGCTACACTTTGCTCATTTGGTAATTAGTAAAGAATACTAGGACTTCATGCTCATCAACAACTTGCACTTGTATAACCTAAAGGACCCAAAAACATTCACAGAGATAAAACAGACAATGAAAGAGAAGAGTTGGGGAAGATGTTTGAAGATAAGATAAAAGAGATAGGTTCTAGGAGGTCCTTACAGGAGAAGAGAGAGCTAGCGAAGCAGAAATGTTCAGGGAGAATGTTCCAAAGTGTGGGACTAAGATAGTTGAAGGCTCTGCAACCAAAAGGGGAAGAGGGTACATTTGAGTGAAAGGTGCACACTGGCATGTAGGGGTTGAGGATGTTGCAGAGGTATGGGAGGTGGAGCTATGTGTAGGGACTTCCATATGAGGACAGTTCAATGTGTTTGAGGATGGGAGGCCAAAGGAGTTTGGTGAGGAAAAGAGTGATAGGAGAGAGGATGCAGGTAGTGCAGTTTTGAATGAGCTGCAGTTTTTGAAGAGTTGAGTTTAGGAAACTGGTGAGGAGAGCATTGGAGTGACGGGCATAAATGAAGGTTTCAGCAGCAATGGTCGTGATGTGAGGTTGGGGGAGTTGAAGGGTGGACGTGGAAATTGTGCCAGGGAGACAGTGTGGGACTTGGACACAATAAAGTTGAGGAAGGCCAGCTGTTCAGTAGGCCAAGAGTAGCACTGGTGCTTTTTAAAAATGATTCATTCTCGAGATGTTGGTGTCGCTGACAAGGCTGGCATTTATTGCTCATCCCTAGTTGTGCTGAGAAGGTGGTGTAGAGCCGCCTTCTTGAAATGCTGTAGCAGTTTGATATAACTGAGTGGCTTGTTAGGCCACTTCAGAGGGCATTTAGTTGATGTGGGACTGGAGTCACATATAGGCTAGACCTAAAGGTCATTAGTGGACCAGTTGGGTTTTTACGACAATCTTCATAGTCACTTTTACTGGTACCGGTTTTTTATTTCCAGATTTTTTTTAAACTGAATTCAAATTCTTATACTGCCATGGTGGGATTTGAACTCACATTCTCTGGATTATTCGTCCAATAACCTAACCACCACATTACCATACCCCAGAAGGGAGGAAGTTAGAAGTTTGAAAGAATATTGGGGAGGGAGCTAGGTGTTAGATTTTTTTCACATGCAGAGGGTGATTTTAGAGAGGTTGGAGATTGGCAGGGAAATGCAGGTACTAAAGGAAATGAGTAAGTGATCAGAGATGGCCTTGTCAGTGATAGAAACTTCGTAGATGCCAAGGAGTTGCAAGATGGCAATATTGAGGGGATGGCCCAGGATCTGGGTGGGAGAGTTGAGTACAGGATGAAGTTGAGTGAATGAAGAGTACAGAAACATTGGAGAAGAGGTGGATAGGGGAATTTAGCTGAAGGGTTGAATTACTGAGGATGAGGAGTCAGTCAGTGCTGAGGCAAAGTGAGGAGAGGAGGGAAGAGATTTTGGCAAGGATGTTGCCAGGGGATTTGGGTGGTAGAAAATAATGATTTTGAAAGAAATGTGGGAGAGGAGAGGAGTGCTCCAGCCTCAGCTGTTTACAATATATATCAGTGACTTAGATGAGGGGACTGAATGTAATGAACCCAAGTTTGCTGATGATACAAAGCTAGCTGGTAAAGTAAGCTGTGAGGAGGACGCAAAGAGGCTGCAAACGGATATAACCAGGTTAAGTGAGTGGGCGAGAAGGTGGCAGACAGAGTATAATATGGGGAAATGTGAAATTATCCACTTTGGTAGGAAGACTAGAAAAGCAGAATTTTTTTAAAAGATGAGAAACTAAGAAATGTTGGTAGTCAGAGGGATTTGGGTGTCCTTGTACACGAATCACAGAAAGTTAACAAGCAGGTACAGTAAGCAGTTAGGAAGGCAAATGGTATGTTAGCCTTTATTGCAAGGGGGTTGGAATTTAAGAGTAAGGAGGTCTTGCTGCAATCATATAGGGCTCTGGTGAGACCACACTGGACCACTGTGTTCAGTTTTCGTCTCCTTACCTAAGGAAGGATATACTTGCCTTAGAGGAGGTGCAATGAAGGTTCACTAGATTGATTCCTGGGATGAAAGGGTTGTTCCAAGAGGAGAGATTGAGTAGAATTGGCCTATATTCTCTGGAGTTTAGAAGAATAAGAGGTGATCTCATTGAAATGTATAAAATTCTTAGAGGGCTTGACAGGGTAGTTGCTGAGAGGCTGTTTCCCCTGGCTGGAGAGCCTAGAACTAGGGGTTATAGTCTCAAGATAAAGGAACAACCATTTAGGACCAAGATGAGGAAAAATTTCTTCACTGAGAGGGTTGTGAATCTTTGGAATTCTCCACCCCAGAGGGCTGTGGATGCTCAATCGTTGAATGTATTCAAGACTGAGATCAATAGATTTTTGGACACTAAAGGAATCGAGGGCTATGGGGACAGGGCAGGAAAGTGGAGCTGAGGTGGATGATCAGCCATGCATGATCTTATTGAGCAGGCTCGAGGGGCCATATGGCCTACTCCTGCTGCTATTCCTTATGTTCTTATAAGGGGTGGTCAAGGGTGAAGTGCTCAAAAATGGAGACGGTGCTGGAGAAGTAAAAGGAAAGGTCAAGTTGGGACCTAGTGATGGAAGCCATACCCCGCCATTAAATTTAGAGCAGGTGATGAATTGGAACATGTAGCTGGGTTACACAGCCTCTTAACAAGGCGGCAGGAGTCACAACATCCGTCAGCCAAGTTTTGGTAAGGCCAGTATGCCAGTAAATTCATCTAGGATGAGTTTAGTTGCTGTAGATCAACATTCTTAGCCACTGAAGCGGACTCATCTGAGCTAATCCATCCAGAAGGAATGTATACATCATGGAACTAACCATTTCTTAAATCAGTATTGTCCAATGGAAATTGCTGACTAGCCACAAGTGTGGTTACCTCAACACCATTTTAGCCACATGCACTAATTTTAGTAGAAAACACCTTACATACACTCACACAATACAGGTAAATGTACTTCAAATGTATAGATTTACTTAACAAGCATCTACCAACATTCAGTGACCAAGGAAGTAAAGCACTCTCATCAATCAAAAAGCACTCTCACATACTGCTTTTCATCTTACCATTTTACCAACAAACACACAAAAAGGTTAAAGTACACATGCATACACCATGCGATTATGAGTATTGCGATCACATGCTCAACAACAGAGTCTGTTACTCATTTTTTATTTACTAATCAAAAATGCAATTAGTAAATTCCCAGTTAGCAACATGTGGCTAGTGGTTAACGTATTGGACAACACAAGTTAAATGTTCCCATGGCTTTTGCCTTCATAACTGTACTCCAGGGTGCATTCCAAGTGTTGACCACTCTTTGTGTGAAGAATTTCCTGCCCCTAGTCCTAAAGTTGCCTTTTACTAGTTTGAACTTGTACCCTCTTATCCGATTCTCATGATTTAGTTTAAAGTAATTTCCCAGATGAGCGGTTTCTATACCATTTACCTTCTTATGCACATCCATAAGGTCATGTCTCGGATGCTTCCTTTCAAGGCTAAAAAGCCTAAATTTCTCCAGACTTCCTTATCTTAGTGCTCTGACTTGAGCAATCAGCCTCGTTGCTCTTCTCTGAAGTGTCTTAACGGCTTGAATGACTTCTGTCTGGGTCACTAAAATTGCATGCAGTACTCATGGTGTGAATTGACCAGAGCAGCATACAGTTTAAGCAATCCTAGCCCAAGAGGAGGCTTGTGGTGTCTGCATAATCAGAGGTTCCTGAGAGTTATTCAGTTATGTCAGTATGTCTGACAACAATTCACCACTTCCTTAATTGTGCTTTTTTTTGTTATTCTGTCAGCAAATTGCACACAGATTCAGATTAAACAGCTAATTTTTGATCCAATAGAAGTGAGAAAATACTTGAATAGGCAAACATCTAAAATCTATAACTCTTGAAACTTCATCCTGATTTAACATTTGCCTTCTCAGTGTGGTAGTCTTGGAATGTCATCTCAGCAAGCATACATACAAGGATGGGCAGAAAGCTAATGTTATTCCTATATTTAAAAAGGGAGAGAGAACAAGTCCAGGGAATTATAGACCAGCTAGCTCAACATCTGTGGACGCAATAGAAAAACATTTAAAACAAAAATATAATAACGAGTAGTCAGCACGGATTTCAAAAGGGAAAGTCATGCTTGACCAACCTTATTGAATTCTTTGAAGAAGTAACAAAGAGTAGACATGGGTAATGCAGTAGATGTAATATATTTAGATTTTCAAAACGCCTTCGGTAAGGTACCACATTGTAGACTCATCACTAAGGGCATGTAGAGTCAGGCGACAGGTAGCAGAATGCATAGCAAGCTGGCTACAAAACAGAAAACAGAAAGTAGGGGTTAAGGGTAGCTACTCAGACTGGCAAAAGGTGGGAAGTGGTGTTCCACAGGGTGTTGGGACCACTGTTGTTCACAACTTACATTAACGATTTAGACTTGGGAATTGGAAGTAAAATTTCAAAATTTGCGGACAACACCACATTGAGGGGTATGGTTAATACAAAGGAAGGATGCAATAAAATGCAAGAAGACATTAATAAACTTGCAGAATGGGTGTGTAATTGGCAAATGAATTTCAATATAGATAAGTGTGAGGTGGTGCATTTTTGTAGGAAGAACAAGGAGGCCACATACTGTTTAGATAATAAGAGTCTAAATGAGGTAGAGAAGCAAAGGGATCTACGAATACAGATACACAAACCACTAAAAGTAGCGACGCAGGTTAATAAGGTCATTAAAAAAAAAACCAAACCAAACACTGGGGTTCATTTCTAGAGGGATAGAATTGAAAAGCAGAGAAGCCATGTTAAATTTGTATAGAACCTTGGTTTGACCACACTTGGAGTACTGGCACAGTTCTGGTCTCCATATTATAAAAAGGATTGAGAGGCATTGGAGAAGGTGCAAAAAAGATTCACAAGGATGATACCAGAACTGAGAGGATGTACTTATCAGGAAAGGCTGAACAGGATGGGGCTCTTTTCTGTAGAAAAGAGAAGACCGAGGGGTGTCCTAATAGGGGTCTTTAATATAATGAAAGGGTATGATAGGGTAGACGGAGAGAAAATGATTCCACTTGTGAGCGAATCCAAAACTAGAGGTCATAAATATAAGATAGTCACTAATAAATCCAATAGAGAATTCAGAGGAAACTTCTATACCCAAGGAGTGGTAAGACTGTGGAACACGCTACCACAAGGAGTAGTTGAGGCAAATAGCATGGATGCATTCAAAGGGAAGCTAGATAAACACACGGGGGAGAAAGGAATAGAAGTAGGCTATGCTGATAGGGTTCGATGAAGAGGGGTGGGAGGGGGTTCGGGTGGAACATAAACATTGGCATAGACCAGTTGGGCCGAATAGCCTGTTTCTGTGCTGTGGATGTAACATAGGTCTTTGCATTTTACTGTCTTAGTCCAGCTTTCGTTGAAAAGACTCTATGTTACCTTGAGTATTTGCTGCTACTGCTGTGGACAACATGATAGACTGTAGTAATGTGCTAAAAAAAAACATGGGGTTATGTTTTCATTCCTCCTTTGCTTTGAATGATTTCCACAACCTTCTCAGTTGACACTTATCACAGCATTGCTCAAGTATCCTATTCATCTAGTTCGACAACAGGAAACACTATAGATACAAATAATTTGATATTAAATTTTATTATGTTTTTGAACACTGGCTTACTTTTTTGTAGTTTTGTTTTCAGTGACAATAAGAATATTGACAAGTTTAACCAACTACTTTGTAAAATTAAGGAATCATTAGTAAAATTTAAAAATGTTTTAAAAAGGAGGATGTATCTGATTTTGCATTATTTAAATGTTTCATTTTTATATTTATTTCCATTCATTGTATGAGCGAACATTCAAAATGCACTCCCAAGAAAACATGTAACCAATTGTGATGCAGTTTCATTCAGGCCCTGGATTCAAAACCTGAAGTAGACTCCACTGTTGAAATGTTTTTAATATTTCTGTGAAGACTGATATTTTCTACTAAACCACTGTATCACTAGAATTTTTTTTGTGTTTCAACTAAACATTAGTGTGTTTATTTAGGAATGCACCTCCCTTATCAGCCAAGCTACTCTCTTGAGTATATTGCTGAAGCGAGAAGGACCTAATTTCATTACAGCAGAAGGTGAGTTTTATTACATTGTCTAGCAACGATGATATGTTTTGCAGCAAAATAGTTTGAGTTATATTAACTTTGCAAGTTAATATAGTTTGCATTCAAAGTTTTACACTTCTGTTAAAACACATTTCACCTACAGTTTAAATGATAATCCTAAAACTGCTTAGGAACAGGAGTAGGCCATTCAGCCCCTCGTGCCTGCTCCGCCATTTGATAAGATCATGGCTGATCTGTGATCTAGCTCCATATACCTGCCTTTTGCCCATATCCCTTCATACCTTTGCTTGACAAAAACCTATCTATCTCACATTTCAATTTAGCAATTCAGCTCGTATCAATTGCCCTTTGCGTAAGAGACTTACAAACTTCTACCACCCTTTGTGTGTAGAAATATTTTCTAATCTCACTCCTCAAAGGTCTGGCTCTAATTTTTAGACTGTGTCCCCTACTCCTAGAATCCCCAACCAGCGGAAATAGTTTCTCTCTATCCACCCTATCCGTTCCCCTTAATATCTTATAAACTTCGATCAGATCACCCCTTAACCTTCGAAACTCTAGAGAATACAACCCCAATTTGTGTAATCTCTCCTCGTAACTTAACCCTTGAAGTCCGGGTATCATTCTAGTAAACCTACGCTGCACTCCCTCCAAGGCCAATATGTCCTTCCGAAGGTGCGGTGCCCAGAACTGCTCACAGTACTCCAGGTGCGGTCTAACCAGGGATTTGTATAGCTGCAGCATAACTTCTGCCCCCTTGTACTCTAGTCCTCTAGATATAAAGGCCAGCATTCAATTTGCCTTCTTGATTATTTTCTGCACCTGTTCATGACACTTCAATGATCGATGTACCTGAACCCCTAAGTCCCTTTGGACATCCACAGTTTTTAACTTTTTACCATTTAGAAAGTACCCCGTTCTATCCTTTTTTGATCCAAAGTGGATGACCTCACATTTGTCTACATTAAATTCCATTTGCCACAGTTTTGCCCATTCACCTAATCTATCAATATCCCTCTGTAATTTTATGTTTTCATCTCCACTGCTTACAATGCCACCAATCTTAGTGTCATCGGCAAACTTAGATATGAGACTTTCTATGCCTTCATCTAAGTGCGGGACTCCACTAGTCACATCCTGCCAATGTGAATACTTACCCATTATCTCTACTCTCTGTCGCCTTTCGCTCAGACAATTTTCTAACCAAGTCCGTACTTTTCCCTCGATTCCATGGGCTTCTAACTTAGCTAATAGTCTCTTATGTGGGACCTTATCAAATACCTTCTGGACGTCCATATAAATAACATCCATTGACGTTCCCCTGTCCACTACTTTAGTCACCTCTTCAAAAAATTCAATCAGGTTTGTCAGGCATGACCTACCTTTCACAAATCCATGCTGGCTCTCCCTGATTAACTGAAAATTCTCGAGATGTTCAGTCACCCTATCTTTAATTATAGACTCCAGCAATTTCCCCACAACAGATGTTAGACTAACTGGTCTATAATTCCCCGGTTTCCCTCTCTCTCCTTTCTTAAAAAGTGGAGTAACGTGCAATTTTCCAATCTAGAGGGACAGTTCCTAAATCCAGAGAACTTTGAAAGATTATAGTTAGGGCATCTGCAATGTGCTCACCTACTTCCTTTAAAACCCTGGGATGGAAACCATCTGGTCCTGGGGATTTGTCACTCTTTAGTGCTATTATTTTCTTCATTACTGTTGCTTTACTTATGTTAATTTTATCGAGTCCCTGTCCCCGATTCAATATTAGTTGGAAGAAGTTTGGCTATTGCAAGGGACTGCTTGCTCATCTGGTGCAGTGTTTATTTCTAATGGGGATGATCTGGAAAGGAGCCCACGGACTGGCAGTACGGAGGTGAGGGTCTCAGGCTAGAGACTGGAGAAGGCATTGTGGAGGAGGGGGGGTGGTGGGGGCAGCAAAAGCTGGAGAATATTTTTTGGGCCAGCGAGAAGCAGGACTAGAGGCACAATCGAAAGTGCAGCAAGGTAGCCATTTTAAGTAGAGTGGAACCACCAGGAGCCAGGGAATTTAAAAAAAAATTAAAGTCACTTGGGGCAATGAAGAGTGGGGCCGGAAGCAGAGCTCCAAGCCGGGAGCTGGGCCGTGGGCTGAACTGGGGAGTTTTTTAATTAAAAGCAGTGCCACCAGCAGAACCAGGAGAGGGGAAGGAGGCTGAGTGCCGAGCCAGGGAAAAGAACGGAACCAGGAAGCAGAGGCTGAGTTTAATTGCTGGCAGGGACAGGGGCACCAGAGGAAGATTTTTTTTCCAGCTGAGTAGAAAGCAGAATGCAATTTTTTTTTTACCAAGTGCAGATTTTTTTTAAATAACCAAGAGTGAAGTAAACAATGTGCACGGCCTCCAGAGGAGGAATAGATTTTCAGATAGCCAGCAAAGCCTCGAGCAGGGCTATTTTTAACCCAAGCACAGGGCACACCATGGGCAGGGGCAGAGAAGCAGTATTTTATTTCAACAACTCGGAGCAAAGCAGAGCTGAGAGCAGAGGAGTATTTTATTAAGTAGCTGGGAGCAAGGCATAGCTGGGAACAAAACCAGAAACCTGGTTTGTAGGTAGCCAGACCCAGGAACTTTAAAAAAAATTATCAGGAATAACGGGAACATTTAAAAAAAAAATCAATTGCTTACAGTTGATTTCCATCCTGAGTTGTGAAGGCAGCAGTATAGGACCACAAAGCACACTTCAATTGTGTGAGGCTGAGGAGGTGGGAGATAGGAGGGGCAAAGAAAGCATTGCCACCTAATAACACAATGCTTGCAATTACAGTATGACAGGCAGACGTTGACACAAAGTTTCCCCATTGTACGTGTTGACTTGAAAAGCATTTTGACACAGGAACTAGGTTAATGTGGAAAGAAAATGCATGCCACATGTACGTTTTTAATACATTCAAGATAGATGCATAGTTCCACAGTTCACCCTGTTGCATAGCTGGAAGATAATATATGGCGGCAACCAAGGAAACATTAATTTCAATGGAAGGGAAAATCAGATAGGGTGTATAACGGGCAGCCGATCCAATACCGCCAGTTTTATGCCTCTGCCGAATTTGAAAGTTCCACCCAAATATTCAAAGAGGTAGAAACAGATGAAAATGAAAAGAATCTCTTGCACATGATTTTAAATTATTCTTCTGACAATCATACTGCCCTCAAAGGGTAACAACAATTGTTTCTGCATACAAAACTAACACAGCTGATTGAATGCAGTGATTACATTTTGTACTGTTGCATCTCTAGCTAATTAAAGTTTTCCAATGTCCAAAAAGTGAATATGTAAAAGATGACAGCAATCCTCCCCATCATCAGTGCTAACAACATGGTACATTTTCATTGTGATGCTAGTTTAAGCTTCAATTACCTTTCATGCCCTGATGAAGTGCAGTTCTATGTTTTGAAACCAAGGGAAACTCCATATTGGCAGTCTCTTCAGTGGAATACAATTTTTCATTTCCAGTCAATACCCCGCCTTTGCCTGTAGTGCTGAAAAACACATTGCCAAGAATGTTAAAGACATTGTTTTATCCAGTAGAACCTATTAACTTTGTTTAGATGTTATGTTGTTGAATCAGGCTTCCTGATATATGTAACACTGAAGCTGTTTGATACATTTATTGTTTTACCAGGTAAATTCACGATTTTATTCAGTTTTACATCTAAAACAGTAAAAATGTGTTTGGTGGCATGAGGAATTTCTTTCATTTATCCAATAGCTATTATGCAGATTTCTCTGCTGGTTGAATTGCTGCAGTTTGCAGAGATTTGCATACCATATGCTTACAAAAGCAATTAGAATACAATATTTCTGTGAAAGACCCAGATAATGCTGTATTTATTTGTCAAATGTAAATGAAGCATAGGATTATAGCAAGCTCCATATGACTAGCATTCCTTTGAAAACCACCCTCTCCTTTTATACATTGGAACAAATCTCTCCCTCCCTGCCCCCCAACACACACACACACACACACACACACACACACACACATTGCAATCCCAAGTTCAATCTTGGAGAAGTACTGATTGGAAGCCCTGGCTCTGCACAGTTTTTAAAGTACTGTTTCCACTTTCACTTAGATTTATATAGTGCCTTTAAAACAGAAAAATGTCTCAAGGTACTTCACAGAAGAAGAAAGAAATGGATACTGAGCCTTTGAGAGAGTTGGAAGAGAAACTAAAAGCCTGGTCATAGAGATGGATTTTAGGGAGGCTTTTAAAAGGATGTAGACAGAGATAGAGGGTTTTAGGGAGGGAGATGCCTAAATCCTCTTTCCACTAATGGTGGATCAGAGGGATGCACAGAAGACTGCAATCAGATATGTCACCATGATCCAGAAACTGTATATTTTTTTCTGATATTCTAGCCTTCATGACCTATAGGATTAACAATTACCCTATTTTCTGTAATCTTCATACTGATTAACAGTAATCTCGTGCCACAATACCACTCTGAGTTTGTCAGAATGTTAAACTCACAACAGTTTCTCGGGATAAGATCAGTAAAACATCAATTAACAATTAAGGCAGCAAAATGAAGTACCAAAAGAATTTGGCAAATGTTAGAATAGTACAGTAATCAAATGTAGATATAATGAACAGTGTCAGTGCGGAATTAATTTTCCCTTTACATTGTGGTGAAACAGATTCTAGAAAATAAAAGTTTCTAGTTGTGCATTTTCTGCTTCATTTATCTTTTTGTACCCCTTGCAGCCTTGATGTTGCCTGGATGTGAATTGCAATGAACATATCATTACCTTTTAAAAGTTGTGGAGTCCTGCTTTCTGGCTCAATCTCAGAATTTAGCATAAACTAGAGAATTGTAGCAAAAGTCTAGATTTTAACCGTTAAAATTTCTTTGATGTAAAATGATCAGCCAATGTAACAAAATTAACATTCATAGATACAAAGAATGCACTTGATAAATCAAAAGTTTTATATATATAATTTGTAGCACGGCATGAGTTTATACAATGCAATTAGTTGCATATCAGTGAGAGGTGAAACTCCATACTATTAAAACATCCATTTCTGTTTCCAAGGCTTTGTTAAAATACAAAAGACCAGCAGGGAGTGAAAATCAGGAAGAAAAATCACCCTGTTATTGCTAGAATAGTGCTAGTTTTCTATACCCAGGTTCACATATAATGTGTTTTGAACCAATAGATTTTTGTATTGAGAAAATCTGCTCCACAATACTTGCTTACAGCTGATTACAGTTATTAATTGAAAACACATATCCCTTCGTCATTTAGGATTGAATAATATTGTTGTATGAGTCCAAAGCCCTTATTGTTTTTTACTTACTAATCATTGTGGTAGGTTTTATTGCTTTCAATGGCTGCCATAAGTTTCTAATGTTGAATGAGATATTGTCCCAGAAAGTGCTGGAGCGCCACGTGCATTGGACTTTTTCCTCACCCTTCAAATCGTATTACTTTTGCGCTGCAAATTGTTGGAAATGCAAATCGATAATGACGAAGCGATGTCAGCGGCGCATCTGGGACCTCATGAACGTCATGCCCAATGGCCTATCCCCTTAACCAATTAAATTTAAAGATAGAAAAAGAAACAGAGAGAATGACAGAGAAGGAAATAGAGTGAATTAGAGTTAAATTAGATACTGAAAGAGAAATGAAGAGAGTGGATTAATGGTGAGATTAAAAAAAGAGTCAGAAAGGAGAAGAAAGATTTTTTTTTTATTTAGAATTTTAAAAACCTCTAGGAACAATTTACTGCTTGCAGCAGTGAGAATCCACAATTTCATTGTTCCCTTTCTGGGCCTCCAAGGCCGAGTGGCATGTCAGAAGCAAGGTTCCCTCTAATTTTTTTCAGCCATGTGCGGAATGAATTTGGGTTTGTGCACCGATATAAAGACTGTGTGCGCCACCATAAAATAAAATCACAACTTTAAATAGAACATATTTTTAGAAAACATTATTCAGAATAAATAACAAACAGAACAAATGTACAAAATAATGGATAATTGTAATAATTTAATGTTATATTGGCTGATAAATTTGTATAGTTTATGAAATGTTTTTTTTAAGTTGCACTAGGATTGAGCAGACCAGTCTCATTATATTTTATTAAAAATTATCTGATGGGAATGATTCCAATCAGCTTTTTGTTGAATCAGCTTAATGACTCTGATTGCACACGATTTATTTTTGTTTGAATCAGAATTTTTAAATTGAGTCAGAAATACAAAACAGCTGTCAAGTCAGTCATTGTGAATTTAGGGATAGGGATCCGTTTAATTAAAGCTGTCCCCTTCCTCCCCCCTCCATTGACTCCTCAGTAGGGTTTAAGAAATTATTGCATTCCAGTTGTACATCTTGCAGGTCTCATCAGTTTTGGCTGCCTCTATGTATGGGCCCCTTATCTGTGATTGGGTGGAGGTGCCTGGTCTCTGATTGGGTGGAGGTGCCTGGTCTCTGATTGGGTCGAGGTGCCTGGTCTCTGATTGGGTCGAGGTGCCTGGTCTCTGATTGGGTCGAGGTGCCTGGTCTCTGATTGGGTCGAGGTGCCTGGTCTCTGATTGGGTCGAGGTGCCTGGTCTCTGATTGGGTCGAGGTGCCTGGTCTCTGATTGGGTCGAGGTGCCTGGTCTCTGATTGGGTCGAGGTGCCTGGTCTCTGATTGGGTCGAGGTGCCTGGTCTCTGATTGGGTCGAGGTGCCTGGTCTCTGATTGGGTCGAGGTGCCTGGTCTCTGATTGGGTCGAGGTGCCTGGTCTCTGATTGGGTCGAGGTGCCTGGTCCCTGATTGGGTCGAGGTGCCTGGTCCCTGATTGGGTCGAGGTGCCTGGTCCCTGATTGGGTCGAGGTGCCTGGTCTCTGATTGGGTCGAGGTGCCTGGTCTCTGATTGGGTCGAGGTGCCTGGTCTCTGATTGGGTGGATAGGTCCGGTCTGTGATTGGCCACTGACAAATGCATCGGTTTCATTTTACTTTCTGGTCTGGTTTCTGCACAGCCAATCAGCTGCTCGCTGACTGCATTTCCTAGCAACGCAGTACGCAATGCGGCAGCTGGGGCTGGAGCCATGGGATCAGACACTCGGACACTCCTGAACAACAGAGGTAGATCAGTCTGCCTAGGGTTGGAGCACTGGGGACTGGGGAGGCAGAGCTGGAGAAGGGCATTGGGTCAGGCACTGGTCAGTGTGAGAGTAGGGCCTGGGGACTGGTCAGTGTGATAGGGGCCGAGAGCACTGGTTTGGTGCGCGGATGGAACGTTTAAGTGCGCAACCCACAATAGACTGCTGCGTGGCCGCACACGCGCGCAGCTTAGAGGGAACAGTGGTCAGGACCATAAACCACGTAATTAACAGTGTCCTTACGACGTGAATTACCAGTCCTGAATGGCTGCGGCACGATTAATTCGTATTAACGGCGTAAATCCAGCAATTTCATGACATAATGGGGAGGCTCATGGCAAAATAGTAATTTTCTCGGTTTTTGCTGGGCTAATGGTGGAGTGGAGCAAATCGTCCAGCAATTTGTGGCGAATCGGAATTCATGGTGTATCTCTTTTTCACCACAAATTGCTGGGTTTTTTTACGCACTAATAATGATGGCCACCATGAACTTGCCATTATTTTTCCAGCAATTTCTGGACTATTGGTCTTGTTTACATTTATGGCCCCAGTGACTCCAGTAATGCTCACTGAAATAAGTCTTAAGATCTACAGTTTTTACACTATTGCAGAATATTGACAATAGAACATACCTGCATGGACAACCAAACAAAAAGAAATGCAATTCCATGTTGGCGCATTGAGAAAACCGCATGTCATCATTTAAGGAAGAGCAGGGAGTTCTGATGCTTTGGGCAACATTCCTCCCTCAACCAATATTCCAAAGAACAGATGAATTAGTTATTTATCTCAATCATTTGTGGCAATTTGCTGTCTATAAAATGGCTGCGATGTTTGCCATAACACAATTGACTGCACTTCAAAGTAACCATTATTTATAAAATATTTTAAGATGTATCTGAGAAGTATGATAAGGTACTATATAAACAAAAGCTCTACAATTGTGTGCTCGAAGCAGGGGAGGAGGGTAATATGCACTGTGCTTTGATTCTAAATACATTATGAAGTTTGAATTGGAAAAATATTAATTTCTTCATTTTTAAATTGTCTTATTCCACTGTATAGAAGCTTCTTAAGCCAATTCCCTTCTGCTTTGCACGTACCTGCAAAGTCGCTCATTATAAATGATCACTTATTTTGGTTTAAAAATCAACAATTTTGATGTATGATTCCCTTTAAAAATAAACATAGTTCCCTATGTTTAAACTAGTTTGTAGTCTATATCAGTGTTGCTGATAATAAGTACCTTTTTTCCCAATGTTGATAGTTCTGATTGGATCCAATAAAAATTGATTATTAAAATCAAATTTTTCACATTTGCAATAACTGTCAGTAAATTGCTACTTAATCTACCAATCCAACCATTTGTGTGACCTGCATAAGAAACCTATTAAGACTAGGGATCTACCAGAGTGTGTATTTCCTTTATTCTTTATAACAACTTGATGTACTAAAAACAATTCACTTCCTTAGTTGTAGATCTAAACATATTTCTAACTGACAAAGCAACTTCTGATTCCATACTGACACCTGCAAGGCCATACTCAACTCCAAGTTACTTAATGTGGAGATCATTTAATCGTAGAAATTAATCCTAGTTAAATTCATGAAAAATTGCAACTGGATCCTAAATTTGTGTAGCTTTTGACAGTCCTTGAATATTGTTCATTTAATTTTTCTATAATATGATACTGTGTCCTGTTTAAAAACTATCTTCCATTTCCAGGTATTGTTCTAGATCGTTTGGAAAGAATTTATCAGCGTTCAGGCAACAAAAAACACTGGTCTGTATACTGCCCTTTGCTTTTATGTGTTATGTCAAATGCCCACGTTTTTTTTTTCCATTTGAGATATTTAGAATGAAAATGCATATTGCATTATTTGAATCATGGAAACTACAGCACAGTCAGAGATCAGTTGGCTCGTCGAACTGTGCTGGTGCAAGCTCTTACCTGGAGCTGTACATTCTAATCCCGCGCCTGTGCACCCCACCCCCCCTGCCCGGTTACTGATTCGACAACCTATGTAAAAACTTTATTATTCACTCTCTCAAAACATTTAATAATCTTGAAAACCTCTGTTAACTCTGCTTTAACCTACTCTCTAATGAATCTCTGCTGGGCCCTTTTTATAATGGACTATCCAGAACTCCATGGACTACTCCACCTGTAGTCTAACAAATCTTACACAAATTTTACCTTACTTTCTTGCTTTTATATTCTTTGCCCCATATGTGAAATCCAAGAATCCTATTTTCCTTTTTACAGCCTTTTTTTACCTGCAGTCCCATCTTTAACATTTGATGTGACTGTACCACTAAATCTCTCTGTTCTACTACTTCACATTTCTCTGCATTGAACTGCAACTTAGGAACAAAGGAACAGGAGTAGACCATTCATCCCCTCGAGCCTGTTCCGCCATTCAATCAGATCATGGCTGATCTGTATCTTAACTCCATCTACCCACCTTGGTTCCATAACCCTTAATATCCTTGCCTAACAAAAATCTATTCTCAGTTTTGAAATTTTCAATTGACCTAGCCTCAAGAGCTTTTTGGGGGAGAGCATTCCAGATTTCCACTACTTTTTGCATGAAGAAGTGCTTTCTGACATCACCCCTGAACAGCCTAGCTCTAAGGTTATGGCCTCTTGTTCTAGACTCTCCCACCAGAGGAAATTATTTCTCTCTATCTACCCTATCAAATCCTTAATCATCTTAAACAACTTGGATCACTCCTTTTAGCTTCAGTATCATTCTAGTGAATCTGCACTGCACCCCCTTCAAGGCCAATATATCCTTCCTGAGGTGCAGTGCCCAGAACTGAATGCAGCACTCCAAATGCTGTCTAAACAGAGCTCTGTACAGCTGTAACATAACTTCCACCCCTTTGTATTCAGCCCTCTTGAGATAAAAGCGAATATTCCATTAGCATTGTAAATTATTTTTTGTACCTGTCCACTAGCTTTTAATGATCTTCTGTATTTGGACCCCTAAATCCCTCCGCTCATCCACAGTTCCTAACTTCTCGCCATTAAGAAAATATTCTGATCTATCTTTCCTAGGTCCAAAGTGGATGACCTCACACTTTCCCACATTGAACTCCATCTGCCCCAGTTTTGCCCTCTCATTTAATCTATCAATGTCCCTTTGCAACTTTCTGCTCCATCTACACTATTTACTGTGCCACCTAACTTAGTGTCATCAGCAAACTTAGATATACAGCTCTCTATTCCTTCATCCAAGTCATTTATAAATATAGTGAAAAGCTGTGGCCCTAGTACAGATCCCTGGAGGACACCACTAGTCACATCCTGCCAATTTGAGTACATACCCATTATCCCTACTCTCTCCTCTTACACCATATGCCTGAACTTTTCTACATTGTCTCTTGTGAGATACCTTATCAAACATCTTCTGAAAATCCATTTACAGTCCCCACCGCTTATAACGGGCACGTTGGTATTTAAGCGATTTCCCCATTATAGGTGGTGGACAGTATAACAAGTAGCGGGAAGGCAGCCATACAACTAACTGTACCTGTCCTCTGACTGTAACAGCTGGGAAAATCAAAATTATATTTAAATTAATGCCACAGTCCTTTTTGCGATAAAAATGAACAGGAATTTCAATTAAACCACTGAGGACTTCAACACCAATGTGCAAAATGTTTTCATTTGCAAGCGTTTGTTAATTTATACTTTTCAAAATGTGTCTCTAAATGAGAGGAGCTGAAAATGTACCAATTACACTGTTTGCTTTTAAGCACTTCTGCTTGCTTTCCACCAGTTCTCCCACTTCTGACTTCAGTCGTGCAACTTTAGGAACTAAATGACCAAGAGTACCTTTAAAGTTCTACTTTAATAGAGCGATTTCACTGCATGGAAACGATCTTTTATCCAACCAAACGGGTGAGGACCGAAGTGGTAGAGCGAGAAAGGAAAGCGGCATGACAAACTGTGCCCAAAATAGCCGACGTGCTTAATGTTTTATAAGCAGCTCCTTTGTAATTAATTTCAGTGGAATTGGCAAATATTTATCGCCATTCGCCCGATATAGGCGGCTGCCCGTGATATGCGTGGACGGTGTAAGTGGTGGGGACTGTGTTATATCTACTACGTTTCTGTTATCTATATAATTGGTAATTTTATCAAAAAGCTCTTTGGATTTGTCAAACATGACTTGCCTTTAACCAATCTGTGCTGGCTGTCCTTGATTCCAAATGCTCACTAACTTTATCTCGAATAATGTATTCTAAAGGAATGAAATTGGACTTGGGCAATAGCACAAAACGCATGATAGAAAGTTCTATTGACTTCAATAGCAAAGTAAAGCAGGTCAGGTGTAAAACGGGCTGTTGAATTGCTATCTCCCATCTTGTGCTATCACAGAGACCAATTTCACCCGATAAGCGTTTGCTCAAGACTGATGTTAAACTAACTGGTCTATAGTTACCCAGTTTATCCTACTCTTCTTTCTTAAACAGAGGTGTTACATTGGCTATGCTCCAGCCCAATTTTCATATATGAGGCTAATTGAAAAATTTTGATGAGAGTCTATGCTGTCTCCTGTCTTACTTCTTTCAACAGCATGACTGGAGAATTTTAGATATGAGGAATGATTGGATAGGCTGGGGTTGTTTTCTTTGGAACAGAGGAGGCTGAGGGGTGATTTCTTTGAGGTGTATAAAATCATGAGGGGCCTAGATAGAGTGGACAGGAAGGACCTATTTCCCTTATTACAAATCTTTTACACTAGCCTTAACAAACTGCTTCTGAAAATCCATAAAGCTAGCATCCACTACATTCTTTTTATCTATAGACTAGATTCCCTCAAAAAATTCAGTTAAATTGGACAAGCATGACCTGCCCATTACAAATCCACATTGACACTCCCTGATTCGCCCATACCTTTCTAAATAGTCATTAATTTCATCTCATCTTATGCACGATCCATAGACGTTTACCGACAAATGAGGTCAGACTTGCCTATAACTTCCTGTCTATCCCTTTCCACTTTCTTGAACAGCAGTGTAACATTTGCTCTCCTCCAGTCCTTTGCCATTTCCAATTCCCATTTCCAGAGATTTAAAAAAAATTCTGGAGTACTCACTATCTGGGCCTGATGATTTTTCCAATTTTACTCCCATTCATTTTTATAATATAGTGGCCTTTTGAATATTTTTCTCCAGTAGTGACTCCTCCTTACTCTTACAGTCCCACTTTCATCTTCCTCTGTAAAATTGGAAGTAAAATATTTATTAAACATCTTCACCTTTCCCTCAGTCTCAAGTATAAGGTGGCCCCTTTGTTTCTAAATGGCCACATCCCTTTAACTATCTTCACGTTTTTTGCTTATAAAATCCCTCACTTTTGCCTTACATTAACTACCTCAAAATTATATGAGGACAGCAAAAGGGGAATTAAGAATTCACACTTCTTGATTTTCCACAGTAACATATAATGCAGTCAGTCCATCTGGGATCACTTTCAAAATCACATTGGCTTCATAATTTCCATAACTATTTTCACCAGTGCTAGTTGTCTGGCATTGATAGTCATTCCTCTTAGCCTTCTTAATTCCATTTTTTGCTATCCTCATATAATTTTTATATTTTTCACAGTTTTCCTCTGTATTAACTCTCCTATAATTAGCATATGCCTCTCTTTTAAATTTTATTTTTGCTCTAATCACTCCATTCATTGATCCCTGCCTTTTACGTATCCCCTTACTCCTAGTAAGAATGTGTTTAATCTGTGCCGTATCCATCTTGTATTTAAATATTTCCCACTGCAGGCCTGCTGTTCTGTCATTTTTTTGATGAGTGTTTGAACTGACGATGCCTCTTTAAAGTATGGTTAATTTTCAACTTCCACCTTTTTTCTGTATATTGTATTTATGTTGAATTTTTTAAAAAGCTCTTTTTTTTGATTTAACGGTGGGTGATGAATACATCAGAAGTGACTGTCAGGAGTTACTGCTTCAACAGTTTTAGGACTCCAAAGTAAAATCATTGGATATAATTTATTAATCAAGGGCTTCAGCTATGTCCGTTTATGACTGTTAATTAAACTCCCTCATATTGTTTGGGGCAGTAACTCCTCTAATCTTGTACCCTGGATAACAAGTAAAATGAATCTTAGAAAGAATAAGAGGTATGAGGAGATTATGGATATCCTTAAGGGAAATCACTTATATACAAGTTAGGTGGAGTGCAAGAGATAATTTGGGTAGAAATATAATGGGGATCAGCAAATAAACAAGCGTGTGAAATGAATGAATAATGGCTGGACATATTCTCAATCCAATCAGTATGGTTTAGTTATTTCAGCTTATCACTACTGCAAAGGCTGCCGACCGGATTTCTGCAGTTGAGGACTGAATGTGTTCAGCATTTACCTCTGTATTTGGGACAAATGGTTGATGTCAGGGGAGCATTTTTGGCCACTTCTTTCATGTCTTTGGTGGATCTGATGGCTGATATTGCAGTTGTGTGTGAGAGAGCTGTTAAGCAGCAGATCAGCTGATAAATCAGCAGTTGCAGTGCCAACTGATCTTCCGACAGGAGCAACGGAGGTAAGTGCTGTTGGAGAGGACTTAGTTGACTCTCCATTATCTTTTTTGGCTGGGGGGGGGGGTTGGTGAAGGTTCCTCTCCATTATGGCATATAATCGAAGTTTGATTGTAATCCCTAACTTGTTTGGCTATGTTTTGTGTATATGTAGTCCTCTTTACTAATATTGCTTTATTATTGTGTCATGATAGAAATGTTACGGTTATTAAATTGAAATGGTTTGCAATTTATAAAATTTAGACGTTTAGCACTTTACAAACCAATGTGACAGTAGTATGTTTAGAAATCTGATTGACTTTCTTTGCAACTCCTACGTCCTTATAATCATTATGCAATATATTTAGGTTGACTGTACGTTACAGTGCTGCACTTTTAGAGCTGATTGCTGCCTCAATAGCCCCACATATTACCACAATGCTGGTACATGGGAAGCAGGTAATTAGGACAGCTGTATGAGATTTGGTGCCGTCTTTAGTGTGTAATAGTACCACCCAAATTTATTTAATGAATGTCTTGCACTGCATAATTGTGTTTTAATGCTTCCCTAGCAACCACCAGCGAAAATTTCCATTCTGTTTACTTATAAATGGTTTCTTACTACCTTTGTGCTAGATGCTGAGCATGCATTTGATTAATTTAACTGGGTGGCTAGCTATGCTTTTGCTGAGCAACCGAAGCTTTCCATTTAATAAGTTTCTTATTTTAAATGAATAAACATCAATTGTAGATTTTCTTAGTTATGCTTGAATGCATCCAGTTGTGGTTCTCGTATGTTTTTGTCATGCATATCTTTTAGCTGTGGTTGTAAAGCATTTTTCGCCAATGCCTTGCATTCATCATATCTTGACATCTTTGTTCCATAGCATTCTCACATCTCAAATCTCACCATGTACAAGTTGGCATTTTTGACACAAAGCATGCTTTGCATAAAGTCATTATTGCATGTATTTCGTATGACACATCATTTAAATATTTTGGAATTTAACTTTCTACCAATGTTATGTAGAAAAAATGATGACCGTTGTTGAAGTTTTGTTTTATCTTTGCAGTGGTGACAACTTAAAATGTATTTGTCCTAATCTGTATAAGATGTTGTCCACTTACCTGAGCAAAGAACGATTAATTATTTTTAACCTTTCTAGTTAACTTGGATTTTTTTTTGCTGCGTGCTTTACCTGTCTTTCCCTCTTTAAATCTCCTGTTGCTGCCTCCCATTAATATGCTTCCTTCTCCTTAGAGCAGGGTTGTCAAACATACAGCCCGCGGAGCTGTTCCATCTGGCCTACGGTTTGCTGTGGCGAGTCTCCTAGGCGCTGCTTCTTACAGCCCGGGAGACCTGCGACTTTAAACTTTGCACCACAATAGTGCTCCTCCCCCACTCCATGACGTCGGTGCCCCCTCCACACGTCAGCAAAGAGATGCAGCCCCCCCTCAGGAGTGACTGGAAATGGGACCGCGTGTGGAGGGGAGAGAGAGAGAGAGAGACAGGGACGAGGTGAGGTTGGGCTGGGTGAACAGGGACTAGAGGGTGAGAGATTGAGACTTGGGGAGAGGGGGCGGCAAATTGGAATTGAGGGAGGGGGGCGGTTGGTGAGATAGGGAGGGGGGTTCGGGAGATTGGGACAGGATGAGGGCGATAGAGGGTGACTGGGGGTTGGGGAAGAGAGGCTCAGTGAATAGGGAATAGGAGTTGAGGATGGGGGCTCAGGGGAGAGAGTGGAGCTAAGGAATGGAGGTTGAGAGAGTGCGGCTCGGGTGGGGTGAGAGCTGGGGACTGGGGGCAATGGAGTGGAGTTGTGTGGGTATAGTGCCCAGCATTTCCTGTAGAGCTGGGAGCAACAGCAACATGGTGAGTGGGAACAGCGTTGAGATAGGAGCAGCCAGTAAAGAAGGGGTGAGTGTAACCTCAGGACTTTACTGTGGGTAAATAGTGAAAGATTGTTTCCACTGGAGGGCGAATGGGGAACAAGGAGATGGAGATCACTGTGCACGGAGAGCTACACTCTCTGATTTTACATCACAGGCTCCAATACATGGAGGAGTGAGATGACACATGAAGGGATGATTACGGGACAGTGACGGCCCACGGAAGTGCTGTGGAACTGCGTGGGGCACTCCTGCTCCTCCACGCTGTACAGAAGGGGAAGTTTAAAAAAAGCTTTTGCTACTATTTTAGTTTCGGCCACTGTAGAACTGGAAAAACTAGTTGGAGGTTGCACAGCACATGCTCCCTAGTTTTTTCACGTTTTTTTTGAAGCAGGCACAGGACCCTTCTTTGTGTATTTAAATTGATCAGGCAGCCGCTAGATATGCCTATAAACAGTGAGGACCAATAGGTTTTTGTACAAATGAGATTTAATCTGCTGGTGTGTAGATTAGGTGTAGGACACCCAGAAATTGATATACATTGCGTATGTTTTACACCTTAAGGGGGCAAAACGCATACTAATTTCTACCCCACTGTGTCCAAATAACTTTTGCTGAATGTGGCCCAAGCCAAGAGTGCCATGATGTCGGATCAGGCCCACCGTGTAAATCGAGTTTGGTACCCCTGCCTTAGAGAGTGGGCTAATCTGAATTGGAGTCCCTCTGTGGCCCTATCACTGTTCTGTAATAAACCAATGGGAGTAATTTTTTTGTGTGGTTGGATTGGCTCTGTCGGGCCCCCTCCCCTCCATCCAGAGATTGAGTGCCTTGGTACGGAACGATTCACTAATATCCTGGCTGAGAACTGGCATGTTGCCCAATCAGAGGGTGCAACTTAGAATGAGGCTTGGACCTGGAAATCTAAGTTGTGCCCCCCCTATGGTTGGATATCCATTCACTTTTCTACTAATATGATGTATATTGTTATTCATATCTTTATTATACAAGACAGCCCTTTGGAAATAAAGTAAGTACTTTAGGTCTAGCAGGTTTAAAGCTTGTAGGAAACAATCTCCAGAAGTACTTTTCTTGATCCACATGCAACGAAACGGAATGTGTTTCACTCTGCACCTCATCAATAGTTAATTCTGAAAAGTTTGGCAAAGTTTGTTAATGAAAGGAGGGGCAGCTCTGCACTGTTGAATGTGCCATTAGTTCACACTGAGATGTATACTGGGTGTACAGGACCAGATACATACATTGTTGCCTTTTTGCAGTGCTGTTCTAGTTTGTACTGTATTGAAGGTAGTTTGTTTTGCCACCGGAATGTTGAATAAGTTGCATGAGGAAAGATATGTCGTGTGCCCAAACATTGAATGTACTGTCGCATTGTATTGCACCAGTTGACAAAACAAATCGTGATCACACACTTTTTTAAACTTACCTTTAGTTGGCAGATACCAGCCCCACTCATCGATAGCTACTTTTGTAATGGGGTCCTTCAATGGGTGTTAGGCCCCTCATTAACATATTCAAGAGGCCTAACTCCTGTTTTAGGCCAGGACACCAAAAAGGGCCCTACAAATTTAGCAGTGGGAAAAACGCCTGTGCAGATTGGGTGCAGGCTGTCCCACTACTAAATTGGTATGCTTTTTGCTGTTTTACACCCGAGAAAACAAGCGCAACACGTACCAGTTTCCGCCCACCCACCTCCAACCCATTTCCTTCTGGCTATCTTTAACTTCTTTCTTGTATTTTTTTCTAATTTTTTTGTCACTTTTTTGCACTGTTTGCTTTTTTTTATTATTTTTGGTTTTCTTTTCTGAATCATAATTATTTTCTCTCTGTTTCTTTCATGTAGTTTTCACTCTACGGTTATTTTTATTTTCTACTTTTTCTCTTTGTCGTTTCCCACATTTCCTAATTTACAACAGCTTGCATTTATATAACACCTTTAATGTAGAAACATGTCCTAAAGTGCTTCACAGAGGTGCAATCAGACAAAAATGAACACTGAGCCAAAGGAGATATTAGAAGGTAGACATTAAGAAGGGTCTTAAAGGAGGGGAGGGAGGTGGAGAGATTTAGGCAGAGAATTCCAGAGTGTGGGGCTTAAACCACTGAAGGCACAGCCGCCAATAGTGGGGTGAAGGAAGGGGATAATGCACAAGAGGTCAAAATCAGAAGAACGAAGAGTTCTGGGGACGAGGGGAGGGGGTGGGGGGGCTGGATGGTGGTACATAGTGCTGCAAGAATATACAGAGATGAGGAAGGGCAAGGTCATGAAAGGATTTAAACACAACAACTTGCATTTATATAGCGCCTTTAACATAGTAAACCGACTCAAGGCACTTCACAGGAGTGTTATCAAGCAAAATTTGACACCGAGCCACATAAGGAGGCATTAGGACAGGCTTGGTGAAAGAGGTAGGTTTTAAGGAGCATCTTGAAGGAGGAGAGAGGCGGAGAGGTTTAGGGAGGGAATTCCAGAGCTTAGGACCCAGGCAGCTGAAGGCGCAGCTGCCAATGGTGGAGCGATTAAAATCCAGGATGTTCATGAGGCAAGAATTGGAGGAGCGCAGAGATCTCGGAGGGTTGTAGGGCTGGAGGAGGTTACAGAGATAGGGAGGGGCGAGGCTATGGAGGGATTTGAAAACAAGGATGAGAATTTTAAAACCGAGGCGTTCCCAGACCGGGAGCCAATGTAGGTCAGCGAGCACCGGGGTGATGGGTGAATGGGACTTGGTGCGAGTTAGGAGCCAACTAGGAGAGCATTGGAATAGTCCAGTCTAGAGGTAACAAAGGCATGAATGAGGATTTCAGCAGCAGATGAGCTGAGGCAGGGGCTGAGGCGCGCGATGTTACGGAGGTGGAAGTAGGTGGTCTTGGTGATGGAGCGGATACGTGGTCCGAAGCTCATCTCAGGGTCAAATAGGACGCCAAGGTAGCGAACAGTCTGGTTCAGCCTCAGACAGTGGCCAGGGAGAGGGCTAGAGTCAGTGGCTAGGGAACAAATTTTGTGGCAGGGACCAAAGACAATGGTTTCGGTCTTCCCAATATTAAATTGGAGGAAGTTTTTGCTCGTCCAGTCGGACAAGCAGTGTGACAAATGAGAGACAGTGGAGGGGTCGAGGGAGGTGGTTGTGAGGTAGAGCTGGGTGTCGTCAGCGTACATGTGGAATCTGACGTGTTTTTGGATGATGTTGCCCAGGGGCAGCATGTAGATGAGAAATAGGAGGAAGCCAAGGATAGGTCCTTGGGGGGACTCCAGAGGTAACGGTGCTTGAGCAGGAAGAGAAGCCGTTGCAGGTGATCCTCTGGCCACGACTGGATAGATAAGAATGGAACCAGGCACGTGCAGCCCCACCCACAAGGATGAGAATTTTAAATTGGAGGTGTTGGTCAACCAGGAACCAGTGCAAGTTGCAAGGACATGGATGATGGGTGAGTGGGACTTGGTGCAGGATAGGATACGAGGTTCCTAAAACAATTTCTGAACAATCAGGATGTATAGGATGGTGGAAGCAGGAAGGTTGCAGAGGAAATGTAGACAGTACTAGAGGTTTGATCGAGCTTTCCCACAATTCTACTATCAATGTGGGAATATTTATAATACATGGGCCAATTTTTGCTTGTGACTATTGGTAGAAGATTCACTGCAGGTGTACCATTATTTTTGGTATTTTCTCCTTCCAGATGGAAGAACGGGAGATCATATTTAAAAATGACAATTCCTAGCAAGTTGTCTTTACACATGATGGTGGCTTACATGTTATTCCCACTGCTGCTGTATAGCTGGATTCTTGTACAATGCAATAAGGGTTTCAATAAAGCTTTTTTAGTGAAGAGGGGAATTATGCTGCCATGTTCATCTTGGGTCTTGACATACTGAATGCAAATTTCTTAACTTCGAGACCTCACTAGAGGGATCCAGGGAGCGTATGGTGGAAATTCATTTTGGCCCATTTTCTGGTCTAAAATAGGCAGCCACTCTAGAAGCCGGAGGCCCAGGACGCACCTGAAATTGGGCCTCATCTGCATATTGTCAGCGAGCTGCGGTTCTACAAGGACCAAGTTAGGCCGACCTTCAGGTGGGTCCTGGGAAGGTGGGGAGGGGAGCTATCAGGCGAGGGTCAGCAATGATCTTCGGGACTGCTATGGAGTCGGGAGGAGAACTCCTGCTCCTCCTGACTCCACATTCAGGTAAGTATTTTTTTTAAAAAGAACTTACCTTTTGATGGCGCCTCCAGCAGTCCCTATAAGGACTGCTGATTAGGCCGCATGTAAACATGGTTATCCTGAAAGCAGCACGCCCAATGCCAGCTGCATTCAGGGCAGCCCAGTTTCAGGAAGGGGGGGCTCAAACAGGCGTTAGGCCAACCATTTGCATCTACAAAAGGCCCGATGTCTATTTCAGGCACAGTCCTTGGACGCCTAGACTGGAGACTTTACCAATATGACGAGCGGAGTACTTCCGGCACAGTATGTGTGCACACATGCCACCCGCTAGATATGCTTAAGTGCCAGTTTTATGCCTGTAAAATGAGTGACATCAACATTTCTGGGCCCTTGTTCTTAGCTGCAGCAGTGAAGATAAGACCATCTCCAGTCTTTTTTCCACCATTAGTAAAAATGGAAAATCGTATTACACCAAACCAGCTCACCTTGGCTCCAATACCTTTACATATTCTACAAAAAATAGGAGAAAGGAATAATTAAACAATTGGCAGTAATTTGAATATATTGTTGATATTGAACATAAAGTAAGTACCACTGGAAAGCAGGAATTTCATGCACTTCCAAATTGGAGCTTTCAAGACTGAGATAGATTGATTTTTGTTAGGTAAGGGTATCAAGGGGTGTGGAGAAAAGACAGATAAATGGAGTTCATTGAATTAGATCAGCCTTGATCTAATTCAATGGCGGAACAGGCTCAAGGGGCTGAATGGCCTACTCCTGTTCCTAATGTTCCTAGTAGATGTGATTGTGGAATTATGTTATATTAAACACAGGTGTGCTTTTAAATCTTACAGCAAGGGTGAAGGTACAAAAATAGGAAATATCAGTTGTTTAAAAAGTAATTATTACAAAGTGAGAATATTGAATTTGTAAAATATTTCTAATGGACATTTCAAAATTGTCTCATTAAAATCTCTTCATCGACATACAACAAAGGATATTGCATTCACATGAGTTGCAGGTAACTGTAGACAGCTTTTTAGGTGTATGCTGAATATTGTTGTGGTTTTGCTTTCTATTTGGAAGTCTGGAAGCATTTAAAAAATATATAAATGTTGAAATGTATTTTTTGCTGAATTTAAGGTGAAATAAAAATCTATGCTTACTGGTGCATCTCCCTGGCCTTACTTGTAGGACCTTAGACTGAAGCGAGTTGTGGGAGCGGTGACTTCAAGCAGATGCTGCAGGTCAGGGCCAAGTCTGGGCTATAAGTCTGGCCGAGACTGGTCTATAAGTCCAGCAGAGTCAGATCTGGGGTCAGTGGTTCAGGCGAGAATGGCCTACTCCTGTTCCTAAGAATCACAGGTAGAAGCCAGACTGTGGATTGGGTGGTAAGGAGAATGAGGTTTCAAACTCGAGAGCAACAGCGAGTAACAACTGTAAATCAGGGCCCATAGTTCCCTGGCTTTGCCATTGAGGGTCTCTCGTGGTTGAAGTTTGCAAGATGATAGTCATCCTTTTGGCTGAGTTCCACCCAGCTTCTAGAATTTATTTATGTGTTTATAGACGAATGGTATTGGTCACTTAATTTAGCGGTCTGAAAATTCAGAAAGAAAAGAGAGAAAACTAATCAATCAGAAAATAGGAAAACACAGACACTACACATTTCATCAAAAAGGAAAAAAGTAGAGCCATAGGCAAAAATTATTATATATGTATATAAAACCATTGGCCAAATTTTACTAATTTGCTCTCCTGGTATGAAGCATCACGCCAGCATTATATGTTGGGAATTCAAGTGCAGAGGTCAGCAGCCCTGCAGGATTTTCCACTCACATAAAATCCTGCAATGCCCACTAACCTCCAATACATGTTGGTGTGCAAATTGGTAAAATGTGCTATTATATTTTTAACATTGTTTTGTTTCCTGATTCCCCTCCATTTTGGGAGGGGGTGCTATAAGAAAATCAGAAGATAAGACTAAAGTATATTAACCAACTAGTGAGAAAAGCACTGTAGGAGGCAGCAATTTTGCATGTGCCTTTTAATCTTTTCAACTCCTTTGCTACTATTGGCTTCTTGCACTCCAAGCAGACCTTTTAGTTAGTTGAATAGCTACACAGCTGTACACTGATGCCAATATGGTATGTATGATCAATAATAAGGAGATAGGGAATTGTGGGACAACCAAGGCTTGGCTGCTTTTATATATTTTTTATCACAAAAGAGAAATCATTGAGTCTACAACGGAACAGTTTCAAATATCAATAATGGCGGTTGAAATGTCAGTAGTTAATGAAGCTGAAACTTGCAGCTATAATGATGTAAATGCAAATCTTCACATATAGAACCAAAGAGTCACTCTTGCTTTGTTTTGTGTACCTTGTCAGTGTCTTTAAGTAGAGTAGTCTAAGGCCTTGACTGCAAATTTCTGTTACTTTCGTAGAAAATAAGCTGTTATTTGCATATCATTCCACACATTATTTTAGTGGTTATCATAGTTATGCCATGTGTGTACATTTTCTACTCTTAAGGAAATTGTCTGTGCCCACCACTAATAATTAAGCTGACATTTTGATATACTTGGTTGCTGTACTTAGCATCTTTTTTGAGGTATTTTCCTACCCTTGATAAGAAATTTAGAGTTGAAGTTCCAATTTCTAGTGATGACAGGTTCTCCATTTATTAGATAACCCTTTGGAGAAATATGTAGCATTCTTGGCTCCGTTCTGATATAGATCGAAATAAAATAGATTTACAGAAACTCATGCAGACAGATAGACACTTCTTGGATGTCATGAATGCAGTAGATGATTGATACCTCTTCTGTGGATAAGGAAATTTGGATCTCTTGGGCATTTGGTTATTATTGAGTGTCTGAAACCATGGGGGTGATTTTAAACCCCAAGAATGGGTGTGTTGGGGGCGGGTGGGAGTTGAAAACAGTTGTTTTTTGGGTCACGACCGCAATCCAGCTTTATTTCCGGGTTTAACGTCGGCGGGGAAAAGTACAGGCTTCCCACTGGGAATGCCAAGTCCAAAGATTTTGCAGTTGCGACCCAAAAAAACAACTGATTTCAACTCCCACCCGCCCCTAACCCACCCGTTCTTGGAGTTTAAAATCATCCCCTATGACCCTGTTTACTCTTTTCAGTCCAGAATGGACATTAGTATTTAATTTCTGTTTATTCATTCACAGCTGTTTTAACAGTTTCTGTGCTATGAGAATTTTTTTCTTGCCTCATGAAATATACGTTTGAATACTGTAGGGTTAGTTGGCTTTACTTTAAATTATTTTATACAGCTAATATCTAGTAGAATTATGTTTTTTGTTTACCAGGTCTATTGTACGCTTCACAGCAAGTATTTTAGGTAAACAAGTGGACAGCCTTGCTCCATCAATTACTAGGGTTTTAGTTCAGGGTAAGCAAGTAAGTATACACCTTACTCAACAGTATAACCGTTCTTTTGTAAATTTTCTTTGTTTATTCCATATTGCTGTTAATTTTGCAATTATTTAATGAACCAATTTTTTGTTATGCTTTACATATCATGGGTAAATCATGCAAAATAACAAGATATTTCCAAATTAGAACCACCAATTATTCCTTTCCAAAGCCATGAAAGGAGTGCTCATAGAAATGGCAGTCAATGGCATGTCTCATTTTTGTTATGAGTTAAAGAAATCTTTTCTCCCGAACTTTAGAAAGAAAGAAATTGCATTTCACAGCCTGAGAATATCCCGAAGTGCTTCAGAGTCAATTATGTACTTTTTGAAGTAAAGTCATTGTTGTAATGTAGGGAAATGTGTCAGCCAACTTGTAGGCAGCAAGATCCCGAATCAGCAATGGGATAAATGATCAGATAATCTGTTTTGATGGTGTTGGTTGGAGGGATAAATGTTGGCCATGACTCCAGGCGAACTCCCCTGCTCTTCTTTGAATTGTGCCATGGGACCTTTTATGTCCACCTGAGAGGGCAGACAGGACCCCGGTTTAACATCTCATCCGAAAGACGGCACCTCTGACAGTACAGCACCACCTCAGTACAACAACAACCTGCATTTATATAGCGGCATTAATATAGTAAGACATCCTAAGGCACTTCACAGGAGCATTATCAAACAAAATTTGACACCGAGCCACATAAGGAGACATTAGGACAGGTGACGAAAAGCTTGGTCAAAGAGGTTGGTTTTAAAGAGCATCTTAAAGGAGGAGAGAGAGGTGGAGAGGTTTAGGGAGGAAATTCCAGAACTTAGGGCTTAGGCAGCTGAAGGCACGGCCACCACCGCACTAAAATGTCAGCCTAGATTATGTGCTAACAGGTGAGAGTCCTACCACTGAGCCAAGGCGGACAGATCTTTTTCAACCTGCGGACCAGATAATTAGTTTGTTCAATTAGTGTTATTGGGCGTCTCACGTTAAAGAAGAAATTTATTAAAATCATATACACGAATCGCAAGAGTAAACACAAACATTATACCAAATAGTGAGTTATACAAGCCTATTATGAATTTCTGAAAATACTCGTATTTGCCCCCCCCCCCCCCCCAACTTGTCCCCATTTTCCTAAGATGCTATTTAGTTCCAACATATGATTGTCTACCCTTCTCTTGCCTGCCTTGGCATTTGATTAGTGCCCAGAACCTTTAGGAGGACAACTGCCTCTTTTATTTTTATATTTTCCGGTGAATTTTGGAGTCATCCGGATTAGGGATGTCAGTGCTGATGAATGGTATGCTTTTACAATTTCTTAAGTAGTCATCATTTCCTGCCCGACGTTCTCTGCCTAAAAGATCAGCTGTGAAAACCCCATAGTCTGAAATGTTTCTGTCACCCCTTCATGGATGATGATTCTTTCTACATGCTTAAGACAAACATACGTACTATTGGGATGTTTTGTGGTCAATTCCACACATCATATGAGTTCCCAGGGCCTATGTGCTTTTTTAGCCCCTTTGAATCAATTTTCCAATCAAGTGGAAAATTATGGGCAATTGCCTACCAGGAACTGGACCGAGTTTGACTGAACTCCATTTGGCTTAGATCCCACAGAGTGAGCAGAAAGTGGATATTTTCTTTTCAACCATGTGAACTGGACCCAGGCCCAGATTCCATTGATGAGAGCTCTGCGTTCTAACTCACTGGTGAAAGCTCCGTGTTCTAATTCACTGTGCCATGCTGTCACCCATTTGGAAAATGATCTTGATTTTGCTTAAATTATCCGTGATGTGTGGCTAACTTCATGCAAAGAATGATAAATAGGACTCCTGAAGCAAAGCATTTATCTTTCTTTGTGTATATGCCTGACTTGTTAAAACTCATTAATTTCGCAGAGGGTTTTTGTTTCACAATGCAGCTGGACTACTAAATAACAGCTGCTTTCATAAACACTGCCAATTTAATTAGATCATTAGGATTTACACTTTGTACAGATATTTTAAAAGGGATTTGGAGTCAGAATATATTCACATTTAAACAATTCATCTCCACTATATTAGAATACACAGACCATTTTCAGCTTTCACAAACATGTTCAAGTTTTGTTTTTAAATAATTTTTGTGTCTTTTGTCAATACACAGCTAAGTAACATATATTAGAAACAAAATGAATAGCTGTGAGGAAATTGATAAAGAATCCTGAGGAGACTTTTCATCATATTCAACCTGACATCTTGAGTGAATGGATGTTGTTGCATGGTCTGCTGCAGTGTGCTGCAAGCTTCTTATTAGCTATCTCTATTTAGCCTTCACCATAATTGAAATAGTTGTGTCAATTCACTTTCACACCCCAAACTGGAGCACAGTTTTTCAACAGTATAAAATAATTTGCAACCTTATTAACCCTTAAAAACTGACGGTGAGCAAACAATTTAGTATAGAGATAACCTTTTGCATGTTTAATGCTGCACTTTTAGTTTTTGTTGTGGTTGTGCTTGTAGCCTTTTATTGCTTAAAACTGATAAGACAGTCCTGGCTACATTTTATATATATATAGATATGTTACATGATTTTTATTAGTTAAAAATTGCTTAATCGTTTTTGAATTTGTTTCTAAAGTCAATGAGCAATTATAAATACATTTTTGAACAACCTTTTATATAGATCTACAAATATTACTGTACAAGATTTTTAAAAATATGGGTTATATCATTACATTCTAAAATAGGTTCATATTAATGGGCATACGTACTATGTGACTAGATACTTCATTCACAGTAAGTTTTCTTCACTGATATTTGCCAGGTGACTATAGGGGTGTTCGGCCATGAGGAGGAGGTGATTGCAAACCCCTTGTCTCCAGGGGAGATAAAGAACATCATTTACACTAAATGTGCCCGACATGATGAAAGGGAGGCAGTGCTTCAACAGGAACTTGTCATTCACATTGGTTGGCTTATTTCTAATTCTTCAGAACTCTTCCACGGCATGCTGAAATTTAGAATCGGGTATGTTAAATATCACGTATTATTTGGTTTTGAAGCAAATCGCTGTTGGGATATTGGTTCTTTGTTTATGACATTAGCACGCATGACATAAGAACATAAGAACATAAGAAATAGGAGCAGGATTAGGCCAATCGGCCCCTCGAGCCTGCTCCGCCATTCAATAAGATCATGGCTGATCTGATCCTAACCTCAAATCTAAATTCATGTCCAATTTCCTGCCCGCTCCCCGTAACCCCTAATCCCCTTTACTTTTAGGAAACTATCTATTTCTGTTTTAAATTTATTTAATGATGTAGCTTCCACAGCATCCTGGGCCAGCAAATTCCACAGACCTACTACCCTCTGAGTGAAGAAGTTTCTCCTCATCTCAGTTTTGAAAGAGCAGCCCCTTATTCTAAGATTATGCCCCCTCGTTCTAGTTTCACCCATCCTTGGGAACATCCTTACCGCATCCACCCGATCAAGCCCCTTCACAATCTTATATGTTTCAATAAGATCGCCTCTCATTCTTCTGAACTCCAATGAGTAGAGATGACAGTTGTGAGTGAAGCTAATTTAATTTTAAAATTAGACTTTCAATGATTCATGTGGACAGTCCTGGCTACATTATATAGATTATATTCTTTTTGAAGTGTGGTGTAAGAAGTTAGTTCACCTCTGCTAATGTATTCATGAATTCTTAAGTATCATTATGGACCAATTGATAAGGTTGGTGATCCTCACTTTCTGGGAGATCAAAGTCCTCCAAAAAATATTAGACTTTGAGATTGAGGGTGGGGGGAAACTTTAATCATTGTTACAAATGATATGTGCTTGGTTTGAGTTTTAAGTTTATTCAAATATTTATCCATTTCTCTTTTAAAAGCTGTTATGGGTATTGCTTTGACCACTGTTTCCGATAGGTTATGGAATGCTCCAACAAACCTCTGTTTTAAAAAAAAATCCTAACCTCACCCTTCATTCTTTTGGAGATAATCTTAGATTTATGCCCACTACTTACAGATGCACCGAGCAGTAGAAATAGTTTTTCCCTACTAATCTTATCAAAACCCTTCAGAATTTTGAACATCTCCATTGATCGACTCTTTACTTTCTCTGTTCTAATGAAAAGAGCCCCAGCTTCTTTAGCCTCTCTTCATAAGCCTCTCATTGCTGATACCATCTCAGTGAATCTCTTCTGCACTCGCTACATGGCCTTGACAATTTCATAGAATCAGAAAATTTACGGCACAGAAGGAGGCCATTCGGCCCATCGTGTCCGCGCCGGCTGAGAAACAAGCCATCCAGCCTAATCCCACTTTCCCGCATTTGGTCCGTAGCCCTGCAGGTCACGGCTCGTCAGGTCCATATCCAGGTATTTTTTTTAATGAGTTGAGGGTTTTTGTTTCTGCCACCCATTGAGTTCCAGACACCCACCACCCTCTAGGTGAAAAATTTTTTCCTCATTTCCACTCAAATCCTTCTACCAATCACTTTAAATCTATGCCCCCTGGTTATTGACCCCTCCGCTAAGGGAAATAGGTCCTTCCTATCCACTCTTTCTAGGCCCCTCATAATTTTGTACACCTCAATCGAATCACCACTCAGCCTCCTCTGTTCCAAGGAAAACAACCCCAGCCTATCCAATCTGTCATCATAGCTAAAATTATCCAGTCCTAGCAACATCCTCGTAAATCTCCTCTGCACCCTCTCTAGTGTAATTACATCCTTCCTGTAATGTGGTGACCAGAACTGTGCGCGGTACTCAAGCTGTGGCCTAACTAGTGTTTTATACAGTTCCAGCATAACATCCCTGCTTTTATGTTCTATGCCTCGGGTAATAAAGGAAAGCAATTCCGTATGCCTTCTTAACCACCTTATCTACCTATCCTTCTACCTTCAGGGATCTGTGGACATGTACTCCAAGGTCCCTCACTTCCTCTACATCTCTCAGTATCCTCCCATTTATTGTGTATTCCCTTGCCTTGTTTGCTCTCCCCAAATGCATTACCTCACACTTCTCTGGATTGAACTCCATTTGCCACTTTTCTGCCTATCTGACCAGTCCATTGATATCTTCCTGCAGGCTACAGCTTTCCTCCTCATTATCAACCACACGGCCCACCTTTGTGTCATCCGCAAATTTCTTAATCATGCCCCCTGGTAATGTATACCACAAAAAGCAAAGGACCTAGTACCAAGCCCTGAGCTGCCACTGAGCCAATTTTGGATCCAATTTACCACATTCCCTTGGATCCCATGGGCCTTTACTTTTTTGACCAATGTACCATGTGGGAATCTTGGCAAAAGCCTTGCTAAAATCCATGTAGACTACATCAATTGCGCAACTCTTATCGATCCTCCATGTCATCTCGAAAAATTCAATCAAGTTAGTCAGACACGACCTCCCCTTAACAAATCTGTGCTGACTGTCCTTGATTAGTCCATGCCTTTCTAAGTGACAGTTTATCCTGTCCCTCAGAATTTCCTTAAAGTAGGGCGATCAAAACTGAACAAAGTATTCTAACTCCAGCCTAACGAATGATTTGTAAAGGTTTATTACGTTGCTTTTGTACTCAATGCCCCTATTTATAATTACTAAGATCCCATATAATTCCTTTACTGCTTTATCAACTTGTCCATGTACTTTTAAAGATTATTGTATCTGAACTCCTAACTCTCTCTGGTCCTCGACTTCCTTTAGGCTCCAAATTTATAAATGCAAGTTCATTCCTTCTTCACCCTTTATTTCCTAGAATTGGATCCTGTACTGTCTTTCCTTGGATTAAAAATAGCTTCATGTTGTCTGCATATGGTCAATAATCACACCAAATCCTTTCCTTTTTAGCATTTTAGAAGCTTATTTAAATACAGCATTCACTCAGACCTAATTGAGAGATGTCATACATACTTGATCAGACAAGTAGCATCAATTTAGCAAATTAGACAATGAATCAGGGATCACAAACTGAGGAAAATGAGTAACCAGACAAAGCTTGACATGGTATTTTTTCCTGTTAAGTGAACTCAACTTTAGCTTTTGAAGTTGAGCATCAATCTATTTGCTGATCAGAGCACTCAAATTATTTTGCAGTATATTTAGTATATTTTATTTGTTAATTACAGAGTCAGTTGGGTGAAAATAATGTCTACATTTCATTATGGTGATGGACTTTGAATTTTGGAGGAACGCAGAGTTCTCGGATGGTTGTAAGGCTGGCGGAGGTTACAGAGATAGGGAGGAACGAGGCTGTGGAGCAATTGGAACACAAGCATGAGAATTTTAAATTCAAGGCATTGGTGGACCATGAGTACAGGGGTGAAGGGTGAATAGAACTTGGTGCAGGTTAGGATACGGGCAGCAGAGTTTTGGATGAGCTCGAGTTCATAGAGGGTGGAAGATGGGAGGCCAGCCAGGAGACCATTGGAATAGTCTAATCTGGAGGTAACAAAAGCATGGTCGAGGGTTTCAGAAGCTGATGGACTGAGGCGGGGCAGGGACAGGTGTTATTACGGAGGTGGAGGTTGGCAGTCTTAGTGATGGAGAGGATATGGGGTCGGAAGCTCAGGGTCAAATAGAACCCCAAGGTTGCAAGCAGTCTGGTTCAGCCTGTGACAGTGTCCAGGAAGGGGGATGGAATCAGTGGCTAGGGAATGGAGCTTGTGGCAGGGCCAAAGACAATGGCTTTGGTCTTACCAATGTTTAATTGGTGGAAATTTCTGCTCATCCAAGCAGCCTGACAACACAGGCAATGGAGGAGTCGAGAGAGGTGGTGGTGAGTTAGAGCTGGGTGTCGTTAGTGTACATTTGGAACCTGATGTTGTGTTTTCCGATGATACCACTGAGGGGCAACATGTAGTTGAGAAATAGGAGAGGGCCAAGTATAGATCCTTAAGGGACTCCAGAGGTAACGATGCAGGAGTGGAAGGAGAAGCCATTGCAAGAGATTCTCTACCTATGGCTGGATAGATAAGAATGAAAGCAGGCGAGGGCAGTCCCACTCAGCTGGACAATGGAGGAGAGGCATTGGAGGAGGATGGTTTGGTCAACCATGTCAAAGGTTGCACACAGGTCAAGAGGATGAGGAGGGATAGTGCCCCATGGTTACAGTCAAATAGGATGTCATTTGTGACTTTGATTAGGGCCATCTCAGTGCTGTGGCAGGGACGGAAACCTGATTGGAGAGGTTCAAACATGGAGTTGCAGGAAAGATGGGCACAGATTTGGGAAGCAACAACACGTTCAAGGACTTTGAAGAGGAAAGGGAGATTGGCGATGGAGCAATAGTGTGCAAGGACAGAGGGATCCAGGGTGGGTTTTTTGAGGAGTGTGGCGATGACAGCAGATTTGAAAGGGAGGGGGTCAGTACCAGAGGAGAGGAAACCATTTACAATATCAGCTAGCATGAGTGCCAGGAAGGGAAGTTGGGTGATAACCTGTTTAGTGGGAATAAGGTCAAGAGAGCAGGAGATGGGTCTTTTGGACTCAATGAGCTCAGAGAGGGCATGAGGGGAGATGGGAAACAAACTAGAGAAAGATGCAAGTTCAGGGGGGATCCTTGGGGGAAGTTTGGCTTGGTGGGCATGGGGAAGGGAGGGAAGTGGCAGAGTCAGCGGAACGGATGGTCTCAATCTTAGTGACAAAGAAATCCATGAGCTCCTCGCACTTGTTGTTGGGGGTGAGAGTGGAGGGGGCAGGGAAGAGGAATTTAAGGAGACAGTTGGTAGTGGAGAAAAGAAGCCGGAGATTATCTTAGCATTCCAGGATGATCCTGGAGTAGTGAGCAGTTTTATCAGAGTAGAACAGGACCCGATAGTGCTTGATGTGGTCTAGCCAGATCTGGCGATGTGTAGCTAAACCAGTTGTCCACCAGTTGAGGCAAATAGCATAGATGCATTTAAGGGGAAGCTAGATAAGCACATGAGGAAGAAAGGAATAGAAGGATATCCTGATAGGGTTACTTGAAATAGGGAGGGAGGAGGCTCATGTGGAGCATAAACGTTGGCCAAGTGGCCTGTTTCTATGCTGTAGTTTCAATGTAACTCAATGTAACCGTTCAAATCTGCGTCCCTTGGTCTTAAGGAAGCAGCATTGGGAGCCATACCAGGGAGAACTACCAAGGTGGGAGAGAGTAAGGGTTTTTCTGGGGACAAGGGCATCAAAGGTAGAGGTGAGGGTATAATTGAGCAGATCAGTAACTGCAAAAGTATCACGATAGTTGAGAATTTTGAAGTGTTGTTGTAAGTGACTTGGGGGAGAGTTTTCTCCAGGTGTGCAAAAGGAAGTGGGGTTGGAAGGGGGAAGGGGATATGAGTGAAGAGGAATACAAGGAAGTGATCAGAGATGGCCTTATCTTGGTTGAGCCTATTCAGTATGATATGAATCCCAGGGGGCTGTACCACTGATGTAGAGATAAGTAAGCTAATATTGAAAATTAATTCAGGCAGCATATAGCCAGAAGTAATGCTGTAATGATTATAAATGATGTCAGGGTGGTATATGATGGTTTAAGATAGGAGGCAGCTGCAGAAAAATCTGCAAGAATGGCCAGATGACATCCTTCCTGACATTTATTTTTCATTCCCACTTTAGCTTCTAGTGTTGACATCAAAATTTGTTAGGCAAAATAGTCCAATGCAGTCAGATTTTAATAGAAACTGCCAGTAAAGGTACATTGAATTGATGTATGATAGTATCATAGGCTAGTGCTCCATGCAGTCTGAAAATCTGCTTCATTTTGATGGTTAAGTACTGTTCATCAATTCTCTGCCATGTTCTTTTATCTATATTGTTACGAGAATATGCTCTCGCATCTAATTCAGATGGATCATCCATGCTATGAAACATGAACTAACGATTCGAGGCGAGGATCTACCCACCGATTACCTGTACCAGATGTCACCAAGTGATGTTAAACAGCTTCTGCTGGACATTCTGCAGCCTGACCAACATGAAAGGTACTCTGAACCAATTAAGTCATGTTGCAACCTGAATACTGTCGGAGGTGCCATCTTTCGGATGAGACATTAAACCGAGGCCCGACTGCCCTCTCAGGTGGACATAAAAGATCCCAAGGCACTATTTCGAAGAGGAACAGGGGGGTTCTCCGAGAATAGATTCATAGAATCATAGAAAGGTTACAGCAAGGAAGGAGGCCATTCGGCCCATCGAGTCCATGCCGGCTCTATGCAAGAGCAATGCTAGTCCCACTCCCCCGCCCTTTTCCCATAGCCCTGCAAATTTTTTCCTTTCATGTACTTATCCAGTTCCCTCTTGAAAACCATGATTGAATCTGCCTCCACCACCCCCTCGGGCAGTGCATTCCAGTCGCTGTGTAAAAAAAATTTTTCCTCATTTCACCTTTGGTTCTTTTGCCAACCACCTTAAACCTCTGGTCCTTGACTCTTCCGCCAATGGGAACAGTTTCTCTCTATCTACTCTGTCTAGACCCTTCATGATTTTGAATACCTCTTTCAAATCCCCTCGCAACCATCTCTGTTCCAAGAACAATCCCAGCTTCTCCAGTCTATCCACGTAACCAAAGTCCCTCATCCCTGGAATCATTCTAGTAAATCTAATTCTCCCGGTGTCCTGGCCAATATTTATCCCTCAACCAACATCACTAAAACAGATTATCTGATCATTTATCTCGTTGCTGTTTATAGGACCTTGCTGTGCGCAAATTGACTGCCGTGTTTCCCTACATTATAACAGTGACTACACTTCAAAAAAAATACTTTATTGGCTGTAAAGTGTTTTGGGATGTCCTGAGGTCATGAACGGCGCTATATTAAGTACAAGTTCTTTCTTTACTATGTAAAATAAAGTTTTGATTTAATGGGGGAAAAAATTGTATACTATTATAGTTATAATTATTGGGTCCTTCCTTCAAGGACACAATTTAAATAAAAATGCTTATCAAATAAATTTTGAAGCTACTTTATCAATTGCTCTGTAAGACAATCCAGTTAGTCCCATTCCCTGCTCTTTCCCCATGGCCCTGCAAATTTTTTTCCCTTCAAATATTTATCCAGTTCCTTTTTGGAAGCCACAGAATACAAATCTTCAGCCTCTAAATTTAACACTTTAAAAATGACAGCATGTAGGCTGCTATGATGTGAGACCAGAATAGATTTTAAATGATGCAGATGGCCAAATTAAATGTAGAAAATTAGACAAATTAATTTGTCTTCCCAAAGCTCCTACCTAAACTCTCCTTATAGCTGAAAAGGGTGGCAAATGTTTTTTTACCAAAAGTTTTACTGAAGCTAAAGAGGTCTCTACTGAAATTGTAAACCTTATTGCTGTGCAATTAGTTGGTACTTCAGCAGCTCATCCACTGCATAAATGATCATAAATGATGTGCAAGACCCTGATGTACATGATTTGTTTCCTATAGAAATGGAATTGCTAATAAACTGTTTCACAACAATCAGCCAGACCCACATACTCTGCACTGCTCAATTTAATGTTTTCCCCACTTAAGGATTTTTCAACGCAGATAAGAAATTCAAATAAGATTGGAAATTACCCACAGGAGAGCTGCTGCTGATCAATGCTATTTTTATTTATCTGTTCAGTGCTGGAATGATTGGGTATTGAATGTTCTGTTGTCTGTTAGGGTATTTGCTGTCCTGCTTTTCTTCCTCTGGAAGATGACTTAACTGGCTTCTATGATTTTGCCAGAAAATTCCTCATTCAACAGCTACATTTAGGACAAGGAAAATGTATTAATGTAAACTCATTAGGTTAATTATACATATCATTAAACATCTTGCTGTTTAAAACTATATTATGTCTTTCCATTCAACCTCATTGTTTTCTTTTTTTTAAAAATTTTATAACGATTTTGTGTTCAATGCATGCTGGGGAATAGAACACTTTCCATTTTGTGCATCTCATGTTAATATCAAGCATTCCCAGTTCAGGTATAGCAGAGTTAGTAAAGTTCCCTCTACTCTGCCCAAACAATGTATCTTCACCATATCTCCAGAAGAGCATCAGTGTTTTATTTTTCCAGCCACCCTGTGATCTCTGTAAGTAAAATTACCAATTAGTATGCGCCTGCACGAAGATTGACTGCCCAAACTCATTTCAAGAAGATAGAGGAAAGCTTCATTGCATCAGGCTGGGCTAGGTTCAAAACCATCTGGAAAAGGTGAACAGTCAGTATCTAAACACCCCCATGTTCTTTTCAGGTTCCTAGAATAATTCAAAATACACTGAGCAGCTACCTTGGTAAAGTTGAAATTATTTGGAAAGGCAGCAATTACATTTAGAGAGAATTCCAAGTGAACAGTGTTCTTTTATTTGTAACGGTGTTGATCAAATTCTACTGAGATTATTTTGCTACATGTTAAAGTTGACACTTTTTTCTATGTTGTAATAATTCTGTGCATTGCATTCATATCTACAGTTTTAGTTTTAATTGTAGTGTTGATGATACATCCTAAATTAGAAATGTAATAAAAAATGAAATTCAAATCCCTGAGTTAAACAGTAACTCTAGATATATATAAAAAAATACAGAATAAGTAGACAATTTTTTTTCCTTCAGGTCATGGAAAAACAGGCGTCATCTTGATGGCTCCTTGAACCGTACTCCAAAGGGTTTCTATGACAGAGTGTGGCAGATTCTGGAGAGGACACCAGATGGCATCCTAGTGACTGGAAAACATCTGCCACAAGTAATTGCATAATATGAGAGTGACTTGCAACATTTTCATTTAATAGTCAAACCTTCAGCGAACCTCTGCATCCATGTTCACAAACCAAGTTCAAAATAAATAGGCTGGAATTTTTCATTCTGGCAGTCAGAAAAGGGGGGCTTTACGCCTGCCCCATTGCTGCACTTCTGGCCGTGGCCAATTTTCCAGGATTAAGCTACTTAACCTATTTGCAGAGGATTCCTTCTTCCATCATGCGTTCCGAACAGGGAGGTGTGAGACAAAAATGACTCTAGAAGGCCTCTTACCCCTGCCTCAGCATGACGTTGGTGTCAGCCTCCAGATTTTATCCAAAATGTTTGCAAAATACCGCCTTAGTTTATACAATCAATTACCCTGTGATCAATTGCAAAGGTGACCTTTAAATTCTAAAAGGGCCTATCCACTCCTAATGTTCCTGCATCCCTAGCACCGAGTGTTGCTATGGGACAAATGACAGGAAACGTGTTGTGTAACTTAATCCTATCATTTGCATTTCATTAGAATACATCTGCCCATATTAGGATGGATATATTCTATGTCTCATTGCTTCTGGTGAAAAATCCCAGAAGTAGCACAGATGGGGGAAACCAGCAGAATAGCTACCTACCTGATTTACTCCCCAGCTGCTAAATTTACCATGAGGAGCTAGTGTAACTCCAGAGGAAAATCTGCCTTATTAGGTTTTTTAAAAAAAACTCCACAGATATTTAAGACCATTATCCTAACAGTTGGGTAAAATAAATATATTTAAAAGATCATTGTGAATTTCGCTCTGTGATCGATAACTAATTGATAGCTTCTGAATGGATTTTCTTCATTTGAAAGCTTAGAGGTTGAGGATGGAATTGGAATTCCATTCTTTTAACCAAGAAAAGAGGGGAAATTCCAGCCTGTGTTTCAGAACTATTGGAAATTATTTATAAGCTGATCTTTAAAATGTTTCTCTGAACTGAACTTATGTCCATGAATGACTCTGATTTTGCGGCCTGTATTTATATTCATCTTTACCAAGTAAAGTGTTGCATAATTAAATGTTTTAGTAATGTTAGTGCAATCTCAAAATATTGCTGTATGAAAGATTTGAATTAAAACTTAGTAATATTGATCAGATTTCTAGTTGAGCAGCTAAAATAGTTGTATTGGAACAGCTAACCAATGTGACTGGCAAATAACAATCTGAGAGTTTTAGTAAAGTTACGAAAGCCCTCTTGGTAACTGTTTAAGCAGTAAACGAAGATTGATCTTTGTAAGTAAATGGGAAATGATATTGCTTTTTACCAGCAAAAGTTCTGCTCTAACCTTAATGTGTTTGCTTCTGCAGCAACCAACTTTGTCAGATATGACCATGTATGAGATGAACTTTTCTCTCCTCGTAGAAGACACACTGCAGGACATTATACAGCCTGAATATCGACAGATCATTGTTGAGGTGCTAATCAAGATCTTATTTTAAGCCCATCCAAAATTTTCAACATTTTCACAACCATACATAGTGTACGCTGAGGCAAGGGGGAATGTGCGGTATAAATATACAAGTGAAATTCCTGCCAATCAACCTAGACAACCAATGCTGGAGTATCGAGGACATTGGTGCCAGTATTCATTCCCCACTGCCAAAGTGTTGTCATGCAATACACTATGGCGCAGCTACACATGTTTAGAAATCACAAGTTGGAGTAAATCTTGGAGAAATACCTTAGATATATGAATTCTTTGTGAACAATTTAGCATGACATATTGCAAACTAAATTTTTGTATTTCTTGCTGCAGCTGATTATGGTAGTTTCCGTGGTGTTGGAACGCAACCCTGAGCTGGAATTTCAAGCTGAAGTGAATTTGGACAAACTGGTGAAAGACGCCTTTGATGAATTTAAGAGAGACAAACGTAGGCTAGAGGGAGTTGATGTTAAGGTAAGTAAAATGCAGCTTTATAATTATAGACATTATAAAACTAAATTACAGTATGTTTTAGTAACACTGGAAAAAATTTAGCTCGCCTTATGGAACTTACACTTGATGTAGTGGGCTGACGCTTTGGGCTCGATTTTCGCACCCCAGAGCGGGTGCGTTCGTGGCGGGGGGGCTGTGAAAATCAGGGATTCCCGGGGCGGGTCTGGAGCCCGGCTCCAACCCGCCCACTTCCGGGTTCCCCAGTGACGCGCTGACATGCGCGCGCAGCCCCCGCATGTGGGACTCCCGCCGTCAATTAAAGCCGGCGGGATGCCACTTAAAGGTAATTATTTAGGTACTTCAGGTCGTTTACAGACCTGATTAACATGATATTTTAGGAGGGGTGGGATTTTGCAAACAACTGGGACTGTTTCCCGTACTGGGGGAAACACTCCCAGTTCAAATGGACGTGTTGCAGCCATCAGCCTGTGGCAGCTGCAAAGGTCCATTTGACAGGTTGGGGGGAGACCCTCACTCATTGCAGGAGGCCACTCTGTCACTTTGGACAAAGTTTGGGCTCCACCACCCTCCTCCTAACAATACAATTCACCAACTTGCACACTTACCCCGGTGTCCAGACACATGTACCTACCTTGCGGACCCCCTCAAATGTACATCTTCCGGACGAGGGCCGCCGTAGCTGCAGTCATGACCTCCTCGGAGGACGTACAGCATCACCAGCCTCGCCGTCCACCTCTGACACGTGGAGCCCCACAACACAGTGCTGTAACACATCCACCTGCACAGCAGGAGGGAGGGAAATGGCAGAGAGAGATGCATCGCAGAGGGCACTACCCTCGCCACAGGGTCTACAGATAGAGGCTCAGCTTCCTGGACCTCTCTGAGCAGCAGTGCACACGGAGGCTCAGAGTCACTCGACATGCAGTCGTGGACATCTGCAGCCTCCTTCAGGCCAAGCTGCTCCCGGCTGGCCCGAGCACCATCTTCTTACCTGTCGCTGTCAAAGTCACCACTGCCCTCAAAAACCTCTCCTCCGCATCCTTCCAGGGTGCCACCGGGGACATCGCCGACGTCTCTCAGTCGTCTGCACAAAAGAGCCCTGCAATTACACCTACACCCACTCTGCAGTGACATAATGGGTGGCATCAATTGTGGGTCTTCATGGTGATCCTCAGGAAAGGGCATTATTGCACAAACCAGACAAGATTTGCAAAGACGTGGCAGTAGTGGTGACAATATAATATGTTATGTGAGTTGATCAGAAATTAAATATAAGTAAGAACCATGACAAACCCTCAAACACCCTTGTGCATCCCCTTCATGCTCACGACACGTTTGCCTTACACTTCCTACTGCACATATGTGATGCATGCCCTGTGGCTGCAGCACAAGTAGTGGCAGGTTGAGTGAGGCTGACTGTGAAAGAGATGCATGAGAGGGTGAGTATGAGATAGAGCCATGAGATTGTATGAGGATTGGGTTGAATGGTAGTGGCGGGATGAGTACTGGCGAGGTGAGTAAGTGCAGGTAAGATGAGGATGAGCTTTGAGTGGGTATGAGGAGTGATGTGATAGAGTAGTGTTGGCAGTGCAGAAGGAAATGTGGGGTGGGGGCGGTGATGTGGCAGAAGGAGTGTAGGGGAATGAGTAAGTGTACTCACTTCGGCTGACCTACTTAGGTGATTGAAGCGCCTCCTGCACTGTATGCAGGTGCTTGGTATGTTGGTGGTGCTGGTGACCTCCTCTGCCACCTCGAGCCAGGCCTTCGTGGTGACAAAGGCAGGCCATTTCCTCTTGTCCGCCGGGGAGAAGATCTCTGTCCTCCCCCTCCTCCTCACCCCATCCAATAATACCTGGAGTGAGGAATCATTAAACCTGGGAGCAGCCTTCCCCCTGGGCTGCTCCATGCTGTAATTTTTCCTATTTTCTGCAACATCAGTCAGTGGAGGACTGCCCCTTTAAATAGGGCTCCTCCAGCTGACAGCCTCTGTTGCGCATGCGCAGTCCGCCCGCTGCGCAGCTTTCCAGCGCGAAACCCGGAAGCACAGGTAAGTGGCTGCAATTATCCTGCGATTGCATGCGGAGCACCCCGATTTCACTGGGTGTGTTACCCACGCGCTGCGAACCCGCTGCCCTCCTAATATCGGGCCCTTTGTTATGATAAATAAACACCAAATTATTGTTCCACTCCAAATGAAACAGAGGAGACAAATTTAACATGCTGTAGCAAGGAAAAAAATGAATGCCAAAATGGAAAGAAAAACAAACCATGCCAGTTCGAAACCAACGGTTAATGTGTGCACCTTCCACTGTTTCTGATGGTTGTGCCACCATGTGTTAACACACTGTAGTGATGTCACACCAATGGCACAACGCATTGGAATTCCTGGGAACAAAGGTGCCACCTCCTAAATGTCCTGACGAGGCTTGCACTGTGAAGCAGCACAAGCCTTTTGTACCCCCAGCACGAGCCCCATGGAAAACACAGGCCTACGGCAAAATGGGCACAAATCTATTGCCGCCTGCACCACTGGCATACGGGAATGGAATTTCAGCCCTAATTTACCATTTTTAATATAAAATTCTAACTTTTTCATGAGTGAAATGGGGAATACCCATAGATTTCTTCCTCCCTCCCCTCCAACCCCAATTAAATTATGGGTGCTAGTGCTCTTGCATGGAGGACAGCAGTTGAAAAGAGTGTATAATTTTAAATTTGCTGCCTACACCTTTAGTGACACACATTCCTTGGACAGCATTGCTAATATTGCCACCTTGAGATGCTTCTACAAGTACGTGAAAAGGAAGAGAGTGGCAAAAGTAAACGTTGGTCCCCTAGAGGCTGAGACAGGAGAAATTATAATGGGGAATCAGGAAATGGCAGATGCATTAAACAAATATTTTATATCTGTCTTTACAGTAGAAGACACAAAAAGCATACCAGAAATAGTGGGGAACCAAGGGGGTAATGAGAGTGAGGATCTTAAAGTAATTATTATCAGTAGAGAAAGTACTTGAGAAACTAATGAGACTAAAAGCTCATAAATCCTCTGGACCTGATGGCCTACATCCAAGGGTTCTAAAAGAGGTGGCTGCAGAGATAGTGGATGCATTGGTTATAATCTTCCAAAATTCCCTAGATTCTAGAACGGTCCCAGCGGATTGGAAGGTAGGAAATGTAACCCTGCTTTGAAGAAAGGAGGGAGAGAAAAAACGGGGAACTACAGGCCAGTTAGCCTGACATCAGTCGTCGGGGAAAATGCTGGAATCCATTATTAAGGAAGTGGTAACAGGGCACTTAGAAAATCATAATATGATTAGGCAGAGTCAACGTCGTTTTAAGAAAGGGAAATCATGTTTGACAAACTTATTAGTTTTTTGAGGATGTAACTAGTAGGGTAGATAAAGGGGAACCAGTGGATGTAGTTTATTTGGATTTTCAAAAGGCATTCAATAAGGTGCCACATAAAAGGTTGTTACGCAAGATAAGGGCTCATGAGGTTGGGGGTAATGTATTAGCATGGATAGAGGATTGGTTAGTGGACAGAAAACAGTGAGTAGGGATAAACAGGTCATTTTCAGGTTGGCAGGCTACAACTAGTAGAGTACCACAAGGATCGGTGCTTGGGCCTCAGCTATCTACAGTCTATATTAATGACTTGGATGAAGGGACTGAGTGTAATATATCCAAGTTTGCTGATGATACAAAGCTAGGTGGGAAAGTATGCAGAGAGGACACAAAGAGTCTGCAAAAGGATATAGACAGGTTAAGTGAATCGGTAAGAAGATGGCAGATGGAGTATAATGTGGGGAAATATGGGGCTCGATGTTACCAGGGCTGGGGGTTCGTGGCGGGGGGGCTATTGGGCACGTGGGTAATGCGCCCGGCAAAATCAGTCTGCCCCCCGCGCGATCGCAGCCTAATTGGAACCACTTACCTGTTCTTCCGGGTTCCCCACTGCTGATCTGCGCGTCGGGCGGACTGCGCATGCGCAGTAAGCTCTGTCAGCTGGAGGAGCTCTATTTAAAGGGGCAGTCCTCCACTGACAGATGCTGCAAGAAATAGGAAAAATTACAGCATGGAGCAGCCCTGGGGGAAGGCTGCTCCCAGTTTAATGATGCCTCACTCCTGGTATCAATACATGGGGTGAGGAGGAGGGGGAGGACAGAGATCTTCCTCCCAGCGGGCGGGAGGAAGCGGCCTGCCTCTGCCACCAGGAAGGCCTTGCTCGAGGTGGCAGAGGAGGTCACCTGCACCACCAACATATCGCCCAACTGCATACAGTGCAGGAGGCGCTGCAATGACCTAAATATGTCAGCCAAAGTGAGTACACTTACTCATTCCCCTACACTCCGTCTGCCACATCACCGCCCCCACCCCACATCTCCTTCTGCACTGCCAACACTACTCTGTCACATCACCCCTCATACCCACTCAAAGCTCATCCTCATCTTACCTGCACTTACTCACCTCGCCAGTACTCATCCCGCCACTACCACTCAACCCAATCCTCATACAATCTCATGGCTCTATCTCATACTCACCCTCTCACTCAACCTGCCACTACTTGTGCTGCAGCCACAGGGCATGCATCACATATGTGCAGTTGGAAGCGTAAGGCAAACGTGTTGTGAGCATGAAGGGGATGCACAAGGGTGTTTGAGGGTTTATCATGGTTTTTACTTCTATTTAATTTCTGACCAACTCACATCACATATTATATTGGCACCACTACTGCCACGTCTTTGTGAATCTTGTCTGGTTTGTGCAATAATGCCCGTTCCTGAGGATCACAATGAAGACCCACAATTGATGCCACCCATTGTGTCACTGCAGAGTGGGTGTCGGTGTAATTGCAGGGCTCTTTTGTGCAGACGACTGAGAGACGTCGGCGATGTCTCCTGTGGCACCCTGGAAGGATGCGGAGGAGAAGTTGTTGAGGGCAGTGGTGACTTTGACAGCGACAGGTCAGAAGATGGTGCTCAGGCCAGCCGGGAGCAGCTCGGCATCAAGGAGGCTGCAGATGTCCACGACTACATGTCGAGTGACTCTGAGCCTCCGTGTGCACTGCTGCTCAGAGAGGTCCAGGAAGCTGAGCCTCGGTCTGTGGACCTTGTGGCGAGGGTAGTGCCCTCTGCGACGCATCTCTCTCTGCGGTTGCCCTCCCTCCAGCTGTGCAGGTGGATGTGTCACAGCACTGTATTGTGGAGCTCCATGTGTCAGAGGTGGACGGCGAGGCTGATGATGCTGTTCGCCCTCCAAGGAGGTCATAACTGCAGCTACGGTGGCCCCCATCCGGAAAATGTACATCTGAGGGTAGGTACATGTGTCTGGGTAAGTGTGCAAGTTGATGAATTTGATTGTTAGGAGGAGGGTGGTGGAGGCCAAACTATGTCCAAAGTGACAGAGTGGCCTCCTGCAATGAGTGATGGTCTCCCCCACCCCGCCCCCCCCCCCGACCTGTCAAATGGACCTTTGCAGCTGCCACAGGCTGATAGCTGCAACACGTCCATTTCAACTGGGAGTGCTTCCCACAGTATGGGAAACAGTCCCAGTTGTTTCTAAAATCCCACCCCTCCTGACATATTCCCTTAATCAGGTCTGCTAATGACCTGAAATACCTAGGTAAATAGTTTCAAGTGGCACCCCGCTGGCTTTAATTGCCTGCGGGAGTCCCACATGCGGGGGCTGCGCGCGCACGTCAGCGCATCTGTGGGGAACCCGGAAGTGGGCGGGTTGGAGCCCGGCTCCGGACCCGCTCCGGGATTACCTGATTTTCGGAGCCCCCCCCCCGCCAGGAACGCACCCGATAGCGGGTGCTAAAATGGAGGCCATGAGGTTATTCACTTTGGTAAGAAGAATAGAAAAACAGAATATTTTTTAAATGGTGAGAAACTATTTAATGTTGGTGTTCAGAGAGACTTGGGTGTCCTGGCACAAGAAACACAAAAAGTTAGCATGCAGGTACAGCAGGCAATTCAGAAAGCAAATGGCATGTTGCTCTTTATTGCAAGGGGGTTGGAGTACAAAAGTAAGGAAGTCTTCCTACAGTTGTATAGGGCTTTGGTGAGACCTCACCTAGTGTACTGCGTACAGTTTTGGTCTCCTTATCTAAGGAAGGATATACTCGCCTTAGAGGCGGTGCAACAGAGTCTCACTAGATTAATTCCTGGGATGAGAGGGTTGTCCTTTGAGGAGAGATTGAGTAGACTGGGCCTATACTCTCTGGAATTTAGAAGAATGAGAGGTGATCTCATTGAAATATATAAAATTCTGAGGTTGTTTCCCCTGGCTGGAGAGTCTAGAACAAGAGGGCATAGTTGCAGGATAAGGGGTCAGCCAATCAAGACTGAGATGAGGAGGAATTTCTTCACTCGGAGGGTTGTGAATCTTTGGAATTCTCTACCCAGAGAACTGTGGATGCTGAGCCGTTAAGTATATTCAAGGCTGAGACAGATAGATTTTTGGACTCTAGGGGAATCAAGGGATACGGGGATCAGGCAGGAAAGTGAAATTGAGGTTGAAGATCAGCCACAATCTTATTGAATGGCAGAGCAGGCTCGAGGGGCCGAATGGCCTACTCCTGCTCCTATTTCTTATGTTCTTATCTGTTAGTGATGCACAGCAGGGATGGCCAACTGGCATTTTGTGAACCACATTTAGCTCTTTGTATTTACTCATGCATTCAGTTGTGATGCAAAAGATGCAGCATGACATTGGAATGGACAGCGTTCCTTCCTGTCTGACTAGGCTAAACAACGTGGTTTTGTATTCCGACTGACCAAATGTATTCTGATGCTCGATGGCAGAGTCTGCTACACACACTTAGCTGTTGAACACAGGACAGGCCCAGAATCTGCAAAGGACCACATGGGAAGGAAAATCACCAATGTCATAAATGCAGGCCTTTTGCACAATGTCAGTCTCTGTCACAAGTAAGAGGAAGGATGCTTTTGCCTGAAATTGGGCTTGTTGATTGGGTTTTGTGGAGCTGGGATTTGCTGTCAGTGGCTATGAGTGAGAGAAAATGAAAAAGAGGGGGTGGGAGTGAGTGGGATGGAGACATGGGGAGAAAAGATGTTTGGGAGAGTGCGGTACAGGTTTTAGTTAGAAACAGAGCATGTCAAAGGTCACATTGGGTTGAGTTTTTGATTTCTTTCTTGGTAGGCTTGTGCTGAGGTTGATTCAATGGGACTGCTATTTAGCATGGTAGTATTTAGAACGTGGGGTTATAGAGTCATAGAGTTATACAGCACGGATAGAGGCCCTTCGGCCCATCGTGTCCGCGCCGGCCATCAGCCCTGTCTACTCTAATCCCATATTCCAGCATTTGGTCCGTAGCCTTGTATGCTATGGCATTTCAAGTGCTCATCCAAATGCTTCTTGAATGTTGTGAGGGTTCCTGCCTCCACAACCCTTTCAGGCAGTGAGTTCCAGACTCCAACCACCCTCTGGGTGAAAAAGTTCTTTCTCAAATCCCCTCTAAACCTCCCGCCTTTTACCTTGAATCTATGTCCCCTTGTTATAGTACCCTCAACGAAGGGAAAAAGCTCCTCAGTATCCATCCTATCTGTGCCCCTCATAATTTTGTACACCTCAATCATGTCCCCCCTCAGCCTCCTCTGCTCCAAGGAAAACAAACCCAATCTTCCCAGTCGCTCTTCATAGCTGAAGCGCTCCAGCCCTGGTAACATCCTGGTGAATCTCCTCTGCACCCTCTCCAAAGCGATCACATCCTTCCTGTAGTGTGGCGACCAGAACTGCACACAGTACTCCAGCTGTGGCCTAACCAGTGTTTTATACAGCTCCATCATAACCTCCTTGCTCTTATATTCTATGCCTCGGCTAATAAAGGCAAGTATCCCATATGCCTTCTTTACCACCTTATCTACCTGTTCCGCCGCCTTCAGGGATCTGTGAACTTGCACACCAAGATCCCTCTGACCCTCTGTCTTGCCTAGGGTCCTCCCATTCATTGTGTATTCCCTTGCCTTGTTAGTCCCTCCAAAGTGCATCACCTCGCACTTTTCCGGGTTAAATTCCATTTGCCACTGTTCCGCCCATCTGACCAACCCATCTATATCGTCCTGCAGACTGAGGCTATCCTCCTCGCTATTTACCACCCTACCAATTTTTGTATCATCAGCGAACTTACTGATCATACCTTTTACATTCATATCCAAGTCATTAATGTAGACCACAAACAGCAAGGGACCCAGCACCGATCCCTGTGGTACCCCACTGGCCACAGGCTTCCAGTCACAAAAACAACCTTCGACCATCACCCTCTGCCTTCTGCCACTAAGCCAGTTTTGTATCCAAAGTGCCAAGGCACCCTGGATTCCATGGGCTCGTACCTTCTTGACCAGTCTCCTGTGGGGGACTTTATCGAAGGCCTTACTGAAATCCATGTATACCACATCCACTGCGTTACCCTCATCCACACGCCTAGTCACCCCCTCAAAAAATTCAATCAAATTAGTCAGACATGATCTTCCCTTGACAAAGCCATGTTGACTATCCCTGATTAATCCTTGCTTCTCCAAGTGGAGACTAATTTTGTCCTTCAGAATTTTTTCCAATAATTTTCCTACCACTGATGTTAGGCTCACTGGCCTGTAGTTCCCCGGTTTTTCCCTACTCCCCTTCTTGAATAATGGTATTACATTAGCGGTTCTCCAGTCCTCTGGCACATCCCCTGTGGCCAGAGAGGTTCTGAATATATGTGTCAGAGCCCCCGCAATCTCCTCCTTTGCCTCACACAGTAGCCTGGGATACATTTCGTCCGGGCCTGGGGATTTATCCATTTTTAGGCCTGCTAAAACCGCCAATACCTCCTCCCGCTCGATGTTAATATGTTCGAGTATATCACAGTCCCCCTGCCGTATTTCTATGTCTACATCGTCCTTCTCCATAGTGAAAACAGATGCAAAAAATTCATTTAGAACCCCTCCTACATCTGCCGGCTCCACACACAGATTGCCATTTTTGTCCCTAATGGGCCCTATTTTTTCCCTAGTCATCCTCTTGCCCTTAATATACTTATAAAACATCTTAGGATTTTCCTTTATTTTGCTCGCCAGTGTCATTTCATGGCCCCTCCTTGATCTCCTAATTTCTTTTTTAAGTATCCCCCTGCACTTTTTGTACTCTTCTAGGGCTTCCTCCGTCTTTAGCCTTTTGTATCTGCCAAAAGCCCTCCTTTTTTTCCTAATCCATTCTCGTATATCCCCTGACATCCAAGGTTCCCTGGAGTTCTTGGAACCACCCTTGACCTTTACGGGAACATGTTGCCATTGTATGGTCTCAATCTCCCTTCTGAAAGACTCCCATTGCTCCGATGCGGATTTTCCTACAAGCAGCTGATCCCAGTCCATTTTGGCCAGATCCTGCCTTATCCTATTAAAATCGGCCTTCCCCCAATTTAGAACCTTTATTTCCGGCCCCTCCCTGTCCTTTTCCATGACCACCTTAAATCTCACCAAATTATGGTCACTGTCACCAAAGTGCTCACCTACTAGCACTTCTTCCACTTGGCCGGCCACATTCCCTAGAATTAGGTCCAGTACCGCCCCCTCTCTTGTAGGACTTTCTACATGCTGGCTCAAAAAGCTCTCCTGGATGCACGTTAAGAATTTTGTACCCTCTAAGCCTTTTACACTCTGAGTATCCCAGTTAATATTGGGGAAGTTGAAATCCCCCACGATTATTATCCTATTATTTGCACAATTTTCTGAGATTTGCCTACATATCTGTTCCTCGATCTCCCCCTGACTGTTTGGGGGCCTATAGTACACTCCCATCAAAGTGCTTGCCCCCTTTTTGTTTTTAAGCTCCACCCATATGGCCTCATTAGAGGAACCTGCTAATATATCATCCCTCCTTATGGCAGTAATTGATTCTTTAATTAATATTGCGACCCCCCCTCCTCTTATACCTCCCCCTCTGTCTCGCCTGAAGATTCTGTACCCCGGAATATTGAGCTGCCAGTCTTGCCCCTCCCTCAACCATGTCTCTGTGACAGCAACAATGTCATACTCCCATGTGTTTATCAACACCTTCAGTTCATCCACCTTATTCGCAAGACTCCTTGCATTAAAATAGATGCCATCCAGCCTTGCCCTCACATATTTGTCCTGTCTTCCAAGCTGACTTGTTTTTTTCTCTATATTTGGCTGCACATCACCCCCTATTGTAGCTCCACTCTGTATCCCATCCCTCTGCCAAGTTAGTTTAAACCCCCCCCAACAGTGCTAGCAAACCTCCCCGCAAGGATATTTGTCCCGCTCTGGTTCAGATGCAACCCGTCCGACTTGTACAAGTCCCACCTTCCCCAGAAGCAGGCCCAGTGATCCAGGAAACTGAAACCCTCCCTCCTGCACCAACTCTTTAGCCACGCATTCATCTGTTCTATCCTCCTATTTCTATACTCACTAGCCCGTGGCACTGGGAGTAATCCAGAGATTACAACCTTTGAGGTCCTGCTCTTTAATCTGCTACCTAGCTCCCTAAATTCTTGATGCAGGACCTCATCTCCCTTCCTACCTATGTCGTTGGTCCCAATGTTCTTTGGTGATAACATATAGATTTGTTTTTCTGGTTCCTGAGTTTTAACTAGTTGGTGTAGTTTTAATTATTGAACTTTGGTCATTTTTATTTGAGTTTCTGTCACTTATGGGTTAAGATTTCTGAATGGTCTTGTCATTTTCTAGCAATTAAAAAAAAAATCTGTTGTTTTGGCAATTTTCCGCTTTAGCTCCCAGCTCCATTTATGGCCATTCCTCACCAGCACTCAAGTCAAAATTTTCAGGCAGTATGAAAGCACATCAGAAATTTAATTAAGTGTAAAATATTCATTTTCTGGCATTAACCTCTGCTTTGAGCAGCTGAATAGAATTGATTTTCATCACCCTACCACTATGACATGTAATTGGTGTCTGTTACTGTTAACTCTCAGCATACAACCTAACCCTAGGAAGGATAACTAAATCTAGTAGGTAAAAAATGGAAACAGGATTGGGAATTCTTGTTGCTTCATTTACATTGCATCTATTTACAGCATATAACTGACTTCTACAATACACCTCCAACGGGTTTGAGAGGGACAGCCAGCTACTTGATGAAGGCCGTGATGAACACATTACTTGATGGTGAAGTTAAATCAAGCCATGATGACCCCTGTGTGATCTGCTAAAAGATGATGAGCTTGAAGAGTGTGCACGTTCATGAGATTTTATGATGTGTGCTAATGCATGTTATTACCGCGATCCTAGTCACTATAACTGAAGTCACAAATAATATGTCAGTTTGCCAGATAGTAGCTGTTTTCCAGCAATTGCACGAGAAGATTGATAAACTGTTTGTATTAAATTCACTTAACGTGTTATCTAGAAACACATAAAGAAGGTCATTTAAACTGGGTGATGGATGCTTGTATGAAACAGGTTATATTTAACAATGAAACATTCAGTTACACTTAAGTAATACTGTTCAATGAGAGTGTCACTTTATATAAAGTTAAAATGTTAAATCTTAATAAATGTTTGGAAATTGTATGTGTGCCAATGTTATGAGTTATAATTGTTAAATAAAAATGGCATGCTTAAAAGTGAATTTCGTAAACTTATATTTGAAAACAAACTTGCACACCTGTATTATTTGGTTGTTTTAAGTAGTCAGACAGGGAAGTCTCTTCAACATATTTAAACTCCAACAGTAGAGGTGATTCATAAATGCTACTTTCACGAATGTAAAAAGTATGCAGAGAGGGGAATGGAGAGAAAATTTAATATTTACTGGTTTGATTTTCAAGATTTCTTTTGTGTTTCCCTGTGTCATGCATATCCTGTAACCAAGCAGGCAGATGGCAGCTTGTTCTCAGGTCTCTGCCATTGCTGGTCTGAACTGGCCACACAGTTGCTTGGCAATGGTTGTTCCTTTTTTGAACAGCTGTCAAAGTATTACGGGGTAGTAATCTAATGTCAGGGTTCAGATTACATGGTTTATGTTCATCATCTGAATACTGAATATATGAAAAGAAGGGCAGGAAGACGCCACCAGGCTCATCGATACACACCCTGTCCATTAGATGGTACAACCTCATGTATCACCCTTCCTAATCTCTAGCAATGGTAACTTCTGGGGGTGGCAAAAAAAAGAAAATCATGCAGCCAATTCCAGGAAAAATTCTGGGCTGTTCTTCTTTGACTCCCCAAGACAATCGAGCAAACTCCAGGAAAGCATGGTTACCCATGATGAATCACTGGATGTTCTTAACCACACAGCCTACCCATTGATATGCTCCAATGTCTTCAGGAATATTGAACAGTATAGGACCAGAAAAGAACATTTGCATTTATCAGACCAGTCCTAAATGTCACAAACTTCCAATTGCACTTTATTTCTCATACCCTTCAATAGTCCTGTCTGCAAAAATCTATAAATCACCCACTTACAATTTATTACCTCCACTTACACTGTCTCCATGTAGGCTATTCCACATATTCACCACCCTCTCAGTGAAAAAGTTATGTCTTAACTGTTTTATCATCTAAGCTTGAATTGGTGTCCCTTTGCCCTAGTGATTGATTGTCTCTCTGGATCCAATTACCTATGTAAGACCATAAGAGATAGGAGCAGGAGTAGGCCATTTGGCCCTTCGAGCCTGCTCCACCATTTAATGAGATCATGGCTGATCTGATTTTTACCTCAACTCCACTTTCCCGCCTTTTCCCCATATCCTTTGACTCCCTTGCTGATCAAAAATTTGTCTAACTCAGCCTTTAATGTATTCGATGACTCAGCTTCCCCGTCTTTTTGGGATAAAGAATTCCAAAGATTCATGATCCTCTGGGAGAAGAAATACCTCCTCATTTCCGTCTTAAACGGGTGACCCCTTATTCTGAGACTATTTTTAGATTTGCCCATGAGGGGTAACATCCTCTCAGCATCTATCAAGTCTCCTCAATAAGATCATCTCTAAACTGACATTTTTCCCTAATATTAACATCCCTAGTACCCATATGCTCATAGTGCAGGTGGTCAATCCCATTTATCGACTTAGTTACCCTTCTTTGTGCACCGTCCAAGATCTGGATGTCCCCTGTATGGTAAGGTAGCCAGAACTGGATATAATGCTCGAAGTGGGAGGGGTGCCAATGCTTTTACACACTAATTATCACTTCCTGGGATTTGTGCTTTATCCCTGAAGCTATTCATCCCAGTTTGCCTTTTTCGCCACCACTGTACATTGTGCTGATTGTTCGAGTGTTTTCTACTAATACCCCCAGATCCCTCTGCTGTGTTGTTTCCTGTAGACTGTTCCATTTTTTTTGTGCCTCAATTACTTTTTTTCCGTCTCCAGCTTCATAAATTTGCATTTCTCCACATTAAGCCACAGTCCCACTTTTAGACCCAATCTGCAACATGTCCAGACCCCTCTGCAACTGGTCTGGTTATTCCCTGTTGTGATCCTTGCCAATTTGGTACCATCAGCAAACTCGCATAGATTTGTTACAGTTCCTTCCTCCAAATCATTAATGTACACTGACAGTCGTGGCTCCAAAAATGATCCCTGAAGTATCCAAAAGTTACCTCTCTGCATGTTGATACTCTCTTAACAACTACTTTGTGCATCCTCTGACTCAATTATTTAGTTAATCACTTCAAAAAGTCTCCCTCATTCTGTGCCTTTCTGTCTCACAAATTACTCTCCAAATGGTACCGTATTGAATGCTTTCATATTAAGGCCATTATATTAATTTGGTGCGTCCAATGGTTACAGGGCGGTAGCGGCCCTAAAATAGCTATGTTGCACTTACTGCCCCGTTCCTGCACAAATCCCACCTGCTGCCATATTTTCTGGGGCCTTCTGCTGGACAGACAAGTGTCCACCTGACTCATTACAACTTGCAAATCGTGGTCCTGTGACGTACATAGGATCCTGATGCAATTTCAAGGGACAACTGGACGGACCACACGCCACACGCGCAGTACCAGGCGGTAAAGCAGAAAAGGCCTGAAAAGTTAAGCTGTTTATGCTGTTTCTCTGGGGTTTCTGCCTAAGTTACGGTGGGAGATCAGAAGAACCCCCTTGGAAATTGCTGATGTTTTTAAAGATTTTTCACTTGCCCTCTACTTAAATATTGATCAATCTCCCTCAATCAATTTGTTTAAATTGTCATCTTATTTCTTTGAAATTAACTTTTTTGAAGTTATATAACTGGCTTCTGATTGTTTTTATTTCTGAATCCCGAATCGCGTTAAATTTAATCATCCTGCAGTTACTGTTGCCCATAAGATGAGCACTGCCTCTTGTGGCTTCTCTAACGTACTGAGCCATGAATGCATTAAACTTACCAACTCTGGCTCCAGACAATTTGGGTTTTCCCAATTTATATTAGGTTGATTGAAGTCGGCCATTAAAATAACTTTCCTGCTCTTATGATAACCTTATGGTCTCTAGCATACCCTAGTGTTAGCTTGAATTATTTCATGCTAGAGATATCTCTCCAGAATAGTTCTTTATGTATTTTTCTACATCCCACTGGAACAACAACTTTTACCTCTGAGATGGCTACATGACCTCCTTTTCTGTCCACTTTATCTTTTCTAAATACTTTATACTCCTGAATATTACATTTATTACACATTCTCTGGGGTTGGCTAAGTTTCTCATTGCATCATAGATCGATGCTACCACAACAGCCTCCAGATCCATCATCTTATTTCTAATGCTTCTAGTATTTACATATTTATATATACATCTTAATATAGATTTGAATCCTTTCATGGTCCCCAGTATTGGCCATTTCTTGTTCTTTGGCTCGTGTATGTTACTGCATCCATACCCACCTGCTGACTACCTTCTACCCTACGCTGAGTCTCATCTGGGATCCTATTCCCTCTCTGCTCACCCCACCTGTCTAGTTTAAATGATTCTTAATTTCTGCCTCAATGTTACTCATAATTCTCTTTGTCCCTATTTGGTTTAGCTGCAACCCGTTTCTCCTGCACCAATTCTTTTTATTTTGAAAATGTCCCTCAAATAAAAGGTGCCTGACCCTTAATGCTTTTTAAAAAAGGAATGGTTACATGGTTCATTGTTGCAGTAGATAAAAGGGATGAGTGAAATATAATTCTTATGTTACTTGGAGTTAGCATCCCAAAATCCTATATCAGGTAATATACAGCCGGATGGAAAGTAAAGCTCTCTGTCCTCAACCCAGCAAAGTGTCTTAACTTCATAAAGAACCTCAGAAGAATTTTTTCTACTTCCCACATTTACCATACCCAAATCCAGTTGGTCTGGATAATGGCACAAAACCCCTCCCAATGTAGCACAAGCTGTCAGGTTGCCAGTTTGTGCTACAATGTGAGACGTTTTTGTGCCATCATCCAGACCAACTGGACTTGGGTCAAGAAGACCCAAACGTTTTCATGATGCCCTTACAGCTATCAGAGAAAGGAGAGTTTCATATGAATAGGTTCCAGAGGGGACACCCAGTTTTTGCTGTCAGAAATTTATGACAAAATTAGTTATCATAAAAATATTAATAGAAAGGATCATTGCAGTCCAGCTGGCCTTTTTTCCTCTTCTACTTCTCTTAAGCACTGTTTTCAAAATAATAGCTCAGGCATTGCAGAGCAGTGTTGTGAATATCAATAGACCTATATGGAGCTGCTTTATACATGCAGCAGAGATTTTTCTTCTCAACAAAGTAGGTGTGACAAAACAAACTGAGGCAACTACATAGTCATTAATCTTACATCAATACCAAGCAAAATAGTGGAATTGATCATGAGGAGTAAACTTGAGGATTGCCTCTATTATTATAATCTAGTAAATAGTTGTCAACCTGCTTCAGAATGGGAAGATCCTGCCTGCATCATCCTCTGATTTTTTTGAGGTAGTCATATCCCAAATTGACTGTGGAAAGCTTTATGATGAGGTTGAAGTGTGGTGGGGGGGTGATATACTGTGTAGTGGGGAGTTGGTGGTGGAACATTTACGGCCTCTAATTTCTATCAATCACCTTCATTCGGAAGCTTAATACAAACTGATCAACAGTGGAAATGTCATCAAACTGATTTTGGGGGTAGGGAGAGGGCAGTTGAATTTGAAGAGGCAGCTGAATAACTACAAAACAAATTAGACAAAATGTATGTCAGAAGACCAGTGGCAGATGAAGTTCAGTACAGTTAAGTGTAAAGTTTTGCACATTGGAAGAAAAAATGGACAACAAATATACTTAAAGGGTTTGAAATAGCTAAGGATGAAATTGAAAGAGATCTAGGCATGCTGTTAGACTCAACATGCCCGGACACTGTGGAACAGCAATCAAAGATGGTAGGAAGTTCTTCATAGAAAGCGATGAACACATGGCATCGACGTCCAAGTAGGACAGTGGAGACAATAGACCTTGGATCATTTAAGAAATAATTGGACGTTGTGATACACTATCTTTATGGGTAAAGAGTTAGGATGAGCTAAATGGCTTCCTTATTTGCATCTATCCTATATGTCATACAAAATTGTTTGTTTTGTCAGTTCTTGCTGTGCTATTAAAAAGAGTGCCACGCTTCAGTGCGATAACTCATCAATGAGTAAAGCTTATATATCTAATTGCTGGCACACCTCCTAATGGACAGTCATGAATGGCACTGACAATGGTCACGCATAAATCTGTGACCCTGATTGTTGCTGATTTGGCTAAAGGAAGTCACATGGTGGCAACCAGTCCCTGTGGGGTAATAAAGGTGGGTGAAATTTCTGTCTTCACTAGTTTTAGCAATTTTACTCATACCTTTTTCACTAAAATTAATGAAAACAATAATTTCACCTGCAACAAAATTATTTAAAACCTAGTATGTGATGATAGAAAGAACTTAACATCATTTGTGTCGAGCAGAGAATGATGGAATTCAAGTGTTCTATGTACTTCTTTGTGAGATACTTTTGAACAAATTTGAATTAGTTTGAAGATAGATCATTTAAAGTTGAATCCCAGTGCACTAGTTCCCTTCAAAATCTGTCTTAATCACAAGGTTATAAATTTATACTGTTTACCAGCTGATGTTCATTTATATGGTTAATTTCTTAATCAAGGTTCATGATTGTTGAAAGCTTCATTTTCAATACACTGAAAATGACAGATTTTTTTTCATTCTACCAGCGAAAGTGACTAGATAAGAATATTAATATTTATCCTGATACTGCAAACATACAAGATTGTTGTTGTGCATCAACCTGAAAGTACCAGCGCTGACAATCTGTCATCATCCAGTGATGAATGACTGTTACAAGACACTTGATAAGATGTTCATGCAGCCACTTGTTCTTAAATGACTTGACATCTACAATGTTTATTGCTAAAAATGGTGGAAAATATGTGGTTTTATGTTTTTTGATGTGTTGTATTTTAATAAAATGAATAGGATATTGTATTTTTCAGCCATTCTAGATTAATTCAGGGCATCTTTGACCTATTTTCAAAGAATTCCAACTTTAAATTATTTATCTTCAAACTGAATTTTGGTAATCCCTTTGTAAAATCTTTTTTGATGCGGTCAGGTGGTCTTTGAGCTAAATAATTCTGTGGTGTTGTAGTCACAATAATTGAACGGGGCAATTATATTTACCTCATTTGTGAGATGAGGCCAGATGCATATCATTAAAGTACTTTATTTCACAGACAGCAAGTGAACATTCAGAGTAGCAGTATAGCAAATTCCAGTTACTTAACTCACTCTAACTTCTCCCTTTGAAAAATTGGAAAAAGTAATAAATCACATCCCTTGTGCTTTTTGTGGGATGACTTAATTGTTTTAGGCATGTCTTTCTCTCTAGGCAACTTCTAATCACAAGACCTGATGCCTGACTTTTTTTAGCTGCCAGCTGTAGGCCAAGTGCTACGCCTCGCCATCCTTTTGTTCAAAATGTGATTGCCTCCCAAAAGCTGTTTTTCCCTTTTCTGTTCATTCTGACCCCAGGGAGCAGAGGTCAATGTCTCTGACACATTCCCATGCAGGGATTTGCTGCAGGCCTGTAACTAAACTGACTACCACCTCTCCTGGGAGTTATGTTCCCTGCAGACATCTCATGCCATGAACAGAATCATCTTTGTCACAGTGGGTGTGAATACCAGTTGGCAACAAGGTGATGGACCATTTAATGTCCCTGGTCATCCTTGCTTATAGGATGAGACAATAGATCCATAATCTATCAATTTGAAATATACTGTTAGTTGTGACATTCCTGAAACTGTCTCCAATATGCCTGCAACCTGCTGCCTTTTTAAACCTGTGCAACTTCACTTTGTTCAAAAAAAAACCACAAACATAACTCAATCCCAAAATCATTTCCAGGGCAGAAAAAAAATCAACAATCTCAATGTGATACAGAGGTTTGGAGCATTGGTGGCGGGGGGTTTGCAGGGTCTAACAGCATTGTGGAGGAATTGATGTCCACAAGAATGAACCCAAGCTGCACTGGCCCATTTCTAACAATCAGACCCCCACCCTCAATCGTGTTCCCACCCATCAGCTTCCTCCCCCAACCCATCTGCAGCCCCGTTTAAACTCTCAGGTATTCCCCACCACCACCACTTTTCCCCATTGTCAGATGATTTATGTTCCTTCCTTATATTTTGTCCTTCTTAAAATTAATGAACTGAAAATCACAAGCTGGAGGAATGTAGTTTCTTGATCTGTGATCCTAGTATGCGCCAGGAGTACTGAAGTGGTAAACTTAGTGCACTATTAGTGAGTTTGCTGACATATAGTGGGCCTTTTATCAATTCCAGCGTAAGTGGGGTCGGCATTGGGGCAAGCACTCTGACCACCCAAAGGAGTCGGCAAATGATCCAAGCCAGTTTCGTGGTCAGGCTTCATTTACATTAATTCAGTAAGCAGCCTGTGTGAAATGTGCTCCTTATAGGCAACTCACTGAGCTGAAGGTGGTAGATTTTGAAGGGCCTCCATCAGCACCTTAAAGGGAAAGGGTGGAAGCATCTATTTTGAGCAACAGGAGATTAAATATGGAAGCCTTTAAGGCTCAAAACCCAGAAGTAACTCCTGTAAAAATGAATTCAAACCCTGCTTCTACCTTTGCCTGACTGCAGCTAAAGATCCCTTTAATGTAAATTCAAAATGGCTGCCTCTCAACTTCTACTGCTTATGTTTGGTGGGCGGGAACAGAAACATATGGTAATCTGCCAGACAGAGACAACAATGGCATTGGCGTCATAACTATGACATCTGACCACGATTAACATATATTCATGAGGCACCCACCTGTTTTGGTGGGAGCTTTAACTGCCAGAAAATCGGAACAGGCGGGATCTTGGCACTAAGTCAGTGCTTCAACTATAGGTGTTATTTTGGTCCCGCTACCACCCCATTTTTAGATGAAAATGGGGTGGTAGAGACACAAAAATCACGTACATAGTCTTTAATTTCCATAAATAAAAATTACCTCATAAAACGTTCATAAATTCATTGTTTAAATAAATTTTCAATTCATTACTAATTAATAGCTATCCATTCTCGATAAATAACCTCTGTTTTCTTTTCTAATCATAAGCAAACAAACCATGATCATAGGTGCTTCTATTCACATGTTGTTAATAAATGCCAACCTTGTGTGAAACAAAAAGTTTTGAGAATTCTATCTCCAGTTTCTTTCAAAGTCTTTTAGACAAAATCCTCACAGAATGAAGAAACACACCTTCGCCCATTCAACTCCTAATGATGCACAGATTGCATGCTGGGAAATGCTGCAAACTGGACATGCTCAGAATGCACAGGTTGTGATTGAAAGCTCCAGGCAACTATTGTGAAGTGAACATTTCCAGTGGAAGCGAAGGCTTTTGAGTGAGGTTGAGGCCTTGAACTAAAAACTTCAATGAAGGTATTAACAGGCACAAAAGATAATGCAATGTTCAAATTAGATCATGTTATTGTGAAGTGTATAAGTTTGTGATATTTAATCTTGTTTAAAACCTTATTTTTGGCATTATAAATTTCATGTAAGAAAAAAATGTAGACAAAATTTATATTGAAAAGCATTTTGAGTGATTTGATTGGTGCATCAATAAACACTGATGGCAAAATGTTGAAGTAATGTTTATGGACATGCTATATTTAATAAGATACATAGATTTTGGCTTGGTTCAGCACTCGATAACACACTTTGGTTTGCAAGAGTGAGGTTTGCCAATGATGATTTTTTTTTATTCGTTCACGGGATGTGGGCGTCGCTGGCAAGGCCGGCATTTATTGCCCATCCCTAATTGCCCTTGAGAAGGTGGTGGTGAGCCGCCTTCTTGAACCGCTGCAGTCCGTGTGGTGAAGGTTCTCCCACAGTGCTGTTAGGAAGGGAGTTCCAGGATTTTGACCCAGCGACAATGAAGGAACGGCGATATATTTCCAAGTCGGGATGGTGTGTGACTTGGAGGGGAACGTGCAGGTGGTGTTGTTCCCATGCGCCTGCTGCCTTTGTCCTTCTAGGTGGTAGAGGTCGCGGGTTTGGGAGGTGCTGTCGAAGAAGCCTTGGCGAGTTGCTGCAGTGCATCCTGTGGATGGTGCACACTGCAGCCACAGTGCGCCGGTGGTGAAGGGAGTGAATGTTTAGGGTGGTGGATGGGGTGTCAATCAAGCGGGCTGCTTTATCTTGGATGGTGTCGAGCTTCTTGAGTGTTGTTGGAGCTGCACTCATCCAGGCAAGTGGAGAGTATTCCATCACACTCCTGACTTGTGCCTTGTAGATGGTGGAAAGGCTTTGGGGAGTCAGGAGGTGAGTCACTCGCCGCAGAATACCCAGCCTCTGACCTGCTCTCATAGCCACAGTATTTATATGGCTGGTCCAGTTCAGTTTCTGGTCAATGGTGACCCCCAGGATGTTGATGGTGGGGGATTCGGCGATGGTAATGCCGTTGAATGTCAAGGGGAGGTGGTTAGACTCTCTCTTGTTGGAGATGGTCATTGCATGGCACTTATCTGGCGCGAATGTTACTTGCCACTTATCAGCCCAAGCCTGGATGTTGTCCAGGTCTTGCTGCATGCGGGCTCGGACTGCTTCATTATCTGAGGGGTTGCGAATGGAACTGAACACTGTGCAGTCATCAGCGAACATCCCCATTTCTGACCTTATGATGGAGGGAAGGTCATTAATGAAGCAGCTGAAGATGGTTGGGCCTAGGACACTGCCCTGAGGAACTCCTGCAGCAATGCCCTGGGGCTGAGATGCTTGGCCTCCAACAACCACTACCATCTTCCTTTGTGCTAGGTATGACTCCAGCCACTGGAGAGTTTTCCCCCTGATTCCCATTGACTTCAATTTTACTAGGGCTCCTTGGTGCCACACTCGGTCAAATGCTGCCTTGATGTCAAGGGCAGTCACTCTCACCTCACCTCTGGAATTCAGCTCTTTTGTCCATGTTTGGACCAAGGCTGTAATGAGGTCTGGAGCCGAGTGGTCCTGGCGGAACCCAAACTGAGCATCGGTGAGCAGGTTATTGGTGAGTAAGTGCCGCTTGATAGCACTGTCGACGACACCTTCCATCACTTTGCTGATGATTGAGAGTAGACTGATGGGGCGGTAATTGGCCGGATTGGATTTGTCCTGCTTTTTGTGGACAGGACATACCTGGGCAATTTTCCACATTGTCGGGTGGATGCCAGTGTTGTAGCTGTGCTGGAACAGCTTGGCTAGAGGCGCAGCTAGTTCTGGAGCACAAGTCTTCAGCACTACAGCTGGGATGTTGTCGGGGCCCATAGCCTTTGCTGTATCCAGTGCACTCAGCCGTTTCTTGATATCACGTGGAGTGAATCGAATTGGACGAAGACTGGCTTCCGTGATGGTGGGGATATCGGGAGGAGGCTGAGATGGATTATCCACTCGGCACTTCTGGCTGAAGATGGTTGCAAACGCTTCAGCCTTGTCTTTTGCACTCACGTGCTGGACTCCGCCGTCATTGAGGATGGGGATGTTTGCAGAGCCTCCTCCTCCCGTTAGTTGTTTAATTGTCCACCACCATTCACGACTGGATGTGGCAGGACTGCAGAGCTTTGATCTGATCCGTTGGTTGTGGAATCGCTTAGCTCTGTCTATAGCATGTTGCTTCCGCTGTTTAGCATGCATGTAATCCTGAGTTGTAGCTTCACCAGGTTGGCACCTCATTTTTAGGTACGCCTGGTGCTGCTCCTGGCATGCTCTTCTACACTCCTCATTGAACCAGGGTTGATCCCCTGGCTTGTTGGTAATGGTAGAGTGCCGGGCCATGAGGTTACAGATTGTGCTGGAATACAATTCTGCTGCTGCTGATGGCCCACAGCGCCTCATGGATGCCCAGTTTTGAGCTGCTAGATCTGTTCTGAATCTATCCCATTTAGCACGGTGGTAATGCCACACAACACGTTGGATGGTGTCCTCAGTGCGAAGACGGGATTTCATCTCCACGAGGACTGTGCGGTGGTCACTCCTACCAATACTGTCATGGACAGATGCATTTGCGACAGGTAGATTGGTGAGGACGAGGTCAAGTAAGTTTTTCCCTCGTGTTGGTTCGCTCACTACCTGCCGCAGGCCCAGTCTAGCAGCTATGTCCTTGAGGACTCGGCCAGCTCAGTCAGTAGTGGTGCAACCGAGCCACTCTTGGTGATGGACATTGAAGTCCCCCACCCAGAGTACATTTTGTGCCCTTGCTACCCTCAGTGCTTCCTCCAAGTGGTGTTCAACATGGAGGAGGACTGATTCATCAGCTGAGGGAGGACGGTAGGTGGTAATCAGCAGGAGGTTTCCTTGCCCATGTTTGACCTGATGCCATGAGATTTCATGGGGTCCAGAGTCAATGTTGAGGACTCCCAGGGCCACTCCCTCCTGACTGTATATCACTGTGCCGCCACCTCTGGTGGGTCTGTCCTGCCGGTGGGACAGGACATACCCAGGGATGGTGATGGAAGAGTCTGGGACGTTGGCTGAAAGATATGATTCTGTGAGTATGGCTATGTCAGGCTGTTGCTTGACTAGTCTGTGGGACAGCTCTCCCAATTTTGGCACAAGTCCCCAGATGTTGGTAAGGAGGACCTTGCAGGGTCGACTGGGCTTGGTGTTTTGCCGTTGTCGTGTCCGGTGCCTAGTGGTCCGATGCCGGGTGGTCCGTCCGGTTTTATTCTTATTATGACTTTTCGTAGCGAGATTTTACAACTGAGTGGCTTGCTAGGCCATTTCAGAGGGCAATTAAGAATCAACCACATTGCTGTGGGTCTGGAGTCACATATAGGCCAGACCGGGTAAGGGCGGCAGGCTTCCTTCCCAAAAGGACATTAGTGAACCAGATGGGTTTTTACGACAATCCGGTAGTTTCATGGCCATCATTACTGATACTGGTATTTTAATTCCAGATTTTTATTTAATTAATTGAATTTAATTAATTAATTGAATTTAAATTCGCCAGCTGCCGTGGCGGGATTTGAACTCATGACTCTGGATTTTAGTCCAGGCCTCTGGATTACTAGCCCAGTAACATAACCACTATGCTACTGTACCCATATTCTATTATTCTCGTACGTCTATCCATTTTGGAATATTCTTGAGCAGCCATACAGCTGATTTTTAGTTTTGATTTTCTGATGCTTGTGTGGAAAGAGTTTGAGTAAACAGGTTATGTCCCAGTAATTAAATATATGTATTCCTTGTTAATCACCTGTGGCATTGCACACAGGGAGTTGAGACCTGGTAAAGTATTTAGGTCAAACAGGAATAGAGGTCAGGAGAATAACCAGACCTATGCAGGGGAGTTGGGCAGTTGGAGAGGGCAAAGGAATGGAATGGGAAAGGAGGAGAGGAGATGGTTGGGCTGACGGGGGAGTGGACAGGACAGGATAAGACAGGAGAGGAGATGAATGGGGAGGAAAGAGGGGGAGAGGGAGGATAGGGGAACCTACCACAGTAGTAAGTAGCCAAGATCAAAATTATTTTCAGTGGGAGGGGGTGGGGAGAGAGGGTTTGTGCTGAGCAGAAGCCTTCTTCTCATCTTGGGGGAACATGGAAGATGACAAATAGAGATGGGGAGAGGGGTGTGGAGGGGGAAATGGAAGGAGAAGGATGGGAATAGCATTGGCATGAAATTACTTCAACAGTGAGGGGTGGCCAAGGGTTTCTGAAGTAACCTTTGCTGTCTTGTGAGCAGGGGGCCCTCTCTTCCTCGCCAGGCTTGATTTTTCTCTTGGTGTGTTGGGGGGGAGGGGAAATGATTTGCATTTCACACAAGCCTCCACGTTCCTCTAGGTGTGGGGTTGGGGGGCTCACCTTTTCTCTTGGGCAGTTGTGGCATTGCGTTCCCCAAAAGGTTCTATTTTCCTATGAATAAGGGAGGTTGATGGAACATTCCTGAGAAGCCCTGATTTATGTTTCACTGTGGGGATTGCCTTGATATGAGTACGATCCAGGGGTCAGCTCACTGGAGATGATATCATTCACGGGCTGGGTCTTCTGCAACTCAAATGCCTCTGGAAACAACTTTGTGTGGGATGGAGGCCATCACATTGGGATAGGCGGCCGCCACAATGCAGGGTTGGAAACTGCCAGATTGATAACTGGGGAATTGCAAGTGGGTGTATAGGCGGAGAGGAAACTATCGTGGAATGGAACAGCTACTGAAGGCGTATGGCGGACAATGGTTATGGGCAGTTTGGAGGACTGTGCACAGAAGATGCCTTACAATGGAGGAATGAGAAGGAATTTATAATATACATTTCATAAGATCTTAATATTTTCAACAACATTTGAACAATGACAACTTTTCCTAAGGCACCAGATGAGGGTGGGGCTGCTGTTTCTTCCTCCATGATTGGGGTGGCTATTAGTCACAGCAGTTATATATTCCCTACTCATTTTTATTTCAAGATGGGTGCTCTGTTGCTAAAATGCTAGAAACTTCCATTTTTTTCCAGAGCAGTTTTTCATTTCTTGGCTGCTGCTGAGTTTCACAAGTCCTCCATTTTCATTTCTGGTTGAACATGAGCCCCGATGGCACTTTCAATTCACTGTTTTGGCTTTAAATTAATAGGAATTCTCACTCATGCTTTTTTTTATTCGTTCATGGGATGTGGGCGTCACTGGCGAGGCCAGCATTTATTGCCCATCCCTAATTGCCCTTGAGAAGGTGATGATGAGCCGCTTTCTTGAACCGCTACAGTCCGTGAGGTGAGGGTTCTCCCACAGTGCTGTTAGGAAGGGAGTTCCAGGATTTTGACCCAGCGACGATGAAGGAATGGCGATATATTTCCAAGTCGGGATGGTGTGTGACTTGGAGAGGAACGTGCAGGTGGTGTTGTTCCCATGTGCCTGCTGCCTTTGTCCTTCTAGGCGGTAGAGGTCGCAGGTTTGGGAGGTGCTGTCAAAGAAGCCTTGGCGGGGTGCTGCAGTGCATCCTGTAGATGGTACACACTGCAGTGTGCCGGTGGTGAAGGGAGTGAATGTTTAGGGTGGTGGATGGGGTGCCAATCAAGCGGGCTGCTTTGTCCCGGATGGTGTCGAGCTTCTTGAGTGTTGTTGGAGCTGCACTCATCCAGACAAGTGGAGAGTATTCCATCACACTCCTGACTTGTGCCTTGTAGATGGTGGAAAGGCTTTGGGGAGTCAGGAGGTGAGTCACTCGCCGCAGAATACCCAGTCTCTGACCTGCTCTTGTAGACACAGTATTTATGTGGCTGGTCCAGTTAAGTTTCTGGTCAATGGTGACCCCCCAGGATGTTGATGGTGGGGGATTCGGCGATGGTAATGCCGTTGAATGTCAAGGGGAGGTGTTTAGACTCTCTCTTGTTGGAGATGGTACTTGTCTGGCGCGAATGTTACTTGCCACTTATCAGCCCAAGCCTGGATGTTGTCCAGGTCTTGCGGCATGCGGGCACAGACTGCCTCATTATCTGAGGGGTTGCGAATGGAACTGAACACTCATCAGCGAACATCCCCATTTCTGACCTTATGGAGGGAAGGTCATTGATGAAGCAGCTGAAGATGGTTGGGCCTAGGCCACTGCCCTGAGGAACTCCTGCAACAATGTCCCGGGGCTGAGATGATTGGCCTCCAACAACCACTACCATCTTCCTTTGTGCTAGATATGACTCCAGCCACTGGAGAGTTTTTCCCCCTGATTCCCATTGACTTCAATTTTACTAGGGCTCCTTGGTGCCACACTTGGTCAAATGCTGCCTTGATGTCAAGGGCAGTCACTCTCACCTCACCTCTGGAATTCAACTCTTTTGTCCATGTTTGGACCAAGGCTGTAATGAGGTCTGGAGCTGAGTGGTCCTGGCGGAACCCAAACTAAGCATCGGTGAGCAGGTTATTGGTGAGTAAGTGCCGCTTGATAGCACTGTCGACGAAACCTTCCATCACTTTGCTGATGATTGAGAGTAGGCTGATGGGGCAGTAATTGGTCGGATTGGATTTGTCCTTTTTGTGGACACGACATTTCTGGGCAATTTTCCACATTGTCGGGTAGATGCCAGTGTTGTAGCTATACTGGAACAGTTTGGCTAGAGGGGTGGCTAGTTCTGGAGCAGAAGTCTTCAGCACTATAGCCGGGATGTTGTCGGGGCCCATAGCCTTTGCTGTATCCAGAGCACTCAGCCGTTTCTTGATATCACGAGGAGTAAATCGAATTGGCTGAATTGCAAGATGTGTATTTATATTAATTGTATTTTTGAGAAATGGAAACCAATTTGAGTACAAATTTATTTACAGTATTTCTCCAGGGAGGCCACAACTACTAGTTATTTTAAGAAAGGAATTTATGAAGATTGCTCATCGTGGCACCCCACTGATTTCAGTCTGTCACATAACATTGCATTTACAGTGCCACCTATTGATGCAGTACCTTTGGAATCTTGAGACCAGTCAAAATTTTTAATTTAAAAAAAGCGGGTTGGTGTGAAATTAAAAAATGTATCTGAGATTTTTCATCCACACTTATTAGGTCTGATTTTACAGTACAATTGTTCCTTTATTCCCTTTACAGTACAATTTTATAGTGTTGTCCTGAAAGCTTATCACTGTTTACATTGCTAACCATTTAAGCTGCAATGTTTGAGCATGTTTATAGGACTAACAGAATATTTCACTTGTGTAAATCTGCGATAATCGCCTGTGAAATAATCAACACCATAGTGTTGTCTAGAATTCATTTGAAGACTCACCTGATGGATACACTGTTGGCCATATTATTTGAACAACTAAAGCACTCATATTTGTATTCCAAATATGAATACATATTTGGAATACATTCTGGCTTCCTAAAAGAGGTGAGTTTTCCAGTTTCATTTAGGTTGTTTGGAAGGGAAAGGAAACTTGCAAACCAGGCAATCCCTTCTCGTACCGCTTTAAATTCTGTTGAGACTTCAGGCTGGACCATTCAAATTTCTAACTAAAGAGCAAAATGTGGATACGCTGAATTATATTGGGAATGAAGGAGCAATTACAATTTAAGTGGGCTTGATATTCTTGTATCCATAGAGTAACTAAAATATCTTGTCACTTATGATTTCCAGGGATTTATGCTAAGGGCAATCATAATTCACTTGTACCTGCTGTACTTATAACATATGGGTCTTTCACACTTGTTTAAAAAATTGCCATAACTCACTGTTACTGGTGAGATCTGTGGACTTAAACTAGCAATACATCATGGTCATTTTTCATCTGGAAAAGGCACTCCTAAAATCATTGAAAACATTAAAACTAATTTCTCTAATTTGTAAAAATGCACAAATATAATAAATAGAACACCAGGAGGCTGGGCAAAGATCTGAATAGTTTAGTTGAAGCCAAAAGACAAATTATCCTCTGACTTAATGTTATCCTCCTCATTTTGCTGAAGTTGCATTTCCAGCAACACACCATAGCCATTCATCTTTTTTATGGACAGTTTAGAAAATGATGCAATCACAGCAGTTTCAGCTCTCACAGAATACGATAGCATAAGGTTTGTGCAGCTTTTATGGTGTAGTAAACCATTAGCAGCCTTTGGTAAGGAGACCAAAACGGTACACAGTACTCCAGGTGTGGTCTCACCAGAACCCTATATAATTGCAGCAAGACCTCCCTACTCTTATACTTCAACCCCCTTGCAACAAAGGCTAATATACCATTTGCCTTTCTAATTGCTTGCTGTACCTGCATGTTAACTTTCTGTGATTCATGTACAAGGGCATTCAAATCCCTCTATCAATATTTCTTAGTCTCTCACCTTTTAAAAAATATTCTGGCTTTTCTATCCTTCCTACCAAAGTGGGTAATTTCACGTTGAGAAGGTTATTTGAAGTGGAGGCGTTTAGGGACAGAACTTCAGGGAGTAGGGCTGGGGTGGCTTAAGGGTCTACTTCCAATGATGGGGCAAAGGAAGAGAGGTACACAAAAGACTAGAGTGCAAGGACTGAAGATTACAGAAGGGTTTATTAGGCTAGAAGAGGTTGCAGAGATGGAGTGGAGCAAGACGATAGAGGGATACGAGAATGAGGATTTTAAATTCAATACTTTTGCGGGCAAGAGTCCAATGTAGGTCAGTGAGGATGGGGAGGGAGGGGTGCAAGGGTAATTGGCAAGTGAGAATTAGTGCAGGACAGGATGTGGGAGGCTGAATATTGAACAAGTTGAAGTTTATGGAGGGTGGAGGATAGGAGGTGACAAAAATGTGGATAAAGATTTCAGCAGCAGAGATGTGCTCAAGATTGATCATCCTTGTTTCTCAAGTTATCATCTGATCAGGCAAGAGTCTTTTGAGTTTGTAGAGAAACATTCTTAATTTTGGAGGAGGGGTGAGGGAGATAACATGTAAACCAGTCTTGTTAACCAAGCAAGAAGGCTTATTTTCCCCTATGAAGAGTAGCAGCTCTTTGGACATAATCTTAGAGACTATTGGTTTCTTGAAGAAAGTACAAAAAGCTAGTCCATCTAGGTCATGGTTAGATTAACGACTGTAATCAAGGTGTCAGGAAAGACCTTTTGACAAATTGTCTTTTATGGCATTGCTGCCTTTTCAGGGATTAAATGCAGTCACAAGATGGTTAAAGAGGCCTCACTGAAGAAGAGCAACATACACTTGAGTCAGTATAAAATGTGCATCTTAGACTTCAGCAAGCAAGTAAGCTTTTGGTTTTTGCTTGGGAATGGTACAGAATTGCTTTTGATAACTCCAGAAACAAATCTTTCTATTCACTCACATTCAAAAATATGATTTGATTCTAAGTTGTAATAGTATCCGTGACCACCTAGATACTTCCTCAAGGAGATAGAGAATGTTAAAAGAGTTGACGTTTTCCTATGATCAGCACTGACTGAATTAGTGTATCAAGATTTTAAGACAATATGCGAGGTACCAGAGTAACCCATGCCCAGGATTTTAGGAAAACCAGTAATAAGATAGAATTAAAAACAGAAAATGCTGGAGAAGCTCAGCAAGTCAGGCAGCATCTGTGGAGAAAGAAACAAAGTTAATGGGCCCATATTAGGAGGGTGGTGGGTTGCCAGCGGGGGGTCGACTGGGCGCGTGGGTAACCCACCCAGTAAAATCGGTGGGTTCCCCACGCAATCGTAAGTAAATTGAAGCCACTTACCTTGGCTTCCGGGTTTCACGCTGAAAAGCTGCGCAGCGGGCGGACTGCGCACCCGCATCAGAGGCTGTCAGCTGGAGGAGCCCTATTTAAAGGGGCAGTCCTCCAATGACTGATGCTGCAGAAAGGAGCCAAAATTACAGCATGGAGCAGCCTAGGGGGAAGGCTGCTCTCAGGTTTAATGATGCCTCACTCCAGGTCCTACTGGATGGGATGAGGAGGAGGGGGCAGACAGAGATCTTCTCCCCGGTGGACAGGAGGAAGTGGCCTGCCTTTGCCACCACGAAGGCCTGGCTCAAGGTGGCAGAGGAGGTCACCAGCACCACCAACATACCATGCACCTGCATACAGTGCATGAGGCGCATCAATGACCTAAGTAGGTCAGCTGAAGTGAGTACACTTACTCATTCCCCTACACTCCTTCTGCCACATCACCGCCCCCACCCCACATCTCCTTCTGCACTTTCAACACTACTCTATCACATCACTCCTCACACCCACTCAAAGCTCATCCTCGTCTTACCTGCACTTACTCACCTCGCCAGTACTCATCCCACCACTACCACTCAACCCAGTCCTCATATAATCTCATGGCTCTGTCTCATACTCACCCTCTCATGCATCTCTTTCATGGTCAGCCTCACCCAACCTGCCATTACCTGTGCTGCATCACGTATGTGTAGTAGGAAGCGTAAGGCAAACATGTCGTGAGCATGAAGGGGATGCACAAGGGTGTTTGAGGGTTTGTCATGGTTTTTACTTATATTTGATTTCTGATCAACTCACATTACGTATTATATTGTCACCACTACTGCCACGTCTTGACTATTCTTGACTGGCTTGTGCAATGATGCCCTTTCATGAGGTTCTCCATGAACACCCTTGATGCCACCCATTGGGTCACCCTACAGTGGGTGTATGTGTAGTTGCACGACTACTTTGTGCAGGTGCCTGTTGCACAGCACTGTGTTGTGTAGCTCCACGTGGAGGAGGTGGACGGCATGCCTGGCGATGCTGGTGATGTTGCTCGTCCTCCAATGGAGTGATGAATGCAGCAATGGACACCCCCCCACCCCCCAATCCTGACGGTGTGAGTGTGAGGGGGTCCACAAAGTAGGTAAATGTGTTTGGACAGCAGAGTTTAGGGTATGATTTAATAATTTGGAGTGTGGAGACAATGGTGTGGCAGGCATAACTTTGTCTGAGGTGACAGAGTGCCCTGCTGCAATGAATGAGGATTTACCCCGCACCTGTTAAATGGACCTTTGCAGCTGTCACTGGCTGCTGGCTGCAACACGCCTGTTTAAACAGGGAGTGTTTCCCCCAGCATGGGAAACACGCTCTGGGTAGTCCAAAATCTGAAACCCCTAAAATCTCCAACTAATGAGGTCTGTAAATGACCTCAAGTACCCAGATAATTATCTTAATTGGGATCCCGCCGGCATTGATTGCCAGTGGGAGTCTCGCATGCGGGGGCTTCGCGCATACCGATTTGCACCATTGGGGATCCCGGAAGTGGGCAGGTTGGAGCCGGGCTCCGGACCCGCTCCAGGAATCCCCAATTTTAGGAGCCCTCCCCCTGCCACGAACATACCCGCTTGGCCATCCGAAAATTGACCCCAATGTTTCAGGTCGAAGGCCTCTTGTCTGATGAAAGGTCATCGACCTGAAACATTAACACTGTTTCTTTCTCCACAGATGCTACCTAACTTGCTGAGTATTTCCAGCATTTTCTGTTTTTATTTAAGATTTCCAGCATCCGCCGTATTTTGCTTTTGAATAAGATAGAATTGTTGTAGTGTAGACTTTTGCACTTTTGTAGGATGAGTGAGCATATTACCCTACTGAAACAGTGCACTAGCTACCCCCTGATTGCTAGTTGTCAAGATGCCTTGAGAAATTTCCCAGTAATTTCCTCATGCTACCTGGAAAAACTCAGTAGCCAAAAATAGATGATTACTGTGGCTTTAACAGCTAGAGGCAGAACAGTTGGATCCTGAGGCAAAAAAATTATTAATGACATTGAACAAAGCATTCACACCTGTTCCCAACACTTTTAACTTATGTTCATATCAACAAGGCAGTTTCAATAAACAGACTGCATCTCCAATGAGCCACAATCTGCACCCTTATGCATGCTGTGAATTTACGAGCATGCCACAGGACTAACAATTATCCTTTAATTATGATCCAACACATCAAAGACCATGTGGAATGACTATTATGCTCTCCTGTCTACTTTAAAAAGTGGCAAGCTCCCAAGAGCCAGGTTTCAGCTCGGAAGAGTTTCTGCTGCAGTCGACAGAATTTCTGCCCACCCCATACAAGGCCCATGATCTGGCAAGAAGATGGGACTGGTAGGAGGGCTTCCCCCATTGGATTTTCCATGGCTCATGGCTCCTGCCTCCTTTGGGCACAGTGATCTGGAGGCCAGGAAGAAACAGCATCCAGGTCCTTGGAGCAATGGAAGTGGGACCCACCAGGGTCTACATGTTGGAGCCATGGCTTAGAAGAACACAGAACTGACATTTCAATTTTTTTAAATAATGGTCCTCTTACAAAGCAGTACAATTGACCATCTTTTTCCTAGAATGATGTATAAAAGAGCAACATTTGTGAGGCTCCGATTCTAGCACAGTCCCTTGCTAGATATAACCATAGGTCATAGATAGGGCAATAACATTTTAGCTCCAATCCTGTGCCCTGTGCCCACGTCCAGCAAAGCTTCACAATTTCTGCCTTGTAAACTAAATATACTCCGCATGTTCTTAGATTAAGGTTATGAAATGGGATGAACAAATCTGTGTTATTGAGCATTATGCTTTTAGATTTTACACTAGACATTACACTTGGTTGCAGGGCCACTAACTATACCTAGGAGTGAACCTCATGAGCCCTATGTTCCGGAGTGTTTTTTTGTCTGCTCAGTATCGAGGTAAATGATAGCAAGACCCAGGGATCAAACAGAAAACCATTGCACCAACTTAGTGGAATGTATCATGCGCCACCATGTAATTCCCCTCTCTTTACTGGATGGATTGAATAAACACTCTATCAGGGTGAGGCTACAAACCAACAGATAATTTATTTAAGTAAAGCGGGTAAATGAGCAGAATTGAGTGCAAAACAATAGCCCAGAATTTGCTGGAAAATAATGCGCACGCCATTATTAGTGCATTAAAAATCCCAACAATTTGTGGCAAGGGATATGCCATGAGTTGCGAATCGCCACAAATTACTGCAGGATCTGCCTTGCAAAAACGGGAGCTCGCCGTCAATTTCCCCATGAGTTTCAAGAAATTGCTGGATTTGCACCACAAATATGAATTAAACTGCAGAAAGTTAGGGCTGCTATTTCACGGCATAAGGACTCTTTTAATGGGGTGATTTATGGCCCTGACATGCCACTGCACCTTGGAGGCCCAGAAAAGGAACAATTGAAACTGAGTCTCATTCTGCAGGTAGTAAATTGTTCCTAGAGGTTTTTTAAATTTTAGATTTTACATTTTTTTCTTACTTTTTCTTTCTGTCTCTTTTTCTCTCTTAATCCAATCTTTATTTCCCTTTATTTATCTTTCTGTATCTAATTTAACTTGAATTCACCCTATTTCTGTCTCCCTCGTTTGCTGTTTCTTTCTTTATCCTTAAATTTCATTGGTAAAGGAAATACATTGTTGGCCCTATCGTTCACCAGGGTCCCATTGACCTTGCTACGCTGTTATCAATTCCACACACCAGCAATTTGCGGCGCAAAAATGATTGGAGCTGAGGAAGAAAATCCAACTGACAGTGCACACCACGAGATGCCCCACTCCAGCAAATTCTGGACCAATATATGTTACAGTAACTATAAGATTTACTATCCTTGGTATATTAAAGCAATACAGACGCTTCTCCCTAAGCTATCTCTCTAAACATATTGACATTGAAAATGGATGTTCATTTCTTATGTGGGGAATCACTGCCATGGAATCAAACTAGCATAGGCCCTCAGCTGGTCATAGTCTGTTGATTCCCTCATGGAGCTCAGGTACTCCAAATAAATCCACAGTCAGAAGCTGCTGGCCCCGAGCTGTCCATCAAAGGGACTACAAAAAATCATTAGATCTCCCCATCACTCTATCCCAGACACAGCTGTTAATTCATGCCACTACCCCCAGAAATATCAATTCTTTAAGATGTTTTGGAATTGAATGGGATGGCTTGTTTCCTTAATCTGTGCCAAGCACTTTAAATTACACACACTGGATGGTAATTAACATGTTCTACAGGCAGCTGTGAAAGACATTATAAAATAGATTCCAATGAAGTGTCCACAGCTGTAACGTTACTTGTCTGTTGTCTCCACAGATGCTTCCTCAACTGCTGATTATTTCCAGCATTTTCTGCTTTTGTTACAGGTACAGCGCAAAGCCTCTGCATGCAATCTACCTTTTGTTTTAACAGCTACCGTCATAACTGTGCTAATATGTAAACATTCCCCTAACAGTATTTATTCTGGCAACTTGACTGGGTTCCCATTCAGGCAACATTGCAGCAATCAGACCATTCATACCAAGGACTTGCAAACTATGCCTGCCCCTGCTTTGCCCTGAAATATTGGCCAGGCAGTAATGTGAATTCCTTCCAGCTTGCGGAAGATAGCTAGCAATAATTGATCTTAATCTTGTGTGTGTAACTGTAATTGTAATAAGGAATTCCCATCAATAATGTAATACAGACCAGAATATATTTTTTTACATTGAGTTTTTAATGTTTTAATTTTTGAAATAAATTACCTAAGATCCCGATGATATACAACTTCAATATCATCACTAGAATGAAACTTTGAACCAATTTATTTTCACCTGTCAATAGTTGAAACATGAGATTATATTAGTAATTGCTTATTACATTGGTTTATTCAAAAAAATTGCATTCAGCCCCCTATGTACATTAATATCTAAGAACATTTGTATCACTCTTTCCCTGATCTAATCAAAGTATCTTTCTGTAGGAATTCTTAACACTGATATGAACTTTCTTTTCATAATTATGACTTCATTTTGTTGGTAGCAGCCAGCATAGATGCAAAAATTGAATTCTGATTCTGTACCAGCACAGCTGGCTTGTCAAATTCCACAACCTGAAAAAGAGTAGCAGAAATAGTGTAATTATCGTATCAGTATTCCAACAAATGAAGACTAATAATAAAAAAACACTGAGCTGTATTTTCATGCTGGCTACAATGAAGAATGACGTTACAACCAGTGTTGTGAATTTTAGCATGTGGTAAAGATGAACATTACAGGGTTGGCCTATCTAATGGGGGAGGGAAAACACAACTACCATCCCATCACCACATTTTCCAATTCTTGGGGAGGAGATACAATTATAGGTTAGTCTTATAACCATGAATATTTTATAATCTTTATCAACAGTTGCAACTAAAAACTCCATCTATATATTCTAAAAGTAAAGAAAGAACTTTCATTTATATCATATTGTCTCAAGTACTTGACTGCATACAAGTATAATTATTTGGATTTGCAGTCACTGTTGTTATGTCGGCATAGGATGGAACTATTTAAAGCTTTCCAACTAGCCAACTCTTGGGTGACGACCTGCTTTTTTCTAGCTCAAGGACAACAGTCTAGAAACATGGTCATTGCAGTGGTCAAAGTCTGATGGTCAAGTGATTAAACATGGTAATACAGCTGTTGTAACCAGGAGGGGAAAACATTTCAATTATCCAGAAGCAGTGTTGCCTATTGGTACTGTCAGCAGAAACCTACTAATAGTACCAAGATAAAAAATACTAGCCTCCAGCATTTGTACAATAATGTATTGTTCTACACGATATTCCTTACCTCTCCATTATCCATAACTAGAATTCTGTCACATTCCAGAACTGTGTTTATTTGATGAGCAATTGTCAGTACTGTGCAGTCTTTCAAGGCTTCTCTGATTTTGTGTTGAACCAATGAATCTGTTTGTGAATCAATGGAGGCTGTAGCTTCATCTAAAACTATAATCTAATGGAGAAATGTTACAGTAAATTAGTCATATAGAATTCTTCAGTCGAAAGAAAGATTTGCATTTATATAGTGCCTTTCACATCCTCAGGATGTTGCAAAACAATTCAGAAAATGAATTATTTTGAAGTGGAAATGCTGTTGTCACGTAGACAAACAGAGCAGTAAGATGTGCAGGCTGGACGTGATGAGGAAGAGAAATTAAAAATCACAATGTTAAGAAAAAGTACTGTAATTAGTATGATATCGGATCACATTTTAGTATGTTTTGTTTTACAAGTGTACTCATAAGTCCACAGAAACAATTTTACCAGTTGCAGGAGCCTGCTTACTATACTTGAAATCACCCAATTCATTTAATTTAATTTTACAAACGAATTTTGTTTGTCTACATAACAGTGACTATACTTCAAAAAGTAATTCCTTTCACATGAAGCAATACATGAGAAATGTGATAAGATGCTCTAAAGATGGAATTTCTTTCTTTTCAATTGTTTTTAGACTTTATAGGATTAAAGCTATCCACACTGCATTTGGTGGTGCTTTAATGTAACAGGTCTGTTTTCAGCAACTGTCAACTTCAAGACTTTTTTGATAACATCTGTTTAGTCATTTATTTCTTTTCATCTTTTTGTAAAGCTTAATTTCCAGTTTGTTTTTCTTACCTTTGAATTTCTCAGGAGTGCTCTTGCCATGCAAAGCAACTGACGCTCTCCAACAGAAAAGTTTTCTCCATTTTCCGTCACCTCTGACTCCAGTTTCTTTGGAAGTTTTGATATCTTTTTTTTAAAAAAAACATTTTTTACAATGAACAGGTAACAGTAACTTTGTTTCTCTGATAATTGTTACGTTTGTCCCATAAAAGTTTAAAAATAATCTGTAACCAGTCTGTGTACATGGGAATGTAACCAATGCCTTTGTTCCTACTGATTATCAGGGTTGTGGTGGTCTAGATAGTAGAATAAGTACCTTCATAGTCATAGTGTTTTTTTTGTCTCATCAAGATTGCTGTTTATATTAGCTGGGTCCTATTTTATATATCTTAACAACAATGAAGCTAGCATGGTGTTAATACTTTGTTGGACTGGGCTGACTGGTGGCAACCTTTTTATATGGTGACTGTTGGATAATAGCACTTCTGAAATTGTGTTGGCCAAAGTTATTGGTTTTTTTCTTCGATACTGGAGGAAGGGATAGTCACTCACAGTCGATACATCTGGGGACCAAGTTTTCCTGCAGTTTGTTTCTTCTAAAATAAATGCATTAATTAGGAGGTAGTATTCTTTTAGGGCTCATACCTTATGAAGAACGAATCTTTGCTTTGGAACAAATAAACAGATGGTATAGCAACTTGAGTATTCTAACACAAAGTGAATTTAAAGCACTGTCATGTACAAGCTGCTCTGACTGTCATAAGATTATAAAATAAGATCTGAGGTAAATAATGTATCTGTTTTACTACCTAAAAAGTGTCTCAACACATTATCTGGAGCTTCTGCTGAAATAATCTATAAAACAACACCTGCTGTGATTATGAAAAATCATTTTCGTACCATAACAGCCTAGTGTTGCTAAAACATAATCACCTAATTTATTAATATTAATGAACTGTGTTTTTGTTTTTAAATTGTTTTAAACATACTATATCCTTCATGTAGGTCCTTTCAAGAGCTTCCCAAATTGCATTCTCCTTGTAATTCCTAAAAGGGTCTAAGTTGTACCTATGGAAAAAGTACAGGATTTAATCAGCTAGAGATGAATTCAACTCAATGCAATACATTTATATAATTGACTATGGAATTGAAGTAAAGTGCTATTATTTTAAAGCAGCCAAAAGCTTGGTTGTCAGGATGCTAAATACCACAGAAATTTAAACAAGATAGCGCAAGGTTTAAAGAAGTGTTACAGTTAAAAATTCAGAACAGAACAATATGACAGGATATAAGCAATGTTATTAATAAATCATCCTGTCACTTTCAAACCCTGTGAGGAATAATCACTAGCTTTGTGAGGAGATACTATCTGATTTAATACAAACCCTGTAGATAATACTATGAAATGCAAATATCTGCAATATCTCAAATTTACTCAGCGTTCTCCGATTATAATAAATTCCTATTCGTGGATTAGAACCTTGTCAAGAATTGATGAAAATTATAACACTTCCAGTTCCATTACAAAAGCAAAAGGAGAAGGTAATAGGTAACACAGCGACTTGGACCAGGTGATTTAATGTTTCCAGAGGGGATATTGGGTGCTAACAACTTCGATATTTAGACTTGGTTTTGTTGAAACTGAAACATTTCTCTAGGAAAAAAAACAATGGAGGCCTATAATGATGCCAGTGAGACAGAAGTCACTTCATGAGAAACATCTACCAATAAAAGTAACCAGTGTACCTGTCTTTAGTATTTTAATAAACATTTTTATTAATTGAATTATGGTTGCATGACAACTGTTTTATTGACTAATAATATTTGACTTTCCCTGTACCTTATTCCTACTTTCTTGCTTTTAATCTGTACGGTGTGCATTTTCTGAACTCTAGTGAATCTTAAGGTGGCACAGCCCATTGGAGCTCTGCTGTGAACCACAATAGCAGGAATATGGGCTTGTACCACATGGGAGGTGCCAAGTGTAGGTCACACATTTTCCTACAGGATGAGATGGGAACAAAAATCAAAAGGAGAGTCATGCCACAATCCACTTGTGCACTTCCGAGTGGCTGCCAAAGGTGTGGATAGAAAGCTGGGAACAAGTCTCTGCACATCCAAGGAAAGTGCAGTGTGCAGGAAAGGCTCCTCAACATAAACCATGGAGCAAATTAAAAATAAAGCAATATTATATCATGCCAATCAACATCTGGTAATAATTGTGTAATACATGAAGAATTCTTACCTCACTGTACCAACAAACAGAACAGGGTCCTGTGGAATGACTGAAAGTTTACTTCGCAGATCTTCCAAAGCAACAGTGCAAACATCAATGTCATCAATCAGGATGGTCCCTGCGACCGGTTCAACTAATCTGAACAGTGCAGCACTCAGTGATGACTTTCCTGCAACAGGAAATTCAACATTTTAGAAGTTCGTTTGTATGATATCGAAGTGATATCAGAATAAGGATGCTGAACCAAGACTTCAGGGATATTATACTATATTACTTAACATATTGTAAACTGTAACTTTCTGCTACTTCAACTGAACCCTTACATTCTAGGGATCTTCTCCAATCTCACGTTTCTATCGGGGAGCTCACGGGGTGTGGATGGCAGGACTGGGGCAAAGATGCTGCAGCCATACTTCCGATCTGTGCTCCTTGTAAATACACTTCAAACGAGAAGCACGGAATCATGAAATTATCCCTGCAAACCCTTAATCCAAACATTTTGGATGCCCAAGAAATGCAGATTGATGCTAAAGAAAGAATTCCTTCCTTACTTTATCCTCAGCAACCACAAATGCCTTGAATTGTTTGAGATTTCAGTTTTGCACTGCTAACTTCATACTCCCTGCTCTCCCCTCCCCCCATATTGAATTTCTATTAAAGTCATTGGTTGTGCTTTATAAGGGGAGGAAGGGGCAAGGAAGGCTTAATGTTGATATTTTTAGCTCTTGCTTCTGCAGTTTTGATCCACCACAACTCATTGTTGGAGACAGTACAGTGTATGGGGTAATAAACTTGCTTAGAAAAGTAGTCACTCATATGTGTTAACATTTGTCATGGGCTTTTATTTATAACTGGGTCACGCCACCCCAAAAATTTCCATTTTCTACTCTGATGATGGTACTAATTGTAATGAAAAGGTTTAGTAGCTTTTTACTAAGAGTAGCAGATCTACTATAGAATCATAGAAAGGTTACATTATGGAAGGAGGCCATTTGGCCCAAGGGGTCCACGTTGGCTCTACGTAAAAGCAATCCAGCTAGTCCCACTCCCCCGCCCTTTCCCGGTAGCCCTGCAAATTTTTTTCCTTTCAAGTACTTATCTAGTTCCCCTTTGCAGGCCATGATTGAAACTGCCTCCACCACCCCCTGTGGCACTGCATTCCAGATCCTAACCACTCGCTGTGTAAAAAAGATTTTCCTCATATCGCCTTTGGTTCTTTTGCCAATCACCTTAAATCTATGGCCTCTGGTTCTTGACCCTTCTGCCAATGGGAACAGTTTCTCTCTATCTACTCTGTCTAGACCCTTCATGATTTTGAATACTTCTATCAAATCTCCTCGCAACTGTCTCTGCATTAAATTTCATCTGCCACGTGTACGCCCATGCCACCAGCCTGTCTATATCCTCTTGAAGTCTATCACTATCCTCCTCACCGTTTACTACCCTTGCAAGTTTTGTCATCTGCAAATTTTGAAATTGTGCCCTTTACACCCAAGTCCAAGTCATTAATATATTTCAAGAAAAGCAGTGGTCCTAGTACTGACCCCTGGGGAACACCATTGTACACCTCCAGTCCAAAAAATAACTGTTCACCACTACTCTCTGTTTCCTGACCCTTAGCCAATTCTGTATCCATGTTGCTACTGATCCCTTTATTCCATGGGCCGCAATCTTGATGATAAGCCTACCATGCGGCACTTTATTAAAGGCCTTTCGAAAGTCCATATACACCACATCAACTGCATTGCCCTCATCTACCCTCTCTGTTACCTCATTAAAAAACTCTATCAGGTTAGTTAAACACAATTTGCCTTTAACAAATCTGTGCTGGCTTTCCTAATCAATTCACACTCATCCAAGTGACTGTTAATTCTGTCCCAGATTATCATTTCTAAAAGTTTCCCCACCACTGAGGTTAAACTGACTGGCCTATAGTTGCTGGGTTTATACTTGCACTCTTTTTTGAACAAAGGTGTAACATTTGCAATTCTCCAGTCCTCTGGCACCACCCTTGCATCTACGGGGGTGTTGTTCATGTGTAATCTAGAGTCTGGAACATGCTTGCGATGTTTAGCTTCTCGTCTGTCCTGTTCCTTTAGGGCACTCCTCTTAAAGGCAAATTAAAGTCATTTTCGTTACTTATAAATTCATGAGAGCAATCAGAGGGCACTTGTAGCTGTTCAGAAGTTTCAGGATTCAGATCAATGATTGGCTCTTTTTCTCTGCTTTTAAAAAAGATTGTTTTGCATCTGTAAGAATCTGGGATTTGGCAAACCAGAGCGATAGCTTAAGTCAATGCTGGGAGCTGGACATTTCTGGTTACAAAATATTCAGGAAGGATCAACCAGGAAAAAAGGAGTGGTGGAAGTGTTGGATTCCATTACAGCACTAGGTCATAGGGATGGTGTAGGGGATGGTATATAACCTGAATCTCTTTGGTTACAGTTAAGGAATAGGAAGGGAACTGTTTCTCTATTTGGAGTATATTATGGACTCCTGAACAGTGTAAAGGAAATAGGGAAATAGATATGTTGATAAAATAGAAAAAAATGCAAGTGGAACAGGGTCATAATAAGTGACTTAAATTATCCAAAGATAGATTAGGGTTAGACTAATGTAAGTGGCAAAGGAGTGGGGTTTCTACAATGTGTCTAGAACTGCATTCTGGATCAATATGTTTTCAGACCAACAAGGAAAGAAGCAGTGCCAGATCTAGTTCCAGAAAGTAAAATGGGCCATGTAGGCAATGTGAGGATAGGGGACCATCTGGCAAACAGTGACCATAACATAATTATACACTACTGTCTCCCACATAACTGCTTCTTTTGTTATAATTTCTGACTAAACAAGGCATTTATATTGCAGTATCATTTTCTATGTACTGTATTCTGGTAACCAGGAGTAGTTACTTATTTTTAAAAATCTCTTACCGGATCCTGTTCTTCCAACAATTCCAATTTTTTCCTGAGCATCTATATGTAAATGCAATCCCTTTAGGACTATTGGAGTGTTTTCTCTGTATTTCATCTGATAATTCTTAAATGTGATTGCACCACGATTTGGCCATTCCTTGGGAACACTTGCATTTTTAACATGAAGTGGGGCTTCTGAAACATCGGTCTGATAGAAATATATAATTGTAAACAACAGTGAAACAAAAGTACTTCAGTGAATTGGGATTCAGAATGTATTCATGTCTATATGTGCTCACCTGTATATATTCCATTATTCGTTCTACAGATATGAATGTGGATTCTGTTTCAATGCCCATTCTTATACAGATTTGTAACAATCCCATCAGCTACAAGCAAAGAACATTTCTAATTCAATACTGCATATTTGTGAATATGTTGCATTGCAATAAGAGATAAGTAAATAAATATACTGGCCCTGGCATTCCTTGGGGAATCTCCCAGTTGCATGGGTTTGTATTGTTTCTGGGTGCTTCCTGTTTGCCTTGTAAGGGATAGAAACTTCTCTTCATAAGGCAAATGATGGCCAGGGAGTGGATCCAGGGGCAGGGACTCCCTATGTCATGACTTCATCCTTATTCAGGACCCAGTGTATCAGTGGAGGCTGGATGTAGCTCCACCGTGGAATCCAGGACAAGCAAATGGCCTGAACACCCGAAGAATAGACATTCGATTTAAAAAACATTTTTTTTTGGCAGATTGGCCCTCTTCTCAAGAATAGGCATGCGCCAAAGTTTCTAGCAGTCAAAGGGAGGCAGGCACTGGAAATCTACCTGCCTGTCTATTGTAAATGAGGTGCCTTCCCACTAACCCTAAAAACTCTGATGTGGTAAGCATTTGATGGTACCATTGGGCATGATGCTGGCTTAACCACTGGACCATCACTCAAGACATTTCAGGGCCACTATATTTAATTTTTGAAATAATAAAGGAATTTATAGTTTACCTCTTTTGAAGACTGGCTTTGTAGGAGTGCATTTTTTGGGGGAATTTTTGTTTTTTTTTGTTGCTTGTTTGTTGGTTTGAATACTTCATTGCACAAACAAAGTTCTCGTGCTGGTTTCTTTTGGTAGATAAAGGGGACAGAAAGGAAGGCAATCTAATTGAAAAATGCCTCTTTTTCATCATGTTAGCCATGGCATATGGTATTTAAAATATGAGGCCTTTTCATTATGATGGTGGTGCAATTTACATGTTACACAATAATGCATTGATTGAACCAAATAGTGTGATTCATTAATGGGGATTTAAATTTAGTACTTAAGTGACCAGACTACTCATTCTGCTAGTATCCACATTTGCAAAACCACTGATTTTATTTTTTTTAAATGCACAAAGGAACAGTATAAATTGTCTTTAATGCTGAAATCACATTGTTTTTACAAATTGACACAGCAGGAGCATTTTGTAACAAAATGAGAAACTCTATTGAGGTTGATATTTTGCCATTTTTCTGGGAATCTGGCAAAGGAAGAATTGTTTTATTACTGCCAACTCTCACAAGCTAATTCTGCAAGTTACAAACAGAATTTAGTTCTCAAAGCATTTAAGCGCATTAAAATCCTTGGGCTACTACATAGATATTGTACACAAAATCTTTTCTCATTGCATAATTATAGAATAGTTGTGCGGTCTGATGCACTATTTAATTGCAAGAAATATACCCGTTTTGGTAAAATCGGACTAGTTATTTATTTTCGATAATGAAGTACTTCTGAAGTGTAGTCATTGTTGTAGTCTAGTGAAACGGGGCAGCCAAATTGTGCACAGCAAGGTGCCACAAACAGTACTGAGATAAATGACCAGGCAATCTACTTTAGTGATGATGTTGTAGGATGTTTTATAATGTTTGGGAGGGTGGTGAAAGGTTTCAGTAGGAATTAACGAATGTTGAAAAACATATTGTAACCATATGATATAAGGCTATTGCTTATTATTGGAACTAATTTATGTAATTTCAGGTTATTGCATTTATTTGCATAATTATTTTTGTGGTTTAAAGTTTTGTGGGGGGGTGTAACAATAGAAAAGTTTCTAATCTTAATTGTGAAGTCTAGTTTGTTCAGCATATCAATGTAACAGAAAAAGTTATTGAAATTTGGGGATTCGAGTTTCTGTGCCTCTTAATTGGTGGTTCAATAGCAAGGCCACACTGTGTGTGAATATAAAGGCAAATAAGTGCCACTGCATATTATGCAGAGCATGTGTCAGGCTTCATTTTTAGGCACTCCACCTTAGGAAGGATAGACTGGTCTAGAAGAAAATCAAGATAATACTGGGATGAAAGGACTGAACTATAATGCATTATATCCCATGGCAATGAGATGGCCAAGTGATGATCAATTGTGGTGTTTAAAATAATGAAGGCACTGGATAGAGTAGATAGGGCATCCAGAACAAAGGAACAGCATCGTGGACTTCAAGCTAAACCACGCAAAAACAAATTCAGGAAAAACTTGTTCACACAAAGTGTTGAGAATGTGGATCATACTCTACCAAAAAAGCCATAGATGCAAAATCAATTGAGTTTAAAAAGAAGATAGATGCTTATTTGGGAAGTAAGCGTATTGAGGAATATACAGAAAAGACAGAGATTTCAAATGAGAAAGAAAGAGTTACCATGGCTAACAAAATGGTGGAGTAGGCTCTATGGGCCGAATGGTCTACTCCTGTTCCTATGTTCTTATGCTCTTAAGGCCCCTCAATACAGGACTGGTTCTTTCTTGGAGGACCTCCAGATTTGAATTAGGAATATAATAGCACATACTTTCTAAATGCTAATTAAAATTAAATGCAAAAATGGGTAAGATAATTGTATATGAATTCTTTATGTACACTTTCTAGAGAGTTACTTCAAAAGACAAATTTAAATATGTGTTCTGTCTCAGGTTAACAGGAAATGAGGAAGGAATAAAACTGAAACAGGTAAATCTAAAATCCAAATTATGGCCAAGAGATGAGTAAATTCACTGATTCTGCACTGTCAGAGGAGAGCTGCACTCAACAAGCACAGATCAGAGAACTAGCATTACAGTATTCTGACCTTATCTCCAACCCACACTTCTGCAAACACGACTGCCCATTGGGAGCATGGTGAAATTTACCCTTAGGATTACAGAAGTAACATAACTGGTCTTGGATAAAATCCAACAATGATTCATCGAGATAATACTGGGATGAAAGGACTGAGCTATAATGCGTTATAGCCCATGGCAATGAAACGGTTAAGTGGTGATCTGATTGTGGTGTTTAAAATAATGAAGGGACTGGATAGAGTAGATGGGGAATCCAGAACAAAGGAACATCATCTTGGACTTCAAGCTAAACCAGGCAAAAACAAACCCAGGAAAAACTGAGAGAAAAACTTTTTCACACGAAGTGTTAAGAATGTGGAGCACATTGTATCAGAAACCCATAGATGCAAAATCAATTGAATTTAAAAGGAAGATAGATGCTTATTTGGGGAGTAAGCGTATTGCAGAATACACAGAAAAGACAGGGATTTCGAATGAAATAGAGCTGCCACGGTTAACAAAATGGTGGAGTAGGGTCTATGGGCTGAACGGTCCACTCTTGTTCCTGTGTTCTCATGATCATTCAAGAAGTTAAAATATGCAATATGAAAAAAGTATATCTGATTCTGTTGATCAAACGAGTGAAATGATTTAACTTATTGAAGACCCCCCATAGCCACAGGATTATTTTTTCCGAAAAGAACCTTATCAATAAGTCTTTATACTTTAGACAATTTTTTGGATCTGGCTGTAAGGGTTCAGCAACATGTCAGCTGTGAATTAAAAAAGTTAGCTAGATTGGACTTTCTCCCCTTGTTATAAATGGATTTTGAAATTCACACATTTCTTCTCCCAGAACAGTGCTGATCATGGACCCTTTGTAGTACAGCTCAGATTTTTTTTAAAAATTGATGCCATATAGTCGAGGTAGAATCTTTATTTCCAATCTTTTCTCGTGGAGTCCAATATCTTTTTCACTGAATAAAAAAATCTCGAACATGTTGAAGTTGACTTTGTTCAGAATTCTTTTCAAGCTGTGTTATCTCAGAAACAATTATGCTGTACTTCTGGAAATCAATAAGGATAAACAAAAGGAGTGAAATGGAATTAGTTTCCTCACCTGAAAAGCATATGAAAAAGCAAGACCCTTCTTTGATGCAGAAACTGAGTCAGGACTTAGGGTGACAAAGAGAGCCACAGTAAGAATTATGAAAACGGTGAGGATATTGATTCTCACAGCGAGCCATTGCACGGAACAATGAAACAGTAAAAAATGGCTTGAATTCTTATCACTTAAGTCTTTAAATCTGTAAAATAATAAAGCACACCATTTTTTTACATCAACTTTAGATTGAAAACAGTACTATGGTTGTAGAAAATTGATCATCTTCATTGCGCTAAGCATGATATCAGAGATATAAAAGCTCCACTTACCGCTCAATAAAATCATCTGTTTTATTATAGGCCTGAATTGTGCTCAGACCTTCAATACTTGTGGTGATGTGAGAGAACCAGGGGGATCTGCTAATGTTTTCTATTCTCTTCAGTTCTCTTGTGCCTTTATGAAAAGCTCTGCACAGAAAACAACATTTAGGTCTTCTTTTATATAGATTCCCTCCCATACTGTGTAAATGACTTACTCTTGTTTCATTAATTCCCACAATAAGGACCAAGATGACAGATAGGTCTGTTCTGTCGCTTCTGTCAATGGAACCAGCTGCTAGAAGTTGAAATGAATAGTTCTAGGAATGGAAATTTGTGTACTTTTAGGGCTTGGCTTCAAAGATCCCAAAATCTGGGTGCTAAGAAACTTGAAGATATCCTGGTGGCTGTTGGGCCTCCAGAGAACAGATGCATTTCGCATCACAACACTTCAAAAAATTGGAAGCAGACTCATCCATACGCCACCAAGGGTTAAGCACACTCTTGCTCTCCTCAAGCCAAGTGTGATGAATCAGCCCACCAACATAGCTAAAGATTGGAAAGTCTTCCTCACTAGTAGGATTCTTTTGATGATCTCTGCTCGATAGTGCCTGCAGATACTCAAGCACATTTTGGATCTCTCATCATGTGTGCTGCTATTTTCTTTAAAAAGACACACAAACTGGAACCAAAAATTGACATTATCACAAACCAACCTGAAGTTGCCCAATTTGACCTTCGTTTGGCTCACATCTCCAGTGACTTGCTCTCTGATTTCCCCTCTAAATTTCCAACAGGGAATCTCATGTCTTGGCTCAGTACCTCCCTCAAGGGGCTTAATTGAAATCAGGATCTCACAGAATTGTAGGGAGAGCTCCAGCCTAGTACACCACAAATCTCAAAACAGTCCACTGGGTTCTTTCATCTTTAATTTACTTCAGAATGATGACAAAAGTCATATTTTTAATTTTCTTATGTACTTAAAAAAGGGGAAAATTACTTTTCAATAAGACTTAAAATTTGGTAGATATTTAAAGACACCCTACCCACATCCCACCTCAGGCTGCTCATTGTAAACCTGATTATAATATCCAATAACATTTATTATTTTCTTTGTTGACCATTAAAATCCAAAAACAGGAAGATTTAGCTGATGAATTACCCTTAGAAAATTAACACTGACAAGATGACTTTGTATTGCAGACCCAAGAGTACCGACAGTCTGCACCGGGAATCTAACAGTGATCATAATATGATCGAATTCAATGTTAGGTTTGAAAAGGAGAAATACAACACAGTTACTAAGATTCTAGATTTTGGTAAGAGTAATTTTAACGGGATGAAACCGAGACTGATGACAGCAAACTGGTCAAAACTACAGATGAACAGTATATACCCCTGAGGAGCAAGTGCTCTACTTATCAAATAAAACAGCCACGGTCGACAAAAGAGTAAGAAATAACATAAAACTAAAGGAAAGAGCATACAAAAGTGCAAAGAAGAGTGTAAATCCAGGGGACTGGGATAGATATAAAGAACAACAAAGGAAGACAAAAAAGATAGTAAGAGCTGCAAAAAGGGAATACAAAAAGAAACGTATGAGGGAAATCAAGATTATCACAAAGTTTTTACAATTATATTAAAAGAAAAAGGGTAGTCAAGGGTAATGTAGGCCCTTTAAAAACAAATATGGGTAATATTGCAAATGAAAGTAAGGAAATGGCAGACTTGTTGAATAATTACTTTGTGTCAGTAGTCACATTAGAGGAAGAGGATGATATACCTGACATTCCAGGAAAACTAATAATGAATCAAGGACAGGAACTCATTAAAGTTAACGTAAGCAAGAAAACAGCATTAGAAAAAATAATGGGACTAAAGACTGAAAAATCTCCTGGACCTGATGCTTTCCACCCTAGAGTTTTAAAGGAAGTAGGTGAAGAAATTTCAGATGCTTTAGTCATAATCTTCCAAAGCTCTCTCGATTCAGGAATTGTCCCTTTAGATCGAACAACTTCAAAAGTTATTGGAATCTATAACTAAAGACAGTGGGCCCGATTTTAGCACCCGCTATCGGGTGCGTTCTCGGCGGGGGGGCCTCGAAAATCGTAAAATCCAGGATCCCGACCGGATCCCACCTCGATCCCGCCCACTTCCGGGTTCCCCGCTGACGCGCCGGCGTGCGCGCGCAGCCCCCGCTGGTGGGAATCCCGCAGGCAATTAAAGCCAGCGGGATGCCACTTGAGAGTATTTATGTAGCTATTTCAGGTCATTAACTGACCTGATTAAGGGACTGTGTGTGATTTTGGATCAACATGGGACTGTTTCCCACACTGGGGGAAACACTCCCAGATCGAATGGACGTGTTGCAGCTGTCAGCCTGTGGCAGCTGCAAAGGTCCATTTGACAGGTGGGGTGGGGGAGACCCTCACCCATTGCAGGAGGCCACTCCGTCACTTGGGACAAAGTTTGGCCTCCACCACCCTCCTCCTGACGGTCAAAGTCACCAACCTGCACACTTACCCCGGGGTCCGGAGACATGTACCTACCTTGCAGACCCCCTCAGATGTACATCTTGCGGATGGGGGCCGCCGTAGCTGCAGTCATGACCTCCTCTGAGAGCGAACAGCATCACCAGCCTCGCCATCCACGCCGTCCACCTCTGACACGTGGAGCTCCACAACAGAGTGCTGTGACACATCCACCTGTACAGCAGGAGGGAGGGCTACCGCAGAGAGAGATGCGTCGCAGAGGGCACTACCCTCGCCACAGGTTCCACATACCGAGGCTCAGCCTCTTAGACCTCTCTAAGCAGCAGTACACACGGAGGCTCAGAGTCACTCGACATGTAGCCGTGGACATCTGCAGCCTCTTTCATGCCGAGCTGCTCCTGGCTGGCCCGTGCACCATCTTCCTACCTGTCGCTGTCAAAGTCACCACTGCCCTCCCGAACTTCTCCTCCACAGCCTTCCAGGGTGCAACCGGGGACATCGCCAATGTCTCTCAGTCGTCTGCGCAGAAGAGCCCTGCAAATACACCTGCACCCACTCTGCAGTAACACAATGTGTGGCATCAGTGGTGGGTCCTCATAGTGATACCCAGGAGCGGGCATTATTGCACAAACCGGACAGGATTCGCGAAGACATGGCAGTAGTGGTGCCAATATAATGTGTGATGTGAGTTGTTCTGAAATTCAATAGAAGTAACAACCATGACAAACCCTCAAACACCCTTGTGCATCCCCTTCATGCTGACGACACGTTTGCCTTACGCTGCCTACTGCACATATGTGATGCATGCCCTGTGGCTGCAGCACAGGTGGTGGCAGGTTGAGTGAGGCTGGCCGTGAGAGAGATGCACGAGAGGGTGAGTATGGGATAGAGCCATGAGATTGTATAAGGATTGGGTTGCGTGGTAGTGGCGGGGTGAGTACTGGTGAGGTGAGTAGGTGCAGGTAAGATGAGGATGGGGTTTGAGTGGGTATGAGGGGTGATGTGACAGAGTAATGTTGGCAGTGCAGAAGGAGATGTGGGGTGGGGGCAGTGATGTGGCAGACGGAGTGCAGGGGAAAGACTACGTGTACTCACTGTGGCTGACCTACTGAGGTCATTGGACCGCCTCCTGCACTGTGTGCAGGTGGGCGATATGTTGGTGGCGCTGGTGACCCCCTCTGCCACCTTGAGCCAGGCCTTCCTGGTGGCAGAGGCAGGCCGCTTCCTCCCGCCCGCTGGGTGGAAGATCTCTGTCCTCCCCCTCCTCCTCACCCCATGTATTGATACCTGGGGTGAGGCATCATTAAACTGGGAGCAGCCTTCCCCCTGGGCTGCTCCATGCAGTCATCTTTGCTATTTGTTGCAGCATCTGTCAGTGGAGGACTGCCCCTTTAAATAGAGCGCCTCCAGCTGACAGATCTTACTGCGCATGTGCAGCCCGCCCGACGCGCAGACCAGCAGCGGGGAACCCGGAGGAGCAGGTAAGTGGCTCCAATTGGTGGGTTGCCTGCTACGATCGCGCGGGAAACCCACTAATTTCACCGGGCGCGTTACCCACGCACCCGCTTGCCCACCTGCCGAGAACCCGCACCCCTGCTAAAATCGGGCCCAGTGTGACTGAGCACTTAGAGAAATATGAGCTGATTAGAGAAAGCCAACATGGAGTGGTAACGGGTAAATCATATCTAATGAACCTAACAGAATTTTTTGAGGAAGTAACTAATGTAGTAGATAGGGGAATGTCTATGGATGTAGTTTATGTGGACTTCCTGTAGGCATTCAATAAGGTTCCACATAAGAAATTGTTAGCTAAAATTAAAGCTTATGGAATTGAAGGCAATTTATTGACCTGGTTAAGAGATTGGTTCGGTGATAGAAGACTAGAAAGTAGGGATAATGGGTATGTACTTGAATTGGAATGAAGTGACTCGTGGTGTCCCACAAGGATCTATGCTGGGGCTTCAATTATTCACTGTATTTATTAATGACTTGGATAGCACTATAGAGAGCCATGTATCTAAGTTTGCCGATGACACAAAGATAGGAGGCATAGTAAGTAGTGTCGACAGGGGCATATAATTACAAAGAGACATTGATGGATTAAGGAGAAAACTGTGGCAGATGGATTTCAATGCAAATAAGTGTGAGGTCATCCATTTTGGACTAAAAAAGGATAGATCCAGGGATTTTTTTAAATGATGAAAGGTTAGGAACTGAGGAGGTCCAAAGAGATTTAGGGATCCATGTACACTGTTCATTAAAATATAATGTTCAGGTACAAAAAAAATCAAAAAGGTCAATGGAATATTAGCCTTCACATCTAGAGGAATAGAATATCATGGGGAAGAAGTTTTGCTACAGCTATACAAAGCCCTGGTTAGACCACAACTGTGTACGGTTCTGGGCATTGCAACTTAGAAAAGACATATTGGCCTTGGAAGGAATGCAGCGCAGATTCACCAGAATGTTACCAGAACTCCAAGGGTTAACTTATGAATAGAGATTACATAAACTAGGTTTATATTCCCTGGAATACAGATGGGTAAGTGGTGATTTGATTAAGGTTTTTAGGATTTTGAAAGTAATTGATAGGGTAGATATAGAGAAACTTTTTCCTCTGGTGGGGGAGTTTAGGACAAAGGGATATAACCTTAAAATCAGAGCCAGGCCATTCAGGAGAGAAGTTAGGAAACAATTCTTCATGCAAATAGTGGTAGAACAGTGGAATTCTCTCCCACAAAAAGCAGTAGATGCTAGTGCAATTAATAATTTTAAATCTGAGATTGATAAGATTTTTGCTAGCCAAGGGTATTAAGGGATATGGAGCCAAGGCGGCTAAATTGAGTTAGGATACAGATCTGCCATGATCTCACCGAGTGGCAGAACAGGCTGGAGGGGCTGAATGGCCTACTCCTGTTCCTATGCTGCCATGAAAAGACAATTATTTGAGGCTGAAATTCCTCTGTGCTGTTTTTAGTGCACTGATTTATTTTAAATGTATTAATGACTTAAATAGCACACACAAGAATTTGATGCAAATACATTAATCAGTGCACTAAAATTATCACACAAAGAATAGAATCATAGAATGGTTTCACCGCTCTTTCCCCGTAGCCCTGCAAATTTTTTCCCTTCAAGTATTTATCCAATTCCTTTTTGAAAGCCGCGATTGAATCTGCTTCCACCACCCTTTCTGGCAGCGCAATCCAGATCATAACTACTTGGTGCGTAAAAAAGTTTTTCCTCATGTCACCGTTGGTTCTTTTGCCATTCACCTTAAATTTGTGTCCTCTGGTTCTCGACCCTTCCACCAATGGAAACAGTTTCTCTTTATTTACATTATCTAAACCATGATTTTCAACACTTCTATCAAATCTCCTCTTAATCTTCTCTTTTGTAAGGATTGTACCATTTAGTTTATATTGCCTCTCCATATTCCTCCTGCCAAAATGTATAAGTTCGCACTTCTCTGTGTTAAATTTCATCTGCCATGTGTCCGCCCATTCCACCAGCCTATTCATGTCCTCTTGAAGTCTATTACTATTCTCTTCACTGTTCACTACACTTCCAAGTTTTGTGTCATCTGCAAATTTTGAAATTGTGTCCTGTATACCCAAGTCCAAGTCATTAATATATAACAAAAAAAGCAGTGGTCCTAGTACCGACCCCTGGGGAACACCACTGTATACCTTCCTCCAGTCCGAAAAAGAAACGTTCACCGCTACTCTCTGTTTCCTGTCACTTAGCCAATTTCATATCCATGCTGCCACTGCCCCTTTTATTCCTTGGGCTTCAATTTTGTTGACGAGCCTGTTATGTGGCACTTTATCAAACGCCTTTTGAAAATCCATATACACAACATCAACTGCATTGCCCTCATCAACCCTCTCTGTTACCTCAGCAAAAAACTCAATCAATTTAGTTAAACACGATTTGCCTTTAACAAATCCGTGCTGGCTTTCCTTTATTAATCTACCTTGTCCAAGTGACTATTAATTTTGTCCCGGATTATTGTTTCTAAAAGCTTCTCCACCACCGAGGTTAAACTGACTGGCCTGTAGTTGTTGGGTTTATCCTACACCCTTTTTTGAACAAGGGTGTAACATTTGCAATTCTCCAGTCCTCTGGCACTACCCCCATAATGAGGAGAGGCAATATAAACTGAAGGGCACAATTCTAAAAGGGGTACAGCAAATCGTTGAAGGTAGCAGGGCATGTTGAGAAAGCGGTTAAAAAAGCATACTGGATCCTGGGCTTTATAAATAGAGGCATAGAGTACAAAAGCATGGAAGCCCTGATGAACCTTTATAAAACACTGGTTCGGCCACAGCTGAAGTATTGTATCCAATTCTGGACACCGCACTTTAAGAAAGATTTGAAGGCCTTATAGAGGGTGCAGAAGAGATTTATTAGAATTATTCCAGGGATGAGGGACTTTAGTTATGTGGATAGACTGGAGAAGCTGGGGTTGTTCTCCTTGGAACAGAGAAAGTTAAGAGGAGATTTAATAGAGGTATTCAAAATCATGAAGGGTCTAGACAGAGTAGATAGAGAGAAACTGTTCCCATTGGAGGGTCAAGAACCAGAGGACATAGATTTAAGGTGATTGGCAAAAGAACCAAAGGTGACATGAGGAAAAACTTTTTCACACAGCGGGTGGGTAGGATCTTAAATGCACTACCCGAGGGGGTGGTGGAGGCAGATTCAATCATGGCTTTCTAAAGGGAATTGGATAAGTACTTGAAAGTAAAAAAGTTGCAGGGCTATGGTGATAGGGCGGAGGAGTGGGACTAGCTGGATTGCTCTTGCATAGAGCCGGCATGGACTCGATGGGCCGAACGGCCTCCTTCTGTGCTGTAACTTTTCTATGATTCTATATCTAAGGAGGATTGGAAGATTATGGCCAGCACCTCTGCAATTTCCACCCTTACTTCCCTCAGCAACCTAGGATGCACCCCATCTGGACAGGGTGACTTATCTACTTTAAGTACAGCCAGCCTTTCTAGAACCTCCTCTTTATCAATTTTTAGCCCATCTAGTATCTCAACTAGTAACTCCAGTGGCTGCAGTCATACCATCTACAAGGCACAAGTCAAGAATGTGATGGAATACTCTCCACTTGCCTGGATGAGTGCAACTCCAACAACACTCAAGAAACTCGACACCATCCAGGACAAAGCAGCCCGCTCGATTGGCACCCCATCTACCACCCTAAACATTCACTCCCTTCACCACCGGCGCACAGTGGCTGCAGTGTGTACCATCTACAGGATGCACTGCAGCAACTCGCCAAGGCTTCTTCAATCCGCACCTCCCAAACCCGCAACTTCTACCTCCTAGAAGGACAAGGGCAGCAAGCACATGGGAACAACACCACCTGCACGTTCCCCTCCAAGTCACACACCATCCCGCCTTGGAAATATATCACCGTTCCTTCATTGTCGCTGGGTCAAAATCCTGGAACTCCCTTCCTAACAGCACTGTGGGAGAACCTCCACCATATGGACTGCAGCGGTTCAAGAAGGTGGCTCACCACCTTCTCAAGGGCAATTAGGGATGGGCAATAAATGCTGGGCTTGCCAGTGACGCCCACATCCCATGAACGAATAAAAAAAAAACTACCTCTTTTACTGTGACTTGGCAGCAACTTCTTCCTTGGTAAAGACAAAAGCAAATTACTCATTTAATACCTCAGCCATGCCCTCTACCTCCATGCGTCGATCTCCTTTTTTGTCCGTAATCTGCCCCACCCTCTTCTTACTACCCGTTTACTATTTAAATGCCGAGAGAAGAGTTTTGGATTCCCTTTCATGTTAGTCGCCAATCTGCTCTCATACTCTCTCTTTGTCCCTCTTATTTCCTTTTTCGTTTCTCCTACGTACTTCTATATTCAGCCTGGTTCTCACTTGTATTATCAACCTAACATCTGATGCACCCTTTTTCTGCTTTGTCTTACTCTCAATCTCCTTCATCACCCAGGGAGCTCAGGGTTTGGTTGCCCTACCTTTCCCCCTCGTCGAATTTACGTAGACTGTACCCAAACCATCTCCTCTTTAAAGGCTGCCCATTGTTCGATTACAGTTTTGCCTGCCAATCTTTGATTCCAATTTACCCGGGCCAGATCTGTTCTCAACCCACTGAAATTGGCCCTCCTCCAATTAAATATTTTTACTCTAGATTGCTCCTTGTCCTTTTCCATAACTAATTTAAACCTTATGATACTATGATCACTGTTCCCTAAATGTTCCCCCCACTGACACTTGCTTCACTTGACCCACTTCATTCCCCAGAACTAAATCCAGCAATGCCTCCTTCCTCGTTGGGCCGGAAACATACTGATCAAGGAGGTCCTCCTGAACACACTTCAGAAATTCCTCCCCCTCTTTGCCCTTTACACTATTACTATCCCAGTCTATATTAGGATATTTGAAGTCCCCCATTATCACAACTCTATAGTTCTTTCAAAGGAATTTAAATCTTGTTGCCAAGTATCAGTGTTAAAAATTAGGGAATTTTAGAAAGATATAAGTGGGAAACTGAGGGGGCAAATACATAGAGGAGAAATAGTGCTCTGTCAACAGTTAAAGTCCTAATAAAATCTAGATCGAATTGTTGGTTCCATTGCATATTGTGTTTTTATTTTTATATGTGACTCTTTGTTAAGAATTTAATTAGGGCTGTTGGCCAGGGTATGCAGAAACTACTGAGTTTATTCCGAACTGCTGACACACAGGCAAAAGCAACTTTTGAACTGAAGTAACCTGAGTTCAGTCGCTGGCCTGAGCTGGCTGGAACCGGTTTGAATTAACCAAGTTTTGTCAAAGACAAAGGAGATGTGATAAGACACAAGTCCTTATTTAGAAAAGGAGTAATGAGGTAATGCTACCTAAGTCCTTGGGACAGAGCCAATGAGGAGAAGGCACAGACTAGGCGAGCAAGCCTCAACCAACGGGAGAGAGACAGCACAGCTTGAAGAGATAAGATTCAGAATAAGAATGAAGAATCTGGGGCGTGGAGCCAGAGTGAAGACTCCGGAGACCAACCATCGCGGGAGTGGAAGGACCTACGTCGAAAGAGAGAGAACGGAACGCCTGGCCAGCATCAGCTCTCCTTTTCGGGTATTCGCCTTTATATTCTGTGACCACTCAGGGAGTGTCAGAGAAACCTAGTGGGTGTGCGTTTAGATCCTAGTTTGGGTATAAAACTGTATAACCTGGTGCAAACTGCATGTCTATATCTAACCAGATGTATAGTGTTTAGATCCTAGTTTGGGTATAAAACTGTATAACCTGGTGCAAACTGCTTGTCTATATCTAACCAGACGTATAAGCAATATGTATATGATCTAACGATGTGAATAAAGCGAATTGAGAGTTAAGAGAGAAAATTGACTCTTCTCCTCTTTGTACTAAGCCAAGAACCGTAACCGGTGACCTCCGGTTAACGGGGCACATTTCTCAGGAGGTTTCTCAGCCTAAAACTCCTATTGTTAAAGAAGTTGTCCCAATTTTAGATTTAATTCGGAGGTATTTCTCAAAAATGTAACGGTTACTTCCCTGATCACCTACACTGGGAATGCTGGCGCTGATTAGGTGAGTTGGAGTTTGATGAATCAGTTGAGCAGATGTTTGGCCTGTTTCTCACCTGATTCGCTGATAGTTACACCGTAGGCCCTATTTTTTGTGCAGAGTACCGTTGCACATTTTGCCTGAGTGAGAGCATCGCACATTTTGTGCAATGCTCTCACTAAGGCATAAATACAAGCAGAATACCTGATAGTGTCACTTTCTGGGTTTTTAAGTTGGGAATGTGCCAGTGTTATTGAGGGTCTATTTTAAACAGGTGCTGAAGAGAAGGATTGGTCCACCATTTTAGTAAACGAACTCATACCAGTTATACATACCAGAAGGTAGTTTTCCTACAGTAATCAATTTATAATCACATTTTTCATTACATGAGCTTTCAGTTTAGATTTTGAACTTTTTACATTTTATTTTCAATTTTTTGGGGCGGCCTCACATTTTGCACCTACAATTTAAATTGCCTCAACCATAATTCAGAAGGTTGTTTTGGAGGAGGGATGTCCAATTATATCAGAGGTGGATTGTCCACATCTGTCTTTACCCATGTTTGCAAACGAAAGCACACCTACCTTCACAAAGGAGGTAGCCATGGAATACCTGTCACCTAAAACCAGACCTTCAGACAAGTTCTATAAGAGGGACAGTTCCACCAGTGGCTGTCAATTCTTTCATTACTTTTCCCCATGGAATACTGCTAGCAGGCAAGAGACCACTGCACTTTGTCCATGTGGCAGGTTTCTTCAAATTGCAGGACATTACTGATGGCACATGTATGGCCATACAGGCCGCTACCCCCATCCCATTAATTTTGTGAATAAAAAGTAGTTCCACTAGTGTGCAGCTGGTCCATGACTATATACACAAAATTATACACCTGCGTGCCTCCTACCCTGATAGCAGTCCTACTCCAATATACCATGCCACCATTATTTGACAATGCAGAAGAAGTAGATGGATAGCTCATTGGAACCAAGAATATCCTCTTCAGCCTTGGTTCTTTGTGCCCTTGAGACAGCAATATAATGAGGCACAATATGGCCACTAGGATAATGGTGGAACATGCTATCGGAATGCTGAAACAAAGACATAGGGCCCGATATTACCAGGGCGGTGGGGGGGGGGGGGGGGGCGATTGAGCGCGTGGGTAACGCGCTCGGTGAAATCAGTCTGCCCCGAACGCAATCGCAGGCTGATTGGATCCACTTACCTCTTGTTCTGGGTTCCCCGCTGCTAAGCTGCGCGTCGGGCAGACTGCGCATGCGCAGTAAGGTCTGTCAGCTGGAGGAGCTCTATTTAAAGGGGCAGTCCTCCACTGACTGATGCTGCAAGAAATAGGAAAAATTACAGCATGGAGCAGCCCAGGGGGAAGGCTGCTCCCAGGTTTAATGATGCCTCACTCCAGCTCTTATTGGATGGGGTGAGGAGGAGGGGGAAGACAGAGATCTCCCCCCCCGGCGGGCGGGAGGAAGCGGCCTGCCTCTGCCACCAGGAAGGCCTGGCTCGAGGTGGCAGAGGAGGTCACCTGCTCCACCAACATATCGCCCACCTGCATACAGTGCAGGAGGCGCTGCAATCACCTAAGTAGGTCAGCTAAAGTGAGTACACCACCCCGACCCCACATCTCCTTCTGCATTGCCAACACTACTCTGTCACATCACCCCTCACACCCACTCAAACCTCATCCTCATCTTACCTGCACTTACTCACCTCGCCAGTACTCATCCCGCCAGTACAACTCAACCCAATCCTCTACAATCTCATGGCTCTATCTCATACTCACCCTCTCATGCATCTCTTTCGCAGTCAGCCTCACTCAACCTGCCACTACCTGTGCTGCAGCCACAGGGCGTGCATCACATATGTGCAGTAGGCAGCGTAAGGCAAACGTGTCATGAGCATGAAGGGGATGCACAAGGGTGTTTGAGGGTTTGTCATGGTTTTTACTTATAATTAATTTCTGATCAACTCACATTACATATTATATTGGCACCACTACTGTTACGTCTTTGCGAATCTTGTCTGGTTTGTGCAATAATGCCCTTTCATGAGGATCACAATGAAGACCCACAACTGATGCCACCCATTGTGTTACTGCAATGGGTGTAGGTGTATTTGCAGGGCTCTTCTGCGCAGACGGCTGAGAGACATCGGCGATGTCCCCGATGGCACCCTGGAAGGATGCGGAGGAAAAATTGTTGAGGGCAGTGGTGACTTTGACAGCGACAGGTAAGAAGATGGTGCTTGGGCCAGCTGGGAGCAGCTCGGCATGAAGGAGGCTGCAGATGTCCACGACTACATGTTGAGTGACTCTGAGCCTCCGTGTGCACTGCTGCTCAGAGAAGTCCAGGAAGCTGAGCCTCGGTCTGTGGACTCTGTGGCAAGGGTAGTGCCCTCTGCGACGCATCTCTCTCTGTGGTTGCCCTCCCTCCTGCTGTGCAGGTGGATGTGTCACAGCACTGTGTTGTGGAGCTCCACGTGTCAGAGGTGTTCGGTGTGTTCGCCCTCCGAGGAGGTCATGACTGCAGCTACGGAGGCCCCCATCCGGAAGATGTGCATCTGAGGGGGTCCGCAAGATAGGTACATGTGTCTGGACACCGGGGTAAGTGTGCAAGTTGATGAATTTTATTGTCAAGAGGAGGGTGGTGGAGGCCAAACTTTGTCCAAAGTGACAGAGTGGCCTCCTGCAATGAGTGAGGGTCTCCCCCCCCAACCTGTCAAATGGACCTTTGCAGCTGCCACAGGCTAATGGCTGCAACACGTCCATTTGAACTGGGAGTGTTTCCCCCAGTACGAGAAACAGTCCCAGTTTTTTGTAAAATCCCACCCCTCCTAAAATATCTCGTTAATCAGGTCTGTAAACGACCTGAAATACCAAAATAAATACCTTAACAGAGTTCAGAAGAATGAGAGGCGATCTTATTGAAACATATAAGATTGTGAAGGGGCTTGATCGGGTGGATGCGGTAAGGATGTTCCCAAGGATGGGTGAAACTAGAATGAGGGGGCATAATCTTAGAATAAGGGGCTGCTCTTTCAAAACTGAGATGAGGAGAAACTTCTTCACTCAGAGGGTAGTAGGTCTGTGGAATTTGCTGCCCCAGAAAGCTGTGGAAGCTACATCATTAAATAAATTTAAAACAGAAATAGACAGTTTCCTAAAAGTAAAGGGAATTAGGGGTTACGGGGAGCGGGCAGGAAATTGGACATGAATTTAGATTTGAGGTTAGGATCAGATCAGCCATGATCTTATTGAATGGCGGAGCAGGCTCGAGGGGCCGATTGGCCTACTCCTGCCCCTATTTCTTATGTTCTTATGTTCTAAGTGGCACCCCGCCGGCTTTAATTGCCGGCGGGAGTCCCACGTGCGGGGGCTGCGCGCGCATGTCAGCGTGTCTGTGGGAAACCCGGAAGTGGGCGGGTTGGAGCCGGGCTCCCGACCCGCCCCGGGAATCCCCGATTTTCGTGGCCCCCCCGCCAGGAACGCTTCCGATAGCGGGTGCTAAAATCGACCCCTTAGATGCTTGAACGGAGTGTTGCTGTATAGAACAACCAAGGTCTCAAAGATCACTCTGTTGCATTTCACCAAATAGCATGGTGCAGATGGAATGATGGTGATAACACAGAGTCTTAAGGGAGGCTTTGATTAATGAGACCTTCACTTAAGTTCCTGTTCCACCTATTGCGCAAACAGTCTAATCCACATATGCAGAATAAAGTGGAACAATACACCATCTCCACAATAGCCCTCCGCCCTGCCTGAATTAGCAAGGATACTTATCCATTTCTCTGCTGCAATCTTATTCTGCCCCATTCTAAGTGAACTCTTAGGTGACAGATGAAATAAAATGAACCCATTTTATTCTCCCTAATGTTGTGTGATGCATGTTTGCTCAGTGTTTTATCCAGGTGCTTCCCATTTCTGAAAGTGTATGGTGTTTAGTTTCTATTTCCTATCCTAGTACTTCATCTGAGTCACTCCCCAGTGTCAGGAGGAGGTGTAATGGCTGACTGCTGGATGTTAATATAGGCCTCTTGGGATAGAGGTGGTCCAGTACTTCATGTGCTGGGCCATGAGACACTACCATGTCTAATGCATCGTTGACTGCCTGGTCCTTCATGCTGTCTAGCACATCCTGAATCATCTGAGTAGTGTAATTGGGTGGGATGGATGCAGCGTTGCCCTGAGAGACAGCTACATCATCTGTGCCAACTGCTTCCATTCCCTTGCTGCTGAACACTCCCACAGCACATCAAGTGATATGTATGAGAGAAGACTACTGAACAGCAATGAGGTCACTGAAGTCCTCCATTATGGTCCTGACTATCCCACCCCGAGCATACTGAATCTAGACAAGACTGACTGCGATATATTGAAGCTTGTTCTCACCTCGGCTATAGAGACTATGAGATAATGACCAGACAATCTTTTTTTAGTAATGCTGGCCAAGACACCAAGTGAACTCCCATGTTCTTCTTTGAATAATGCCATGGGATCTTTTACACCCATCTGAGGGCAGATGGGCCTCAGCTTAACGTTTCATCCGAAAGGCAGCACTGATGACAATGCAGCTCTCCCTCAATACTACATTGAAGTGTCAGCCTAGATTATGTGCTCAAGTCTTGAAGTGGGGTTTGACCCATGACCTTCTGACTCAGATGTGAGCATGCTACCATTAAGCCATTAAACCTGGTTATTTAATCTTAATGAACTGACATCACAAAATATCACAGAACAGTTACCCTGGCAAAATACACACAACTGAATTCAGTTGCTCTGGCACTCTGATGGGACCAAATAATCAAACCCATCACTTAATATAGGTGCTCACAGTAGTTTCAGCAGACGATGACTTTTAGCGAAGCATGTATTGTGACATAAAAACAGAAAATCATAGAAATATACAGCAAGCCTATATCTGAAAAGAGAAAAGATGTGTTAACGTTTCAAGTGTGGGGCCTTCATCAGAATACTTAAAAGGGTAGATTTTCCAAGCAAGGACTCAGAAAATCTGTCCTAAAATGTTAATCGATCTTTTCAAATACTGACGGACCTGCTGTGTATTTCCAACATTTGCAGCTTTTATTTTCATCTCTGATGTGTTGTTACACTTTACTCACATGTAACCTCAATTTGTCACTTAAATCTTCCCAAAGAGATCTTGAATTTTAAATTCACCATCTAGAACTTTTTAAATGTTGTTCTCTATGAGGCATGTCTTATGATTTTGTGAACCTAGCACAGAGCATCACCAAGACTGTATATTGGGAATTCTAACGTGGAATTGAAGTCAATCTCCAACACCCTAGTAAAACTCCCAAAATCCTAAGTAATAGAAATTGAATTGAATTTATACAGTGGCTGTAAATCAATAGCTCTGCCCTTTTGATTCCACATTACATTATTAAATGCATTAAAAACATTTAACAGATGCAGAACTAACCTGAAAAATAAAACAAAAATTATAGCCATGATAGTCACTGCAATGAGAAGGTATGGAAACACTACTGCCAAGGTTGCTAACGTGAACAGTATTGAGAACACCTGTTGCAGAAAATTCTCAGCTAGGAAAGGTAATTTTACATCTATGTCATCCATGTCCTTGGAAAAACGGTTGATTATCCTTCCAATTGGAGTGGTGTCAAAGAACTTCATTGGCCAGTGTAAAACCTTTTTAAAAAAAAACATATTTTAAATGTCACTCCCGAATCAAGTGGTTATTGTCCAGGTGAATATAATGTGAGGCTTATATTAGTACTTTTCAATAACTCTTGCAAGTTTATCTTCTGTATATTATAAGCACATTTTGACTGTCCATTCATTAAAAATACGCATGTAACTTACCAATGTGCACGTAAGAACTATTCACTTCTGGGTTGTCCTAGCTGTGAAGTTGAAACTGGGCAGAAAATGCAACCACCTGTCTGGAGCAACCACTCAGATGCACATTTTATAAACCACATAATAACAACAGGATACAATATGAGGGAGCACAAACCACCTAACACTAAGTATACCTCATACTAACAGAGCGCATTAAATTTTTTTTTATTCGTTCATGGGATGTGGGCGACGCTGGCAAGGCCAGCATAATTGCCCTTGAGAAGGTGGTGGTGAGCCGTCGCCGTGAACCGCTGCAGTCCGTGTGGTGAAGGTTCTCCCACAGTGCTGTTAGGTAGGGAGTTCCAGGATTTATACAACAGCAATGACAGAAGGGACGCTAGGGAGAGTTATAGGTTGTCAACTGTTGTTTCAGTGCAATAAGAACGTGTTGGGGAAGAGATTCTAATAAGCTCACTAAGCTTGAGTAATTGATAAGAATCAAGATAACAAAACTTCCTTGTGTCACAGGTATACCAATCCTTAGCAGCCCATGGAAATAAAATAGTGGTATCATGATAGAGGAATGCATCTAGAAGCTTTACATTGTAGCTTGTTAAAATTAAGATCTTTCACAAAGTGTATCTAACCCAACAGACTTTTATAAAATGGAACATCTCTTAAAGGTCACCTGTTGCTGATGTGGAAAAGAGGGAGCACTGTAGCCACCACCCCCAGCCATCACCCATTGCACTAAAATAAACCCATTCTGGGCAGGGGAAAGGGGAGGAATTTCCCTAAATTGCCCTTAACCCACTGATTTATATGATCCCAGTGGGCAAAACTCAGGAAAAAGTGAACTGACAGATAATGTGACCCTAAAAAGGCAGGCATTTAATAATTCAGAGAGGTCTTGATTTCTGGGGTAATCTGGGAGAATAGGGGGATAGACCATGAAGTGCCTAGAACTTCTGTAGATCCTTTTAAGGGGCAGAAATGCAGTGGAACAGGACATCCACCCGTCACTTTGCCCTTCAGCTGACCTTGTCCTAAATCACAGCATGGAGTTACTAGAATGTTCGGGGCAGGCGCTCGTGCCTGTAGTGGTCCAACAAGGTTACCAACCCTAATGAAGAGACAGAGTCAGTGTGGCACCCTGCCGCCCTGAAAGGGTCATGTGAAGCCTGGAATAGACCACAGGAAAATGGCCTTGCAATTTTTTACAACTTCCCTAGGAGAGTAAAGGAGCAGCCTGTTAAATATACACTTTTTCTTATTGGGGCCCACTTAAGACCCAGAATGGGACCTGCACCTATACTCTGCAAATGTAATGATGTGGAGATGCCGGTGATGGACTGGGGTTGACAATTGTAAACAATTTTACAACACCAAGTTATAGTCCAGCAATTTTATTTTAAATTCACAAGCTTTCGGAGGCTTCCTCCTTCGTCAGGTAAATGTTCAGGAGCTCCTTGAAGCCTACGCATTTATACATCACAGAACAATACATGGTGTTTACAGACTGCCCCTGCAACTGCCCGTTGCCAAGGCAATCACCGTGTTCTTTTAAAATAAAATTGCTGGACTATAACTTGGTGTTGTAAAATTGTTTACAACTGCAAATGTAAGGAATCTTACAACACCAGGTTATAGTCCAAGCTTTCGGAGGCTTCCTCCTTCGTCAGGTAAATGTTCAGGAGCTCCTTGAAGCCTACGCATTTATACATCACAGAACAATACATGGTGTTTACAGACTGCCCCTGCAACTGCCCGTTGCCAAGGCAATCACCGTGTTCTTTTAAAATAAAATTGTTGGACTATAACCTGGTGTTGTAAGATTCCTTACATTTGTCAACCCCAGTCCATCACCGGCATCTCCACATCATCTATACTTTGCAGGCATAGGTCTGCTGGGCCTATCAGGCGAGCTGGGCAGAATTTGCGCGGAACCCTGGGAACAACTCCCAGACACACTCCCACAGTTGTTCTTAGACATAATGAGGGCAGGTAGAAAAAGCACCCTCCCTCCCTCATAATGCAATGTACAATGGAAATTGTGAGGGATGGAAATCCAGCAGATGTATTGAATAATACAGTAAATTGTAAACTTGAGTTCAAGAGAGACATTGAAAATAGGTTATGCATTGTCAGTTATAGAATTATTCCGGGAACAAAATAAAACAAGACAGAAAAGTAAAAAGATAAAATATAAAATGACAAAATTGAGTATTTTGCTGCTCTTGCAGACAGCTTCTTCAGGCGTGACAAGAAAGCTGTTAAATAGAAGCAAATAGAAGACTGCTGATACAGCAGCAGGTGTGATGGATCACAAATGAATGAATGGTGAAATGGTGAGGTTTGCCATTTTATCCTTTTTTGTATTTTTTATTCCCCTTTTTACAAATAATTGGGTAAATGATGGCGTACAACCTGTTTTTAATGTCCCCAAGAGGTTGCAATTGTTTGTATGCTCTTTAATCTATATAGTACACAATGGATAACACAATAAACACAGATTATTGTATTTATCATCTGCTTGTTAGTACTCAAGTTGTCCTGGATACATCAGTAAAATGGAGAAAATTCATTCATGGAGAAAAGAATTTCCAAAAGAAATGCATTCAGAGACAATGACATGTAATATTTTCTAACTCTGTGGTCTTGTGCAGAATGGAAAAAAAAAGCAGGATTTTTAAAATGCTCTGTATCCCATGCTAAAAGCAACAGAGCATTGATTATTCTCTGTTCTCTGTATGTCACTGCAGAGACACCCAACATATAGTGGATATGAGTGACTCCCAACACCTGAGCAGCACACTCAGCACATCCCTCCAGAAACCCATGTGACAGGACATGTCTACAAATTTGCTGTGGAGTCCCTGCTCTCCAGCACAGCAGAGAGTGATTTGAACTCATCCTGCAAAAGGAAGAGAATCTGAAGTTGCCTCTGAATAAATTTGTAGCTTCATTTGTTTTGCACTGCTGCAGATTAGGAATGACTCAGCCTGCCCTGAAACCATTTTTCATCCAAGAAATTCCTGACAAGGTCTCTCTCCCATCACGTCCTGCTACTGTTGACTAGGTTCAGGCTCATTAAAGCTTAATATACCTTGGATGTTAACGTGATTAATATATTTCTTTAGTGAGAATGTAGGCGTACTAGAGGAGGATATGGAACAAATGATAGAGCTAGCTGTAGAAAAGGAAAAGGTGAATAAGGCACGGTCTCTGATGTCATGCACCCTCAAAAAAGTGTCTGTTAACTTAGCTTGCTTCAGTGAACAATAAACCCTTTACGTGGTTGATAATGTAACTGGAAATAATCATTTTTGACCTCTTGGACTGATAGAATAATACCTGACAGACAGTGTATCTTAGGCAAAAACCACCAATTAGGTTTATTAAGAAATTAAATTAGAAGAAGCAAGGACAGCTAATTACGAAGATTGCAAAAACATTACCTTGTTCCAAAACAATAAAAATGTCTCAAAAATCTTATTGCTGTCTGCATTATTGCACTTGTACACTAGACCAACATTCATGATGCAAAGTGTACAGGTCGCATTGACTATTGGCTGAGTCCTTCGCTCGTTTCTGTGCTGCCCTGGCCTGAACTGTACTGAATTGCTGAGCTGGCAAAAGCTTGCCACACATAACCAAATCTAAGAAGTTTCTGGTTAGAATCACTAATCAAGGCTGAGTTCAAAGGTTCCAGGGAAGGCTCTTGCATACAGGCCATCAATCACACTTGTGAGGTTTAGGGCCTTGCATGGTGTGGACAGCTTATTAAAAAATCATGGGTGCACTGCCCACGATTGTCCATCCATTGATTTCAATGTACCTGTCATTTTCTAAGAAACTGCCTGCTGCATGCAAGGGACCACCAGTGGCGTGGCATTTGGGTCTTGAAAAATGTACACTGCACAGTGATAATACTTATTTCCAAACAGTAGAACAAGATGACATGTCACCGGTCTGCCAGGCTTAACTGACGGGCAAGTTTATGCCAATGAGTAACAGGAATAGTTCTGTTAAAACACATAACAACTTTGTAATTAAAATACTAGCATATTAAAGACACTCTTGCAAGGAATTTCCTCAATAACTTTGGAGAAGATCAGTGGAAGCCCCGTTTATGCATTGTATCCAGGGTTTACCCTGATCTCCCCCCATCTCCCCCCCCCCCCCCCCCCCCAACCCTGAAGGTACAGTGGCTGAAGAGGAGAACTCCCAAGAAATTCCCAGCTTGTTTCGCAGATTTTCTATAGCTGGCTTGACTCCTGGGACAATAAGCTGGCTAAAGAATGTGCAGCTTCCAGATCGAGTGTGGTACTCGAAATCTTAATCTCATCTTTACAACTGTACTCTCAACATCATCAAAATGATTGCCCTTTCATATTTGCTGAGACAAAAGACTATCTATTTCATTGTGTTATTTCATTAAACTACCCTTTATAACCGAAATCTAAGAAGTCCTCTATCAAATGTGCATCTTACCTTGTGAAATACATTGTGATGTAATGCAGAAGAAGCCTTCAGGGTAAACTTAGTAAAAACAATTCCTTTAATGATACTCAGAAAAATTATTGTAACAATGGACATTCCATAAATTTGTTGGTAGAATCCTAACTGAGGATTATTGGTGATGCTGCTGCAGTCCAATGTTGTGGTGTTGTTCCTTTGTCCAACACAATCAGCCTTTTTAGAAATAAATATGAACAATCAATGTCAAAAAATTAGTTAATAAGACACAAAGCAGACAATAGACTAGAAATTGAACCCTTGAAGCTGTGCTGTTGGAAGTACAGCAGAGCAGGACTTCTCTCCGCCTGTTTACCCTTGCCTTCGTCCCCACCCAAATCCCGGGGATGGGCGGATGCCTGCACCAGTACTGGCACTACTGAGATGAGGGAAGGGGCGCAAGGCTAGGCTGGCCAAGCTTAAAAATATGCAAAATCCCCTCTCTTGCTGGTCTCACCATATCCAAATGATCATCAATTTCTTGGATGAAGGAACAGAGTGTATTGTGGCCAAATTTGCTGATGATACAAAGATAGGTGGAAAAGCAAGTTGCAAGGAGGACACAAAATGTCTGCAAAGGGATATTGACAGGTTAAGCAAATGGGCAAAAATTTGGCAGATACAATATAATGTGGGAAAATGTGAAGTCATCCACTTTGAGAGGAAAATTAAAAAAGCAAAATATTATTTGAATGGTGAAATACTACAAAATGCTGCGGTACAGAGGGATCTGGGTGTCCTCATACATGAAACACAAAAAGTCAACATACAGGTGCAGCATGTAATCCAGAAGGCAAATGGAATATTGGCCTTTATTTCTAGGGGGATGGAGTATAAAAGCAGGGAAGTCATACTACAACTGTACAGGGTGCTGGTGAGACCATACCTGGAGTACTGCGTACAGTTCTGGTGCCCTCATTTAAGGAAGGATATACTTGCATTGGAGGCAGTTCAGAGAAGGTTCACTCGGTTGATTCCGGGTATGGAAGGATAGTCTCATGAGGAAAGATTGAACAGGTTGGGTCTATACTCATTGGAGTTTAGAAGAATGAGAGGAGATCTTATTGAAACATACAAGGTTCTGAGGGGACTCGATAGGGTAGATGCTAAGAGGATGTTACCACTCATGGGGGAATCTAAAACTAGGGGGCATAGTCTCAGAATAAGGGGTTGCCCGTTTAAGATGGAAATTAGGAGGAATTTCTTCTCCCAGAGGGTCGTGAATCTTTGGAATTCTTCACCCCAAAAAGCTGTGGAGGCTGAGTCATTGAATACATTCAAGGTTGAGTCAGACAAATTTTTGACCAGCAAGGGAGTCAAAGGATATGGGGAAAAGGTGGGAAAATGGAGTTGAGGTAAAAATCAGATCGGCCATGACCTCATTAAATGGTGCAGCAGGCTCGAAGGGCCAAAAGGCCTACTCCTGCTCCTATTTCTTATGGTCTTATGGTCTTCTCTTGGATTGATAACTGTTTGAATACTGCATTGTGGGACTCGGGTATGACTCAGTACGGCAAGCATACTTACCGGTGGTCATATAGGAGGTGGAACTGGCGGGATTTCCAGGGGTACCTGGGATCCTGCCAGCCCCGCCCCAAAAGTGAGGTTGAGATCGAAGCGGGGTGGTGAAGGCCTTGGACAGAAGAAACACCTTCCTGTCAGAATCTGCCTTCGCGGCCAGAAAGGGGCGGAAATGGATTCCACCTCAAATTCTTACCCCCCCCCCCCCGCCCCCCACTCCCAATGCAACAGGTTTCTACCCTGCAAAACAGCACAATTTCTAGGCGAATTTATTCATGAATTAGACGTCACTAACGTTGTGCCTAATGAGGATTTTTAAATTTCACTAAAATTTAAATTAGACTTTCATTTTGTGCCAGAAACAAAATAGTTGCTGAAGATGCATCTTAACACTCGATATCAATGCAACATATCAACATAGAACAGAAGCCGTGAATCTTTGCATTCCACCTTTCCCTTCCTGTGAGATTTTCTCTCAGTGTAATTACCTAGAACTCTGGCTTTTGTATATGGAAGTTCACATAATATTGGCCATCTGCTGCTGAACCAGAATTCTTGGAGCACGTATTTAACCATGAGAAGCCTCTGGGCTATCCCCTTGGTATAAATTCTCCTGGCTTTGTTTTGTGTTCAGTCAGTTCTGTGAAGCATCTATCATTATTACAGCTGCCTCTGGCTGTACCCTATTGTTCACTGCCTAATTTGCACTCCTTGTACCATTTTCATTAGAGGCAACTAATGTATACATTAGATGCAATCGCAGAAATTATTTCTGGAGACTTTTTTTGCTGTCAAAGAATATGAAATGTTTTTGTGTTTGTAACATGGTTATTGCAAATAAGATACAATCCTTTATGTATGTACCTGTCTACTTATTCTAAGGATCAGTTGCAGCATACGTTTTGGTTTTTGAGAGAAGATAAGTTAGCTTAGATTTTCTGCCTATATCTCCCCCCTCCATGTTCTACACCTCAATCAAGTGGCCAGTTGACCCTGCTCCCAGGCCTCTCTTGCTCTATAACATATTGCTAGAAATTGTGTGAGAGTGTCTTGACTGACACTTTGATTTTCCCTGTAGTGAGATACCTGATTCTGTTCGACTCCTTCCCAGGTAGCACACTTGAGATCAGGAACCCACCACGGGGTAAGAATTCCTCTACTATATATAGCAATGTTGTGAATATATTAGTGAATATTTTCTCCATTCAGTATTTCAAAAAATATGATTTTGCTGGAAATACAGAACAGGAAATTTTTATGAACAGATTTATGGAGCCTGATGTTAAACCACTCTGATGGACGCAAACAGGATGGTAATGGGGTAAAAATGTTGGCGCAGTAGTTACCACCCCATTTGTGTTTTTGAGACAGCTGCCACCATCTTGACTCGGATTAAGATCCAGACATCCAACAGTACCCAGCGGCAGCATTATTTAAATATTTAAATGGGGTGCTATCATGCAGATGGGACTGCATTGCAATTTTAAGGCAATTCAGTGGGATTACCGCTGGGGGCAGGACCTGCACAGGAAACTTGGTGTTATAGGAAGTTGAACTGTATTTGGAATGCTATTTAAAGGGGCTCTTACAGACAAGTAGCTGGATCATAGGCAGGAAATATTGGTTTCTCCAGAATGCTGTATTTGTGAGGGAGAAGTAGTTGAAAGCGTTTTCTAGATTTAAGGAGCTTCTTAGAAGATAGTAAGTGTCATTATAATGGGATCAGTTTTGGCTACCCCTTTATGGTTAGTGGAGGGAGAAGAGGAGCAGCAACTGCATCTCACAACCTCTCCACATATATGGTGGGTATGCCCAAAATCTCACCTCCATTATGGCAAGCTGCCCGTTAATGCTCACGAACTGGCAGGCAGCTCGTCTGTCATTCAGTAACAAGACCCAACCATCAAAATGGTTTAAGCCTCTCACACTTTTCATCGGTGGATAGCCCAATCGCCCTGCACATTGGGTGCTGAATCAGCACTCGAAGTGATAATCTATCCCATTCTGTTGCTACATATAGAGGAAATCTCTTACCTCATTAATGTGTGCACCTCATCCCAGAAAAAAAACTAATTTTAGTGTTATAGTCAGAAATTAATAAATTCTGTTTACCAATGGCATCAGGAGTGTTTTCTTATAAATCACATAAATGGCTGCATTGGTTTAACTCTTCAAGTTTCCAGTTTTTAAAATGAAACATCTTTCATACAAAAATGATTTCTGTGGAAAATATAATCAGAGAAATGCACTGACACAAAGAACATTTCTTAAATTGTGATATTTTTAAAATAAATTAAGAAATAGTAATCTTGTTCAATTTTATTTTGGTGCTCAAATAATACTATAGATATCAAGGGATTGACCACACAAATTATGTTTTCACACAAGTTACTTGTACAGAAGATAATGAAATAGTTTCATTACAAGGTATTGTGCTGTGCTGTTTGATCAAGGCAATACATGCAAGGGTGATGTGTTATCAGTTTTACATTATTTCACTTACAGAATGGTTGTTATCTATACATGAGTTTGTGAGTAATCATCTTTGAAGTACAGAAGGAAAAAATGACACTGGAAACCGTCTGAAAAGTCAAAATTGAACAAGAGCATGTTGTCTTAGTTTATTCAAAGAATATCATGAATTAAGAAATGTTCTTTTACTTACATTTTTCTAATTATATTTTCTAATATTTAACATTGGAAACTGTATATAATGAATGTATAATAATCAAGAATTTGTTATCTTGCCATCAATAGAATTATAAGAGCTTTTATTCTTCATTATGCAGTGAGACAATTATTTCCAATGTATAGGGTAATTTGTTCTAAACAGCTGGATGAAAAATGAAATGAATTCAAAGAATTATACTTTTCACAAGTTTACAGATGAATGCTTGCGTTGATCGTAAGGAGACACTTACCCCAGGTCCGACTGCTATCCAATAACTTAGCCACCATCCACTAAAGGTTGTACAACCAATCATAAGGAGGAACAGAAAGAGAACAAATAGAAATAATACATATCCTAGAAAATAAATTAGAATAAACAATTCAATTAACAATCTACAGTGAAACGTCATGTTCTAAAGTATAGCTCAAATAAACATCAAAAAGAGTATTGAAATTAAATTAATATGAGAATATGGATTGCTGTCCATAAATCTGTCATAACTAGTTAATTATTAACTCTTAAAGGTTAAAGTGGCGCAGTGGATATGTCATTGCTGCAAATCAGCCCAAAGAGTTGAGATGGTAGTGGTTGTTGGAGGCCAAGCATCTCAGCCCCAGGACATTGCTGCAGGAGTTCCTCAGGGCAGTGTCCTAGGCCCAACCATCTTCAGCTGCTTCATCAATGACCTTCCCTCCAGCATAAGGTCATAAATGGGGATGTTCGCTGATAATTGCACGGTGTTCAGTTCCATTCGCAACCCCTTAAATAATGAAGCAGTCCGAGCTCGCATGCAGCAAGACCTGGACAACATCCAGGCTTGGGCTGATAAGTGGCAAGTAACATTCGTGCCAGACAAGTGTCAGGCAATGACCATCTCCAACAAAAGAGAGTCTAACCACCTTCCCTTGACATTCAATGGCATTACCATCGCCGAATCCCCCACCATCAACATCCTGGGGGTCACCATTGACCAGAAACTTAACTGGACCAGCCACATAAATACTGTGGCTACAAAAGCAGGTCAGAGGCTGGGTATTCTGCGGTGAGTGACTCACCTCCTGACTCCCCAAAGCCTTTCCACCATCTACAAGGCATAAGTCAGGAGTGTGATGGAATACTCTCCACTTGCCTGGATGAGTGCAGCTCCAACAACACTCAAGAAGCTCGACACCATCCAGGACAAAGCAGCCTGCTTGATTGGCACCCCATCCACCACCCTAAACATTGACTCCCTTCACCACCGGCGCACTGTGGCTGCAGTGTGTACCATCCACAGGATGCACTGCAGCAACTCGCCAAGGCTTCTTCGACAGCACCTCCCAAACCCGCGACCTCTACCACCTAGAAGGACAAGGGCAGCAGACACATGGGAACCTCACCACCTGCACGTTCCCCTCCAAGTCGCACACCATCCCGACTTGGAAATATATCGCCGTTCCTTCGTCGTCACTGGGTCAAAATCCTGGAACACCCTTCCTAACAGCACTGTGGGAGAACCTTCACCAAACGGACTGCAGCGGTTCAAGAAGGCGGCTCACCACCACCTTCTCAAGAGCAATTAGGGATGGGCAATAAATGCTGGCCTCGCCACCGACGCCCACATCCCATGAACGAATAAAAAAAATGATTGAGTGCTCAGAATGGAACGTTAAGGGTCTTAAATGAAATGAGTTTGAGTAATACCAAACCAGTTTCTACTGGACAAGAATTCAAAGTGCAAATCTACCTTGGCTTAGAGAATTCATATGGAAGGTTAGTGTAAATGCAGTCACCTACACGAAAACAAACTATCCTGTGCTGGCAGGTAATTATATAAAAAGCAAAATATTGCAGATGCTGGAAATCTGAAACAAAAATAGAAAATGCTGGCAACACACAGCAGGTCAGACAGCATTTGTGGAGAGAACAGACAAATTAACTTTGGATGCAGATGCTTCTTCAGAACATTAATTGTGATGTGAATGATTTGATCTAACATTGTTATGTATTAGTTGGGAAAACATTTGATGGAAGTTTCCAAAATTCTACTGGACAGGAATTCAAAGTGCAAAGCTACCTGGGCTCAGAGAATTCATAAGAAAGGTTAATGTAAATGCAGTCACCTACACAAAAACCTAGTGACACAGGTTAATAAGGCCATAAAAAAAGCAAATCAAGCAATGGGGTTCATTTCTAGAGGGATAGAATTGAAAAGCAAAGAAGTTATGTTAACCATAGAACCATAGAACCATAGAAAAGATACAGCACAGAAGGGGGCCATTCAGCCCATCGTGTCCGTGCCGGCTCGAAGAACAACCAGGTGTCCATTCTAATCCCATCTTCCAGCACTTTAAAAGAGTTGAGGGTCCCTGCCTCTATCACCATTTCGGGCAGCGAATTCCATACACCCACCATCCTCTGGGTAAAAAAGTTTTTCCTCATGTCCCCTCTAGTCCTTCCGCCAATCAGCTTAAATCTATGTCCTCTAGTTCTTGAACTCTCCGCTAGGGGAAACGGGTACTTCCTGTCTACTCTATCTGGGCCTCACATAATTTTGTACACCTCAATCAAGTCTCCCCTCAGCCTCCTCGGCTCCAAGGAAAACAACCCCAGTCTATCCAATCTCTCCTCGTAGGTGCAATTTTCAAGCCCTGGCAACACTTTTGTAAATCTTCTCTGCACTTTCTCCAGAGCAATTACGTCCTTCCTGTAATATGGTGACAAGAACTGCGCACAATACTCCAGCTGTGGCCTTACCAGTGTTTTATACAGTTCCATCATTACATCCCTGCTTTTGTTTTCTATACCTCGGCTAATAATGGAGAGCATTCTGTATGACTTCTTCACAACCTTACCTACCTGTACTGCCACCTTCAGGGACCTGTGCACATGCACTCCAAGATCTCTCACTTCCTCTACCCCTCTCAATATATTCCCGTTTACTGCGTATACCCTTTTACTGTTTGCCCTCCCTCAGTGCATTACCTCACACTTCTCTGGGTTGAACTCCATTTGCCACTTTTCCGCCCACTCCACCAACCCATAGATATCTTCTCGGAGTCTACTGCTATCCTCTTCACTATCAACTACACGGCCAATTTTTGTGTCGTCTGCAAATTTGCCAATCATGCCCCCTACATTCAACTCCAAATCATTAATATATACCACAAACAGCAAGAGACCCAACACTGAGCCCTGTGGCACACCACTGGAAACGGATTCCCATTCGCAAAGACATCCATCGATTTTTACCCTTTGTTTCCTGTTACTGAGCCAATTTTGGATCCAATTCACCACATTTCCCTGTATCCCTTGGGCTTTTACCTTTCTGACCAGTCTGCCATGTGGGACCTTGTCAAATGCCTTACTAAAATCCATGTAGACAACATCCACTGCACTACCCTCATCAATCCTCCTTGTCACTTCCTCAAAGAATTTAATCAGATTTGTAAGGCATGACCTTCCCTGAACAAATCTATGCTGACTATCCCGGATTAAACCATGCCTTTCCAAGTGACACTTTATCCTATCTCTCAGTATTGATTCTAATAGTTTGCCCACCACCGAAATAAGACTGACCGGCCTATAATTGTTCGGCCTTTCCCTCGTACCCTTTTTAAACAATGGTACTACGTTAGCAGTCTTCCAGTTCTCCAGTACCTCCCCTGTATCTAGTGAGGGTGGAAAATGATACTCAGAGCATCCATTATTTCCTCCCTGGCTTCCTTCAATAGCCTAGGAAACAATCCATCCGGCCATGGTAACTTATCAATTTTCAAGGATTCCAGTCCTTCCTCTCTCGTAATGTTTACCTTATCCAATATTTCACACCTCTCCTCTTTAACTACTATATCTGGATCATCCCTTTCCTTTGTGAATACGGAGACAAAATATTCATTTAAAACCCTACCCACATCCTTATCATCCCTGATAGGTCCCACCTTTTCCTTAGCTATCCTCTTGTTCTTAATGTACTGATAAAACATCTTTGGGTTTTCTTTAATCTTACTAGCTAATATTTTTTCATGCCCTCTCTTTGCTTTCCTTTTTACCTTTTTTACGTTATCCCTTTACTTTCTATACTCCTCTAGGCTTTCTGCAGTATTTGGTTTTCTGTGACAGTCATAAGCTTTCTTTTTCTGCTTTATCTTGCCATGTATACTTCGAGACAATCAGGGGACTCTAAATTTGGCAGTGCCACCCTTTTTCTTTGAGGGGACATGTCTGCATTGTACCCGTGGAATTTCACTTTTTAATGCCTCCCACTGGCTTGCCACTGATTTCTCCGCAACTAGTTGTGTCCAGTCCACTTCTGCCAAATTACCTCTTAGTTCTGTAAAATTTGCCTTCCCCCAATTTAAAACATTTACTCCTGATTTAACTCTGTCCTTTTCCATAACAATGCTAAAACTAACTGAATTGTGGTCACTAACCCCAATATGGTCACCCACTGTCACTTCACCCACTTGCCCATCTTCATTTCCCAGGACTAAATCTAGAATTGCATCCCCTCTTGTTGGGCTTGTCATGTACTGGCTAAAAAAGTTCTCCCGGACACCGATCAAGAATTCTGCGCCCTCTGTGCCCCTCACACTGTTTGAATCCCAGCTGATGTTAGGGTAGTTGAAGTCCCCTACTATTATTGCCTTCTTATTTTTGCACTCAGAAATTTGCCTACATATTTGTTCTATCTCCCTTTTGCTATTCGGGGGTCTACAGTACACTCCTAGTAGTGTGACTGCCCATTTTTTATTTCTTAGCTCAATCCATATGGCCTCGATTGATGATCCATTTAGCATATCATCCCTTCTCACAACTGTAATTGATTCTTTAACCAATAATGCCACCCCTCTCCTTTTTTATCACCCACTCTATCCTGCTGGAAAACTCTATATCCAGGGATATTGATCTGCCAATTATCCCCCCCTTTAAGCCAGGTTTCTGTTATAGCAATGATATAATGCTGCCATATGTCTATCTGTGCCCTTAGCTCATCTGCTTTGTTTGTAATACTCCTTGCATTAACCCTGTCAAATTCCTGTGCTGAACACTATTTACTTCTTTGCTTCTTTTGCCTTTCTGAGTTGCTAACTACGTCACTAACTGCTTTTCTACTTCCCGTTTCCTGGTCTGAATTTGTCCTCTCTGTACCTGCCCCTTGGTTCCCATCCCCCTGCCATACTAGTTTAAACCCTCCCCAACAGAACTAGTAAATGCCCCCGCGAGGATATTGGTCCCGGTTCTGCTTGGGTGCAACCCGCCCAGCTTATCCAGGTCCCGCCTTTCCCAGAATCAGTCCCAATGTTTCAGGAATTTAAACCCCTCCCTCCTACATCATCTCTCAAGCCACGCATTCATCTGGTCTATTCTTCTATTTCTGCTCTCGCTAGCACGTGGCACTGGGAGTAATCCTGAGATTACTACCTTAGAGGTCCTGCTTTTTAATTTATTTCCTAGCTCCCTATATTCTGCTTGCAGGACCTCATCCCTTTTCTTACCGATGTCATTGGTACCGATATGGACCACGACCTCTGGCTGTTCACCCTCCCCCTTCAGAATGTTAAACTTGTATAGAACCTTGGTTAGACCACACTTGGAGTATTGTGCACAGTTCTGGTCTTCATATTATAGGAAGGATATCGAGACATTGGAGAGGGTCCAAAAGAGAGTCACAAGGATGATACCAGAACTTGGAGGATATCCTTATCAGGAAAGGCTGAATAGACTGAGGCTCTTTTCTTTCGAAAAATGAAGGCTAAGGTGTAACCTGATAGAGGTCCTTAAGATAATGAAAGGGTTTGATAGAGTAGATGTAAAGAAAATGTTTCCACTTGTGGGAGAGTCCAAAAACTAGAGGTCATAAATATAAAATAATTGCTATTAAATCTAATAGGGAATTCAGGAGAAACTTCTTTACCCAAAGAGTGGTAAGAATGTGGAATGCACTACCATAAGGAGTAGTTGAGGCAAATAGCATAGATGCATTTAAGGGGAAGCTAGATAAGCACGAGGGAGAAAGGAATAGAAGGGTATCCTGAGAGGATTAGATGAAATAGGGAGGGAGGAGGCTTGTGTTGAGCATAAATGCCAGCATAGACCAGTTGGTTCGAATGGCCTGTTTCTGTGCTGTAGTTTTGATGTCACTCGATGTAAAATTCTCTGAGAAAAACTGATTCTAGTCAGGTATTAGCTCTGCACAAAGTAATGGCAATTTTAAATATATGTCCTCAAGCACTTAATAATAAAACTCTCTCACTGGTTACCTTTCTGAAAAATCAGTTTTAAAGTTCAGCAGGTGGACTGCATGTTAGAAGTCGATGTGTCATTGTAAGAGTACAGACATCTGGTTCAGCATCATTCAGCAAGGGGCTGAACCGCCATGCCAAATCTAGCTGCAAAATGTGGAGTGATTTTAAAAGTACATGAATAATAATACCTAATGCATTGTGAACTTTTTAGGCACTATTACTTATGACATGTGCGTGGCTTGAATTTGAGTAGATTGTTATGTTATTAGAGGATCAGTTTCAAGGAGAACTGCGATGGTTGATGGGCTCATAGTGGACAGATAGTAGTGTCCATAAAGAGAACAGCAACAACCACGTACTTAAACTGTGATGAATTCCTCAAGGACAGTGATGGTTGCTCAAACAAAATTATTGGCATTCTCATTAACAGTTGAGTCTGTACTTAACTAGAGTCGAAGACAGTCTAATGGATCAGGTATAATTCAAAGGGATAAGCATGTTTCTTACCTCCTCCTGCCTTAATATAATGGTGATATGTTCTCCCCTGAACTGAACCCTCTTTCTTCTCTTCTTCTTGTATAAGCTCCTTTTTTAGTTCTATAAAAATAAATTCATGATTCAATTACTATTCTCCACTGTTACACTCATTTATGTTTGTTTCTCACCGTACATTATAAAAGGAATTCCATTAATCAATGTTATGGAAGACACAATTATGACTTTGAAGTTCAATATAGCTGTTGTACAATAACATCTAGAGATTTACTTTTAATGGTACAAAAGTCAACTTTCCCAAATTATATTCAAAAGTTAATTTAGATGTGATAATCTGCAATGAGTAACATCAAATATTTTCAAAAATCCTTAGCAAATTGGTCATTTTTGGAGACAGAGTAACACAGTGGGTAAGTATGGGATTTCACTTCTGTGGTTTGGGATTGATTCTAACCGAGGTTGACAGGATGAACTCCTCACTCTGTTGGCTATAAGAATCAAAAATAAAATGAGCTTCTGCAATCTCAAACCAATTCCTAGTGACCATTTTACAGACAGCATAACACTACCCAGAATTTGGTATTAAACCAGCAAACTCACTTATAGGGGCCAGAATGGAAAGCTGGCTGGTGTGAGAAATGGGAAAATTACACAGGCACATTAAGAAGTGATCTTCTGAGGTTGGGATTAGAATACTGTTACAAATGTCATATTTCTGCTTCAATGGTGATGGCCACTCCCATCAGTGGCCTTGGATGGTACTCGCACTGCCCAATATCTCATCATGAGAGTGTAACCCAGAAGCAGGGTGGGGGGGGGGGGTTACAATACTACCCCCATGAGATATGAATTGCACACCGTGTCTTTCACAAATGCCCTCACATGCACCACTTCAATCTTTCAGTAGGCAGACTTAAAACACTTTAATGAGATAGGGACAGATATGAATTGTTAAGCTGCTTTATCTTATAGATAGCAAGTGAACATACAGAGTAACAGTTATAATCAAAACTTACTTATTTATTTCACTTAACTTGAAACTCCTTCTTGTGAATAAGAAAAATAATAGACCACATGACTCTATTCTACAATAGCGGACAAATTCAACATTTCTTGGTCCGCCTTCTAACCGGTTCTGAAATTAAGATGATTGAGATTTCCCTTAGTCGGCCAGGTTAACTGGACTGACTGACCTTGAATATGGGTTTTTCCCTTTTTTTAAATTGCTAATCACTGGTAGATGGGCTGTCCCTCCAACATTTTCCCTGTTCAGTATTTCACCAGTAGGCCTGTCAATAAAACTGGCCATCACACCCACTCCCCACCTCCCCTTCACAAGAGAAGATTCCCACCAGATACTCAATGCTGCATTCAAACTAATAGGTCATCCCAATGATGATAAGTTTGGATGTTCCAGGGAACAGGTTTAAAACCTTACATTGACATTGAATTTCAATTACTGAGAAAAACAGCAAAGAAATTTGTTTCTGAAAGCATTTTCAGTGATTCGTAAATACAAAGTAATATTGCTTCACCTAGTGGTGTGACAGCTATGTGCTGGCATTTTAATATTGGAATTCCCATAGGGCATATTTACATAACAGGTTTCAATGGAGCATGTGAGAACTATGTAAGAACTTTAATATAATTCTTTGTACCTTACCATGTTTATGATTTTCATCCTGCTGCATTGTCTTTTCATTCTCAGCATTTTCTTCTGTTGAATCATTCTTCTCATCAGTCATATCAAATGCTAAAGAGTTACAAAACATTTTTGCACAAACTTTGTATTTGAAAATGCATTGAGTGAATATTTTCGTAATGGTGAGAGACTAGGAGCTGTGGAGAAGCAAAAGGATTTAGATATCCGTGCACACAAATCATTGGCCTGGACTAATAATCTGGAGTCATGAGTTCAAATCCCGCCAAGGCAGCTGGGGAATTTAAATTCAATTAATTAAATAAAATCTGGAATTTAAAAAAAACTAGTATCAGTAATGGTGGCCATGAAACTACTGGATTGTCGTAAAAACCCATCTGGTTCACTAATGTTCTTTAGGGAAGGAAACCTGCCGAACTTACCTGGTCTGGCCTATATGTGACTCCAGACCCAAAGCAATGTGGTTGATTCTTAATTTCCCTCTGAAATGGCCTTGCAAACTACTCAGTTGTAAAATCTCACTAAAAAAAGTCATAATAAGAATAAAACCAGACAGACCACCCGGCATCGGACCACTAGGCACCGGACATGACAAAGGCAAACCAAGCCCAGTCGACCCTGCAAAGTCCTCTTCACTAACATATGGGGACTTGTGCCAAAATTGGGAGAGCTGTCCCACAGACTAGTCAAGCAACAGCCTGACACAGCTGTACTCACAGAATCATACCTTTCTGCCAACATCCCAGACTCTTCCATCAACATCCCTGGGTATGTCCTGTCCCACCGGCAGGACAGACCCACCAGAGGTGGCGGTACAGTGATATACAGTCAGGAGGGAGTGGCCCTGGGAGTCCTCAACATTGACTCTGGACCCCATGAAATCTCATGGCATCAGGTCAAACAGGGACAAGGAAACCTCCTGCTGATTACCACCTACCGTCCTCCCTCAGCTGACGAATCAGTCCTCCTCCATGTTGAGCACCACTTAGAGGAAGCACTGAGGGTAGCAAGGGCACAAAATGTACTCTGGGTGGGGGACTTCAATGTCCATCACCAAGAGTGGCTCAGTAGCACCACTGCTGACCGAGCTGGCCGAGTCCTGAAGGACATAGCTGCTAGACTGGGCCTGCGGCAGGTGGTGAGCGAACCAACACGAGGGAAAAACCTACTTGATCTCGTCCTCACCAATCTACCTTTCACAGATGCATCTGTCCATGACAGTATTGGTAGGAGTGACCACCGCACAGTCCTCGTGGAGGTGAAGTCCCATCTTCACACTGAGGACACCATTCAACGTGTTGTGTGGCGCTATCACTGTGCTAAATGGGATAGATTAAGAACAGATCTAGCAGCTCAAAACCGGCCCTCCATGAGGCGCTGTGGGCCATCAGCAGCAGCAGAATTGTATTCCAGCACAATCTGTAACCTCATGGCCCGGCATATTCCTCACTCTACCATTACCAACAAGCCAGGAGTTCAACCCTGGTTCAATGAGGAGTGTAGAAGAGCATGCCAGGAGCAGCACCAGGCGTACCTAAAAATGAGGTGCCAACCTGGTGAAGCTACAACTCAGGACTACATGCATGCTAAACAGCGGAAGCAACATGCTATAGACAGAGCTAAGCGATTCCACAACCAACGGATCAGATCAAAGCTCTGATATTCTGCTTTGGATACTGTTGGGGGAGATGGCTTATCAGGGGAAAGCAGCAAGAGCCAGGTTCGGGGCACCACGGGTGGCTCTGCTGCACAGGAGGGGAGGAAGAAGAGTGGCAGAGCTATAGTGATAGGGGATTCTATTGTAAGGGGAACAGATAGGCGTTTCTGCGGCCGCAAACGTGACTCCAGGATGGTATGTTGCCTCCCTGGTGCGAGGGTCAAGGATGTCACGGAGCGGCTGCAGGGCATTCTGGAGGGGGAGGGTGAACAGCCAGTAGTCGTGGTCCATATTGGTACCAACGACATAGGTAAGAAAAGGGATGAGGTCCTGCAAGGTGAATTTAAGGAGTTAGGAGATAAATTAAAAAGCAGGACTTCAAAGGTAGTGATCTCAGGATTACTACCGGTGCCACGTGCTAGTGAGTATAGGAACAGGAGAATAGACCAGATGAATGCGTGGCTGCAGGGATGGTGTAGGAGGGAGGGATTTAGATTCCTGGGACATTGGGACCGGTTCTGGGGAAGGTGGGACCTGTACAAGCATGACGGGTTACACCCGAGCAGGACCGGGACAAATGTCCTCGCGGGGGTGTTTGCTAGTGCTGTTGGGGAAGGTTTAAACTAGAGTGGCAGGGGGGTGGGAACCTGAGCGGGGAGTCAGAAGGGAATAAAGTTGAGAGCAGCAAGAGAGGGGAAGACCCAGGGGAAATCTACAATACAAATAGTACAAACAGTTGTTCAAGAACAAGTGAAAGGGAAAAGCATAGAGCAGCGGAAAGAAAGTGTACTTTAGGCACTTTAGGTACTTTAGGCACGACAGATAAAATGAAAACTAGAAGGCGTAAGGCGATTAACCCAACATCAAAGCTGTGGCAGGGGGTTGGGAACCTGAGCAGGGAGACAGAGGAAAGCGTATCAGGAAGGGACAGAAGGTATGGAGTAAAAGGTAAAGTGTTAAAAAAGGAAAAAGCAGGAACTAAGTGTCACAAAACATATTTGAAAGTTCTTTATCTGAATGCACGTAGCATTCGTAACAAAATGGACGAGTTAACGGCACAAATAACGACGTATGGGTATGATCTTGTGGCCATTACAGAAACATGGCTGCAGGGTGACAACGACTGGGAATTAAATATGCCAGGGTATTTAACAATCAGGAAGGACAGGCAGGAAGGAAGGGGAGGTGGGGTGGCTATGTTAATAAGGGAAGGAATCACTGTAATACAGAGAAAAGATATTGGGACAAAGGATCAGGATAATGAAACAATTTGGGTAGAGATAAGGAATAATAAGGGGCAAAAAACACTCGTGGGCGTAGTATATAGGCCTCCTAATAGTTGCAACTCTGCTTGAAGAAGTATTAATCAGGAAATAGTCAGGGCATGTAATAAGGGAACAGCTATAATTATGGGGGATTTTAACTATCATATTAACTGGACAAATCAAATTGGGCAGGGTAGCCTTGAGGAAGAGTTTATTGAGTGTGTTAGGGATGGATTTCTTGAGCAGTATGTAACTGAACCTACAAGGGGGCAAGCAACCTTGGACCTGGTCCTGTGTAATGAGCCAGGATTAATTAATAATGTTCTAGTTAAGGATCCCCTTGGAATGAGTGACCATAACATGGTTACATTCCATATCCAATTAGAGGGTGAGAAGGTTGGTTCTCAAACAAGCGTACTGAGCTTGAATAAAGGAGACTATGATGGTATGAGAGCGGAATTGATTAAAGTGGACTGGGAAAATAGATTAAAGGGTAAGACGGTACATGAGCAGTGGTGTTCATTTAAGGAGTTATTTTACAACTTTCAAAAAATATATATTCCACTGAGGAAAAAAGGGTGTAAAAGAAATGACAGCCATCCGTGGCTAAGTAAAGAAATTAAGGATAGTATCCGACTAAAAACAAGGACATATAAGGTAGCCAAACTTAGTGGGAGGATAGAAGATTGGGAAGTCTTCAAAAGACAGCAAAAAGTAACTAAAGGATTGATTAAGAAAGGGAAGATAGATTATGAAAATAAATTAGCAAAAAATATAAAAACAGATAGCAAGAGTTTCTACAGTTATATAAAAAGAAAAAGGGTGGCTAAGGCAAACGTAGGTCCTTTAGAGGATGAGACCAGGAAATTAATGGTGGGAAACATGGAGATGGCAAAAATGCTGAACAAATATTTTGTTTCCGTCTTTACGGTAGAGGACACTAAGAATATCCCAACACTGGACAAACAGGGGGCTCTAGGGGGGGAGGAGCTAAATACGATTAAAATCACTAAGGAATTGGTACTCAGTAAATTAATGGGACTCAAGGCGGATAAATCTCCTGGACCTGATGGCTTACATCCTAGGGTCTTGAGGGAAGTGGCAGTAGGGATTGTGGATGCTTTGGTAATAATTTTCCAAAATTCTCTGGACTCGGCAAAGGTCCCGGCAGATTGGAAAACTGCCAATGTAACACCCTTATTTAAAAAGGGTAGTCGGCAGAAGGCTGGAAATTATAGACCAGTTAGCTTAACATCTGTGGTGGGTAAAATTTTGGAGTCTATTATTAAGGAGACAGTAGCAGAACATTTGGATAAACATAATTTAATAGGACAAAGTCAGCATGGCTTTACGAAGGGGAAGTCATGTCTGACAAATTTGCTTGAGTTCTTTGAGGATATAACGTACAGGGTGGATAAAGGGGAACCAGTGGACGTAGTGTATTTGGACTTCCAGAAGGCATTCAACAAGGTGCCACATAAAAGATTATTGCTCAAGATAAAGAATCACTGGATTGGGGGTAATACTCTGGCATGGGTGGAGGATTGGTTATCTAACAGGAAGCAGAGAGTTGGGATAAATGGTACATTCTCGGACTGGCAACCTGTAGCCAGTGGTGTTCCGCAGGGGTCGGTGCTGGGTCCCCAGCTCTTTACAATCTATATTAATGATTTGGAGGAGGGGACCAAGTGTAACATATCAAAGTTTGCAGATGATACAAAGATGGGAGGGACAGTAGAGAGTGAGGAGGACATAAAAAACCTACAAGGGGATATAGACAGGCTGGGTGAGTGGGCGGAGATTTGGCAGATGCAATACAATATTGGAAAATGTGAGGTTATGCACTTTGGCAGGAAAAATCGGAGAGCAAGTTATTATCTTAATGGCGAGAAACTGGAAAGTACTACAGTACAAAGGGATCTGGGGGTCCTAGTGCAAGAAAATCAAAAAGTTAGTTTGCAGGTGCAGCAGGTGATCAAGAAGGCCAATGGAATGTTGGCTTTTATTTCTAGGGGAATAGAATATAAAAACAGGGAGGTATTGCTGGAGTTATATAAGGTATTGGTGAGACCGCAGTTGGAATACTGCATACCGTTTTGGTCTCCATACTTAAGAAAAGACATACTTGTTCTCGAGGCAGTACAAAGAAGGTTCACTCGGTTAATCCCGGGGATGAAGGGGTGGACATATGAGGAGAGGTTGAGTAGATTGGGACTCTACTCATTGGAGTTCAGAAGAATGAGAGGCGATCTTATTGAAACAAAAAAGATTGTGAAGGGGCTTGATCGGGTGGATGCGGTAAGGATGTTCCCAAGGATGGGTGAAACTAGAACTAGGGGGCATAATCTTAGAATAAGGGGCTGCTCTTTCAAAACTGAGATGAGGAGAAACTTCTTCACTCAGAGGGTAGTCGGTCTGTGGAATTTGCTGCCCCAGGAAGCTGTGGTTGCTACATCATTAAATAAATTTAAAACAGAAATAGACAGTTTCCTAGAAGTAAAGGGTATTAGGGGTTACGGGGAGCGGGCAGGAAATTGGACATGAATTTAGATTTGAGGTTAGGATCAGATCAGCCATGATCTTATTGAATGGCGGAGCAGGCTCGAGGGGCCGATTGGCCTACTCCTGCTCCTATTTCTTACGTTCTTATGTAGTCCTGCCACATCCAATCATGAATGGTGGTGGACAATTAAACAACTAACGGGAGGAGTAGGCTCTGTAAACATCCCCATCCTCAATGATGGCGGAGTCCAGCACGTGAGTGCAAAAGACAAGGCTGAAGTGTTTGCAACTATCTTCAGTCAGAAATGCCGAGTGGATGATCCATCTCGGCCTCCTCCCAATATCCTTACCATCACTGAAGCCAGTCTTCAGCCAATTCGATTCACTCCACGTGATATCAAGAAACGGCTGAGTGCACTGGATACAGCAAAGGCTATGGGCCCCGACAGCATTCCGGCTGTAGTGCTGAAGACTTATGCTCCAGAACTAGCCGCACCTCTAGCCAAACTGTTCCAGTAGAGCTGCAACACTGGCATCTACCCGACAATGTGGAAAATTGCCCAGGTATGTCCTGTCCACAAAAAGCAGGACAAATCCAATCCGGCCAATTACTGCCCCATCAGTCTACTCTCAATCATCAGCAAAGTGATGGAAGGTGTTGTCGACAGTGCTATCTAGCGGCACTTACTCACCAATAACCTGCTCACCGATGCTCAGTTTGGGTTCCGCCAGGACCACTCGGCTCCAGACCTCATTACAGCCTTGATCCAAACATGGACAAAAGAGCTGAATTCCAGAGGTGAGGTGAGAGTGACTGCCGTTGACATCAAGGCAGCATTTGACCGAGTGCGGCACCAAGGAGCCCTAGTAAAATTGAAGTCAATGGGAATCAGGGGGAAAACTCTTCAGTGGCTGCAGTCATACCATCTACAAGGCATAAGTCAGGAGTGTGATGGAATACTTTCCACTTGCCTGGATGAGTGCAGCTCCAACAACGCTCAAGAAGCTCGACACCATCCAGGACAAAGCAGCCCGCTTGATTGGCACCCCATCCACCACCCTAAATATTCACTCCCTTCACCACCGGCGCACTGTGGCTGTAGTGTGTACCATCCACAGGATGCACTGCAGCAACTCGCCAAGGCTTCTTCAACAGCACCTTCCAAACCCACGACCTCTACCAGGAGGACAAGGGCAGCAGGCACATGGGAACAACACCACCTGCACGTTCCCTTCCAAGTCACACACCATCCCGACTTGGAAATATATCGCCTTTCCTTCATCGTCGCTGGGTCAAAATCCTGGAACTCCCTTTCTAACAGCACTGTGGGAGAACCTTCACCACAGGGACTGCAGCGGTTCAAGAAGGCGGCTCACCACCACCTTCTCAAGGGCAATTTGGGATGGGCAATAAATGCTGGCCTCTCCAGCGACGCCCACATCCCATTAACGATTAAAACAAAAGCTAGTGCACAGGTATAAAAAGCAATCAAAAAGGCAAATGGAATGTTGGCCTTTATCTTAAGTGGATTGGAATACCAAAGTAAGGAAATGATGCTTCAGTTGTACAGAGCCTTGGTGAGAGCCCATCTGGAATACAGCATTCAGTTTTGGGGGCCGCACCTTAGGAAAGATATATTGGCCTTGTCGGGGTACAGCGCAGACTCACCAGAATGATACTGAGGTTTAAAGGATTAAGCTAAGAGGACAGGATGCATACATTTGACTTATATTCCCTTGAATTTAGAAGGTTGAGGGGTGATCTAATTGAGATGTTTAAAATGATAAAGGAATTTGATAGAGAAACTATTTCCTCTGTTGGGGGAATCCAGAACAAGGGGGCATAAATTAAAATTTGAGCTAGGCCAGCTAGGAATGAAATCAGGAAACATTTTTTCACAGACAAGGTAGTGGAAATTGGGAACACTCTCCTCCAAAAGGCTGTGGATACCGGGTCCATTGAAATTTTTAAGAGTGAGATTGATAGATTTTTGTTGGGTAAGGGTATCAAGAGATATAAAGCACAGTCGGGTAAATAAAGTTGAGATAGAGATCATCCATGTTCTAATAGAATGGCGGAACAGGCTGGAGGGCCTTAATGGCCTCCTTCTGTTCCTATGTAAACAGTTTTAAGTAATGTACTCTTCTTAAGGATGACACACTTACCAGCATTGTTCAAGCCTTTTAACCTTGTGCTGGAAAGAGAAGTTGCATCCAGGCTTCCTTTTTCTGAACTTAGTGCCATCATGTTGTTGTCTTCTGAATCCTAAATGTAGTATGGAAGAAATACTGAACTGTAAACTCACATTGCCATATATAGCCCAGCAGTACAGGCCTCTCTAGCATGTAGTTATGGATTTGAATCCCAGGATGACCTGTTTCTTAAATCACCTACCTCAACTTGGGAATTTCATCAGTTCTGAGCTTGTAGCCAGGACTACGGATGCAACCCAAACCAATTCACAATGTGAAGTGACCTGAATTGAGCCATGCTATGTTCATCTTCAAATATCTGATATTTGTGCAATACAAACCATTTAAGGATCATGCCTATTTTCCCTAATCCTTGTCATCATTATTTCTGGTGGGCACCTTCATTTATCTGCAGTAAGCAAAGAGAAAGGTTTGCAGGAATTGCATGTTTCCATGAGCATAGTCCCATGAAAATGCGTCACTTGGAAACTTACATTGTTTTTGATTGGTTTTATGATGAAAAAAGCCTCATGTAACCAAAAGTTTTCTCACATTTGAAATGAAACTTGGGAGGAAGGTCAACTTGCATCCTGTGAGTTGGATGCTTACTTCCACAGTCTATATTTGAATTTAAATAAAAGGAAATGTAAGAACATATCTAAGAGGGTGGGAATGAGCAAAAGCCGCTTGAAGCTTCCAGCTTTTCAAACCACATTTAGAAAAAGATGCAACCAAAGTGCAAGTTTTCCTTTTCTGTGCACAATTAGTGACTAGGTACAATGTTGTACGAAGTCACTGACACTTTCAAATTCCTCTATCCCTTGGCTGACACACTGGATGACTTGATCTGGAGACAGTCTCTGCCAAACTCTCGTACTCTGTGACTTGGCACTGTTACATATTGCCTTGTTCAGAGATTAACATCCTGCAGTGAGTACTGAGCAGGTGCTACAATGAGTATGTACTGTACTGCAACTCCTGGAACATGAAATGGGCATTCTTCAATCACACCTTCAATTTCCCTGACGTTTAAAACAGTGCCATACTTGTCTATACTCTACTGCCAGAACAGCCAGACAACCATTATCTCATTATTTTAAATTAATTGTAATTGGCTGGTTGTTTGATATATACACAAACATAGTCTTTCTGCTGCCAATGAAGGTCACATTTTTAGTTTGAAATAAACTAAACCTGGGTGGGGATGGAGAATGAAGATTTGATATCTGGTGAAATCCTAAACGCATTCTTTATACAAAGGGGTGGAAGTTATGTTAGAACTGTACAGAGCTCTGAGACCCCATCTGGAGTACTGCATTCAGTTCTGGGCACCGCACCTCAGGAAGCATATACTGGCCTTAGAGGGGGTGCAGCGCCAATTCACTAGAATGATACCGGGGCTAAAAAGGTTAAATTATGAGGACAAGTTGCTTAGACTAGGCTTGTATTCCCTTGAATATAGAAGATTAAGGGGTGATTGTAAGAATATGGTTTGAAACAAGCATAGGCAGGAATACCGGCTTGCATAACATCAAGCATTTTAGCAAGAGAGCGGATGTTAAAGGGGGCCGAAGTTCAGCATCTCTGTGAGAAAGATAACTTACAGAAACCCAAGAAGTCATTGAAAGAATGCTGAGGCATTAGAATGGTGAAAAACAAGTAAAAGTCAGGAGACAGTTCGTACCAGATGGTTGCTAAGAAACCACATACTAAGACCTGATAACAGTGAAAGGTTACATAACGGTAGACATTGCAGGAGCCATTCAAGGCCAAAGTGGAACAAACTATTTGTGCAGCAGAGATAAGGTAGTCACGCTAACATAGTATGGCCATCCTTGGTTGTTTTTCACAGAGTCAGCACAGTGGGATGTTTTACAACCAGGAGATAAGGACAGAGATGCCAAATAGTATAAAGATAGGGCATGCTCCCTCCCAAAAGTTAGAGTTCTTGAGAGGGGACGGTGAGATGTCCACTGCCGTGGAGGTCAGGTCTGATCGTCCTGAATTCACGGGAAAAACCAGGTTGTATCCATTGCTTGTCATTTAATATAGTCTGAAGACAGTTGTATTATAAATACAATACTGTTGTGAGTCAATCTATTAAAGCTTGCAATTTTATAACCACTCAGGCTAGTATCACGTGGCAGTTATTGTTCAAGGATTAACAACCCTTTTGTAGCGACAGTAACAGGAAAATCCGCTAACAGTGGTCTAATTGAAGTATTTAAGATGATTAAAGGATTTTAATAGAGTAGATAGAGAGATGCTATTTCCTCTGATGGGAGAGTCCAGAACTAGGGGGCATAACCTTAAAATTAGAGCTAGGCCGTTCAGGGATGATGTCAGAAAATACTTCTTCACATAAAGTATCGTGGAAATCTGGAGCTCTCTCCCCGAAAAAGCTGTTGAGGGTAGGTTAATTGAACATTTCAAAACTGAGATTGATAGATTTTTGTTAGGCAAGGTTATTAAGGGTTACAGAACCCAGGTGGGTAGATGAAGTTAAGATACCGATCAGCCATGATCTAATTGAATGGTGGAACAGGCTTGAGGGCTGAACGGCCTGCTCCTCTTCCTATGTTCCTATAAACACATTTATAATATCACACAGGGAAGATGTTACACAAAAGTATAATTTAATTTAAAAAACGATTATGTTCTGCAATACATTGAAGCTATCATTAACACTGCTGGGCATCGTGGCAGCAACTGCGACAGCAAATAGTGAGTAACAGGGCAAAGAAAGAAATTATCAACACTGAAGACTCAGAAACAACAATCACATTCAAAAATGTCGATGAAGAAAAAGGGCTGACTTCTTGATCAGGTGCTCCCAGTGCGGAATAGTGCTCATGGGGAGTGCTGAGTAGGAAACCATGAACCCTGGTGTTCTGTCCATTCATTTAAATGGATGGAAATCAAGGTCTCGTGATCCCAGCACTGAGGAACCAACTGTGTTTCGTGGCATATTTGATCATTTCTGTCCGTGCTCATTTTTATAATGTTCAATCATTCATAACCAGATATTTAGCCTGTTTTTAAATATTCACACAACCAAAACTGTCAGATTAATGTTGGAATAATAACCTTGTTAAATGAATTACTTCAACACAAGTTTTGTATGCCTTATCTAGACAAAGTTCTGCTTAAAATGAGGCTGTCAGGTTAATAAGAATTGGATTAATGAGACATGACTGCAACATAACTCTTTAACAGCACAGGCCCAATTATCCCACTTCCAGTGAGCTGACTAATTAAAGCAGCGTGAGCTCAAAGAATTTCTCCAGTGACCTAAATATTAATATAACTGCTTAACGTTCACAGAACAGCTGATATCTGCCTATCCTGACTTCAAAATTGCTGATTTTGCTCATATTTTGTTTGGGCTTAATGTTATTGAAGGTTCTTTCTTAATAAACACTTTTAATGTACATATATAAATTAGCCCCTTTTTTATACTTTACAAGAATTCAGTATCATCTGGTTAGTAATAAATGGAATGTAAATTGTATGAGGATATAAATAAGGGACTGCTGACTCTGTGCCAAGTTCAATTGTTACAAGGTATAAAACTGGTCAGAAAACCATTATGCATTTCAAAGTAACCATTCTGTGATTGACTTATAGTACCTTTGATTGGTTCATTTGGTAATTACTGATCAGGCTGGCATAGTGTCCATTTTGACTCATTAATGCCTCATGTTTTCCTTTTTCATTAATTTTGCCATCTTCCAATAAAAGGACTTCATCACAGTACTCTAAATACTAAAGATAATAAAAAAAATTGGACATGCGTTATCTGTACAATTCTTGCAATCCTGGTGTTTTTGCATCGTCATTATGCGCTCCTAATTATGAAAGTCTTCATCCCTTCTATAAAACCTACATAGATATTACTGTGAGGTAAGGCTGAGAGAAGCAACTTCATATACTCTGACAGGCAGCTTGATGTACTCAGAAATGTATGACAAACAAATCTCAACATAGTTTAATGTAATAAATTTTGAAGTACAGTACCTATATTTAATTAGCATATTTTCACGCCAGCTTTATGTTACTGAGCTTAACTTTAATTGAAAAACACACGTTTCTACGAAGAAAATTGGTAGTTTTGAATGCAGATATGTTTACCCAGAATTCAATATTTCAAAATTTTAAGTAATAGAATATTACTTAAGAGCTCCCTCTCTGTACCATACCTACCAGAGTCGCGCTTATCTGAAGTAAAATTGTTAAATATATAGAAGTGGATTCTCCTCGACGGTGTTATTGTTTGGGGTGGGACCATCCTGACACTGCCTGACCCCAAACCATTTACCTGGATTGGGCTGTTTATGCAGGTCGGGCTCCCGGCAAGATTCCTGCCACCAAGAGCCCACTGCTGCCAGAGTGCAAAATTGCGATGGTGGTGCAGCAGGATTCTAAAGGGACTAGGTAATGTAGACCATGACAAGCTGGTTCACCTTATCCAGAACAGTGGAACCAGAGAACAATTTCAGTGAGCGAGTGGTAAATCTAGGGAGACGGTGAAAGCAGATAGTGTGGATTCTTTCAATTCAAATTGGATAAACTTATTTCAGAAAATAATACTTTTGGCATACAGTCCTTGAGCTATAACCTATGGTTAGTATAGCATGTTTGGGAGGAACAGGTGACTTTGGATCTATGGTTCCCAAAGCTTTCCCTTATTGGAAGTTTTCCTCACCTCATGTCTGGGTCTGTTGTAGACTAATTGATGGGAGTTTCATTGCTATGATTAGTCAACAACTCCATTATTATTGTATCATGCGACTACCAGGAAGGTAGAAGGTGAACCAGATGAACCATTGTCTTTCTTCATCTAACAATTCCTCTGTTCCTATGTACCAGAAGAGTTGGCTGGCCATTTAAAAGGGAAGGAAGAACCCCAAAGAAGATTCCAAGAATTTGTTTTAGGCCTCAGCCGAGACCAAGGCCTAAAAGGGTATAGTATCAGAACTGAAAGAGAGGGAAAGGGAGCCTCTGCTAGGCCCTATCCCTCCATTAAAATAATTTTGGGGTCTTATCACCATTACCCTGGGCCTACCACCATCTTTCTCCAGGCGGTCCTGGGAAACAGTAGTAAGAGGAGTGAAGAGCATCAAAATCAGCCAGTTCCACCACCTCCACACCTTCGGCATTTACATGCGGCAGGTGGCGAAGGGGCACCTGGCAGCGGTCCTGGTGTGGACAGGAAGGGTAATGAAGGTTGGGGTGGGAGCACGGCAGTAGGCCTTACCACCAAGTTTTTCCCCTTTTCTGCTACTATCCCGCCATTGAATACTGATCGTGCATGGAAGTCCCAATTAATTCCCTATCCCTCAAATCCAAAGGATACTGGGGAAATTGCAGTACCATTACTTTGATCTGATTGAGAACAGCTAACTCAGCAGAGACCTGGGAGTTAGACAAAATTTCTTTTGGACCTGTATGGTTCAGCACCACTGTGCGTAGTGTACTTACTCAGTGAGCTACTAGGAGCAGCTCCATTCATACACTTCTAATTTTAAAAATACTTTTACAAATACAAAATAATGGTTTTAAAAGCTGCTTTTTAAACTTAAAACAAAATATTGATTATATACGTAGGGCTGCAGTGGTCGAGCATAAATTTACTGAGGAAACAGCTTTTTTCCAATACAGATACATTTGCTTTTTGATATCACAGTACAACACATGTGAGCGAGAGTTATAAACTACCACATGAAACGCAGCACCTGTGCAATGCAATAATGCTAACAGAATGAATTGTAACACTTTACAAATATTACGTGACAGTAAAATTTTGTTGTTTAAGTATGTCAATGATATGCTCTATTTTTAATCCAGTGGAAACATGTGCCTCATTATATCTTTTTTCAGCTGAGGTTCATGGATCTCAGACTGGATTAATGAGCTATGGATGAAAAGGGTATCCCTGGTCCCCCAGGAACCATCTATCTGGTTTTGATATTCCATTAAATAATGGTGGCACTGTCCACTGCCATAGGCTAAATGCATCATGGCAGTTTCTCGTGTATGAAGCGAGTGCTGATGGTGACATATAACCTGTACATTAATTGAATGGAACCCCTTCCTACTCATAAATGCCGTAGCACTGTTGAAAGGAGCCTGTATGACCTCTATTGATGAGGCTCTGCACGTTTTCTAGCACAGCCAACCAGAAACAGTGGGAAGCCCTCTCCTGCTGCTGGTTGATTTCCTTCAGGAAAGTGATGAAGTTATCAGCCCTGGCAAACAAGGCATCAGTGGTCTGATGTACACACAGATGCACTGCACACTGGCTGATGTCATTTGAGCTGCACAGAAGTTGAATATCAAGGGAACAAGCAGAGCTGTCAATGTTGTGGATGAAGTTTGCAGGCCAAAGTACAGGAGGTGGCAAAGTGCAGTGACTACTTCTCTGGTGAAGCGTAAGTAGCAAAAGGTTGGTTTCCTGGGACATGCCCAAGTAACTTTGTCGAGTCCACAGTCCCGCCTCTTTGGGTAAAGTCAGGTCAGGTTGCATTCAATGCATTCCTGTGGATTCTCATCCATTAGCTAGCTGAGGCAAAGGGAATTCCCAGAGGAACATCCATCCTACTAGCATATGCTTTTTCAGAGTCAGACTCCCTTCAAGAATAGGCAGTGAACAAAACAAAAATATAAAACTGAAGTGCAAAATAGCCTCAAAAAACATGCACCAAACTAAATACAACAAAAGTATGCCTAAAAGCTAAAAAGAAACTTCACATTCACTGCCAAATCAGTTGATTTCTCTTTCATCCGAACACAATACCAGGGAGGTGTTCTGCATCCTTGGTATTGACCTGTTGTTTTTCTTCTACCAGGCTGTTGGGTCCTAGAACCTGCTCTACTTTTCTAATTTTTCATGCTTCTCTTTTTACCTGCCTATCCCCCACCCCTTTAACTATTTATGCATTGTCTCTGTCTTGTACATGACTTTTATTTCTGATTCCTCTCATTATGCCTCCTATCGTTTCATGCTACTATCACTTCAGTCATTTAAACCTCTCCTGTTCTCCACAAGCAGTTCACAGGTCATTCTATATCTTTACCTGTGTGTGTGTGTGTGTATGTGTGAGTTTGTGTTTTTTTTCCCTTTCCCTTCCCCTTTCCCTTGTTCCGTTCATTCTTAACTGCTGTTCAAGTGTAATATCTCCCAGCTCTGAAACGTCTTGTCTTTTCTCTGACCTGACCTGCAGAATGTTTCCAGCACTTTCTGTTTTTGTTTCAGATTTCCAGCATCTGCAGTATTTTGCTTTTTTTTCAGTGATGACGTCGCATTTCTGGGGCAGGGAAGGGAAATGCGACTCTAATTATCACAACTTTTACACCATTAATGGGGCTTGAATGTGCCAACACAGCCCAGCTGGAAGAAAACAGGCAGCACGATCCTGGCACATGCTAAGCCCTCGCCTCAAAATTTCCTGCTCTCACCCCAGGATAATGCACATGTGACAGTGGTGCAGAGCAGCAAAAGGTTTATCCTAAATGAATAGTTTTGAAGACAAATGTAAGATTTTCAGTACTTTACCTGCAGCTGATGAGTGACTAGAATCACAGTTTTCTCCCCAAGTGCTTTTTTGACGCATTCCTCAAAGATGTATTTCCCAACATGGGCATCCACAGCTGATAAGGGATCATCCAATAGATAAACATCTCTGTCTGAATACACAGCACGAGCAATGCTAATTCGCTGTTTCTGTCCACCAGATAAGTTGATGCCTCTTTCTCCTATCTTTGGTTTAATATAAAAAATCAATTAACATTTCAATTTACCATGGAATATCTGATCAAATGTCTCTGAGATTTGCCTTCTGAAAATTAACTAGAATTTCTTACTTCAGTTAAATCTCCAAAGGGGAGTATAGTCAGGTCCTGTTTTAGACTGCAGACTTCAATCACCTTCTCATACCTGTAGGTTTATAAAGCAGTTAAACAATACATTTGGGAAGTTTTGTTCTATAGCTGAATCATCACTGTTTAATTTCTTTCAATATTAACAAGTACAGTGTCACCACAATCAAACAGTGCAGCACTTCCCCCAGTCACACGGTGCAGCACTTCCAGGTGGGATCCAGATGGGATGCATCCTAGGTTGCTAATGGAAGCAAGGGTGGAGATAGCAGAAGCTCTGACCACAATCTTTCAATCCTCCTTGGATATGGGAGTGGTGTCAGAGGACTGGAGGGTTGCAAATCTTACACCCCTGTTCAAAAAATGGGAGATGGATAAACCTGATAACTACAGGCCAATCAGTCTAACGTCAATGGTGGGAAAACTACTAGAGACCATCATCAAGGACAAAATTAATTCTCACTTGGAGAAGCATGGGTTAATAAGGGACTAATCTGATTGAGTTTCTTTGATGAAGTAACAGAGAGGGTTGATGAAAGTAGTGCGGTAGGTGTTGTATATATGGACTTTCAAAAGGCATTTGATAAAGTACCACACAACAGACTTATTCGTAAAATAGAAGCATATGGGATTAAAGGGACTGTGGTAACTTGGGTACGTAATTGGCTAAGGGCTAGGAGGCAGAGTGTAGTGGTGAACGGATGTTTTTCTGAGTGGACAGAAGTATGCAGTGGGGTCACCTGGGGTCGATATTAAGACCATTAGTTTTCTTGTTATATATAAATGACCTTGACTTGGGTATAGGGAATACAATTTTGAAGTTTGCTGATGATACAAATCTTGACAACATAGTAAATAGTGAAGAGAATAGTAGCAGACTACAGGAGAACATAGCAGACTAGTGAAACGGGTAGTCATATAGCAGATACAATTTAATGCGGATAAGTGTAAAGTGATATACTTCGGGAGGAATAACATGGAGAGGCAGTATAATCTAAATGGTACTATTTTGAGAGGGATACAAGAGCAGAGAGACCTGGAGTGCATATTCACAAATCTTTGAAGGTGGCAGGGCAAGTTAATAAGCCGATTAAGAAAGTGTATGGGATACTTGGCTTTGTAAATAGGAGCATTGAGTACAAAAACAAGGAAGTCATGCTAAACCTTTACAAATCACTGGTTAGGCCTCAGCTGGAATATGGTGTACAATTCTGGGCACCACACTTTAGGAAGGATGTCAGGCCTTGGTGAGGGTACAGAGGAGGTTTATCAGGATGATACTACGGATGAGGGGCTTCAGTTATGTGGAGAGATTGGAGAAGCTGGGATTGTTCTCCTTATAGCAGAGAAGGTTAAGGGGAGACCTAATAGAGGTATTCAAAATTATGAGGGGTTTTGATAGAGCAGGTAGGGGGAAACTCTTTCCTCTGGCAAGTGGGTCGGTAACCAGAGGTCATAGATTTAAAATAATTGGCAAAAGAACTAGACAGGGAAATAAGGACATTTTTTTTCACACAGAGGGTTGTTAAGAACTGGAACGCACTACCTGAAAGAGTGGTGGAAGCAGATTCCATTGGAACTTTCAAAAGGCAATTGGACATGTACTTAGCTTACAAACTGGAGAAGCAAATCAGGCTCCACTCAGTTGAATAAGAGGAACTTGGTGCTTTCAGACTTCTTCAGTTTGATATCAGTAAAACAATGACAGCTTCTGATTCAGATAGCAGCTGAAAAAGGTCAACAGCAAATATTTCAACTTTGCTGAAATTTCCAAATATCATCAAATGCTGTGCTGCCGGGATTATCTGCACCCTTAGAGACGACCTGATTTTTTTCCTTCCCATGCTTTTCGCCCAACGGAGCCTGCTTTGCTTTGCCAGTTTTTTGTGCTTCCTTCCTACCTACCCCACCCCCACTGCCACAGCTATTCACACTCGCTGTGTCTTGTAAAAGTCTTTTATTTCTTTGATTTTTCTCATTAAGCCTCCTATTGTCTCAAGCTAATATCACTTTTGCCACTTAACCATCTCCTGTTTTCCACTTAAGCACTTCACTAGCCATTCTATTTCTTTTATCGTGTCTGTGCGCTCGTGTTTGTGTGCGTGTTCGTGTCTGTGTGTGTGCAGTCGTGTCTGTATGTGTGCATGTGTCTGTGCGTGTGCGTGCATGTGTGTTTGTGCTTGTATGTGTATGTCTGTCTGTTTTTACACCACCTTCCCTTCATGCTGCTCATCTGTAATAGCCTCTTTGTTTCTTCAATGTTTAATGCATTTGTCCAATACTTGACTGAGATAATCTGTTACACTATTCCACCCATCTCTGGGTTGGTTGGGTTTTTTTCAATGTATATTTTCCCCTCTCCTTTTTCTGTCTGAATTAATGTGTCTGTCCAAGTTTTAGTTTTTGGTTTTGTAGAGGGGTCTGGATCAAAAACATTAATTGCTCTGCTCTCTCCATAGATGCTGCCTAACCTGCTGAGTATATCCAGCATGTTCTGCTTTTGTTACAAGATAAAAGATATGTTTATGGTATGGAGCCTTCCATAGAGCCGTAGAGAAATCTGTAGCAATATTAAATATCGCTGTCTAAGTCAGCACATTGTAATTATTTTAACACTTTGAGTACTGATTTTTTTCAACTTGCTAAATAAATTACTCATCTTTCTATACAAAATAGATTAGGTATGTCTAATGCAGAGTGTCATCACACCGAGTTACGGATGCACAGTACCGTAGAATATTTTTATTCATATCATTATAATCAGTTGTAATTTAGTTATAGTTTTGGTTTGGATGCAGAAATGTCACTGCACTCCTCAAATTATTGAAGCATAAGGCTTTATTCCATTACTGTGATATTTTCAATTTCAGTTTCAAATCAATCAGACTACTCAGAGAGCACTGGTTGGCTTATCTTGAATATGACATGAGCTGAAATAGACCAATACAATAGGGCAACATTAACAAAGAGCTGTATTTGAAATAGTGGCAATTACTTTCTGGTGGGTGAACACGTCAAATAAATTTTGCTTCCTCAATATCTCAGCATTTTTATAACATACTTTATCAAAACAATCCAAAACAATTACAGTTGTGAGGAGGGATGATATTTTAGAAGGAGCATCAAATGAGGCCTTATGGGTTGAGCTAAAGAACAAAAAAGGGGCAGTCACATTACTGGGAGTGTACTATAGACCCCCAAACAGTCAGAGGGAGATAGAAGAGCAAATATGTAGGCAAATTTCTGAGAAGTGCAAAAAAAAATAGGGAAGTAATAGTAGGGGATTTCAACTACCCTAATACAAACAGTGGGAATGGTATAGAGGGCGCAGAATTCTTAAATTGCATACAGGAGAATTTTTTTAGCCAGTATATAGCAAGCTCAACGAGAGGGAAGGCAGTTCTGGATTTAGTTCTAGGAAATGAAGAGGGGCAGGTAGAAGAAGTAGCAGTGGGAGAGCATCTTGGTGGTAGTGATCATAATACAGTTAGTTTTAGCATAGTTATGGAAAAGGACAGAGACAGAGCAGGAGTTAAAGTTTTCAATTGGGGAAAGGCCAATTTTACTAAACTGAGAAGTGATTTAGCAGAGTTAAACTGGAAACAGCTATTTGAAGGTAAATCAGTGTCAGAGCAGTGGGAGACATTCAAAGGGATGATTCAAGAGGTTCAGGGTAAACATGTTCTCACAAAGAAAAAGGGAGGGGCTGCCAAATCTAGAGCCCCCTGAATGTCAAGAAGCATTCAGGGTAAGATAAGGTAAAAAAAGAAAGCCTATGATAGACACCGGGAACTCAATACTAAGGAAAGCTTAGAGGAGTATACAAAGTGCAGGGGTGAAGTTAAAAAGGAAACTAGGAAAGCAAAGAGAGGGCACGAAAATATATTAGCAGGTAAAATCAAAGAAAACCCAAAGATGTTTTATAAATACATTAAGAGCAAGAGGATAACTAAGGAAAGAGTAGGGCCTTTTAGAGACCAAAAAGGTAAACTATGTGTGGAGGTGGAAGATGTGGGTATGGTTCTTAATGAATACTTTGCATCTGTCTTCACAAAGGAGAGGGATGATACAGGGATTGAAGTTAAGGAGGAGGAATGTGAAATATTGGATGGGATAAACATAGTGAGAGAAGAAGTATTAAGGGGATTAGCATCTTTGAAAGTGGATAAATCACCAGGGCCGAATGAAATGTTAAAGGCTGTTAAAAGAAACCAGGGTGGAAATAACGGAGGCTTTAACAATCATTTTCCAAACTTCACTGGATACAGGCATAGTGCCGAAGGATTGGAGGACTGCTAATGTTGTACCGTTGTTTAAAAAGGGAGCGAAGGATAGACCGAGTAATTACAGGCCAGTCAGCCTAACCTCGGGTGGTGGGCAAATTATTGGAATCAATTCTGAGGGACAGGATAAACTGTCACTTAGAAAGGCACGGACTAATCAAGGACAATCAGCACAGATTTGTTAAGGGGAGGTCGTGTCTGACTAACTTGATTGAATTTTTCGAGGAGGTAAGAAGGAGGATAGATGAGGGTAGCGCAATTGATGTCGTCTACATGAATTTTAGCAAGGCTTTTGACAAGGTCTCACATGGCAGATTCGTCAAAAAAGTAAAGGCCCATGGAATCCAAGGGAATGTGGCAAATTGGATCCAAAATTGGCTCAGTGGCAGGAAGCAAAGGGTAATGGTCGACGGGTGTTTTTGCAACTGGAAGGCTGTTTCCAGTGGGGTGTCGCAGGGTTCGGTACTAGATCCTTTGCTTTTTGTGGTATACATTAACGATTTGGACTTAAATGTTGGGGGCATGATTAAGAAAGTTGCAGATGACACAATGTTAGGCCGTGTGGTTGATAGTGAGAAGGAAAGCTGTAGACTGCAGGAAGATATCAATGGACTCGTCAGATGGGCAGAAAAGTTCAATCCGGAGAAGTGTGAGGTAATGCATTTGGGGAGGGCAAACAAGGCAAGGGAATACACAATAAATGGAAGGATACTGAGAGATGTAGAGGAAGTGACGGACCTAGGAGTGCATGTCCACAGATCCCTGAAGGTAGCAGGACAGGTCGATAAGATGGTTAAGATGGCAGTTGGAATGCTTTCCTTTATTAGCTGAGGCACAGAATATAAAAGCAGGGATGATATGCTGGAACTGTATAAAATACTAGTTAGGCCACAGCTTGAGTACTGCACACAGTTCTGGTCACCACCATACAGGAAGGATGTAATTGCACTGGAGAGGGTGCAGAGGAGATTTACAAAGATGTTGCCAGGACTGGATAATTTTAGCTATGATTTCAGATTGGATAGGCTGGGGTTGTTTTCCTTGGAACAAAGGAGGCTGAGGGGTGATTTGATTGAGGTGTACAAAATTATGAGGGGCCTGGATAGAGTGGATAGGAAGGACCTATTTCCCTTAGCGGAGGGGTCAATAACCAGGCTGCGTAGATTTAAAGTGATTTGTAGAAGGATTAGAGCGGAAATGAGGAAACATTTTTTCACCCAAAGGGTGGTGGGGGTCTGGAACTCACTGCCTGAGAGGGTGGTAGAGGCAGAAACCCTCAACTCATTTAAAAAATACCTGGATATGCACCTGAAGAGCCGTGACCTGCAGGGCTACAGACCAAATGCGGGAAAGTGGGATTAGGCAGGGTGGCTCGTTTCTCAGCCGGCGCGGACACAATGGGCCGAGTGACCTCCTTCTGTGCCATAAATTTTCTATGATTCTATGATCCAACAGATTACTTCAGTACAGCAAATATACCTTTTCTCATCATACATCTTTCCAAATAGTATGTTTTCTCTGACATTCCCATGAAATATACAAGCTTGCTGAGACACAAAAGCAGATGATCCATTGATAGCTACCGTTCCATTATGTAAATTCATCTGTATTAGGGAAAAAAAAAATCAAGATATAATTGATTATCTGGGACCCTGGTAATACATTTCTGCTGTTAAAAATAATGGGTCAAATATAATTTTAAAAGTCCCTTGAATTCATTATTTTAGGTTCACTCTAGATTGTTCTGTCATAAAGGTGTAATTTTGGCGGATAAACTCATGGGAAATGCATTTTCCTGAGAAGGATTTCTGTTCACTAGAATATCCCACATGAATAAATTTATTTGAGGAATCCTTTTCTCTGAGCATTTTTACAACATCAAAGTATTTCTATCAACACTGTCGCAAGCAGATGTATTTTAATCATTGACAGTTTAATTCAAAGGTGATAAAATATTTATCCTTCGTTAGACTTTAGGACACAATAAGCTGCTTCTAGAATTGTATAATATTTTTTTTAAATAAAATATTTTAAAATTAGTATATTAATATTTTATTTTGACAATATTTCATGTGTAGATTTGAGCTCATAAAGGCTGATTGTTCCCAACACAAAATTAATACTAAAAAAACTATGTTGGATTTAAAACTTAATTTCTGCTGTTGTTTTAACTGTGCTTTCACCAGGGTCTGTAGTACTGCACTAACTAATGTTTTGTTTGACTGGTATATCGTCACTTAGAGCATACTGCCCTAAAAAGTTTGATATGGAATTTGTGTAGAAACAGTCCACTGAAAAGGATGCCTGCAATTCTTCTGTGTGGCTTCATGATATCCAGAACAAGAAATCAGCTTGTGTCTCTGTACACTTGTAATTGCAGTGTAGCAATGTGCTGAAGGGAGAAGATCAGGGGCAGAAGGATGTGTGAACAGCTTCAATTGGAGGAGAAATGAAGAAAACAACAAGCAATAAAACAATAGAAAAATAAAACAAAAACAGACAAAAGGGGAAACTGATAACAAAAGATTACATAAAATAGGAAAACATATCGATCTGATATACATTAAAAATAGTGTATTAGATTTTAACTCACTCCGCCCAGTGGAAACGGGGCAGTGACAGAGTTAAAATGGAGGTTGTAGACTTACCACCCCGTTCCTGCCATATTTTCTGGGGCCTTCTGCTGGGCGGAAAAGGCACCTGTCTGAATCAGGTGGGAGCCTAGTTAGTTAATGCAAATTGGGGTCCTATATCATACATAGGACCCCAATGCCATTCTAACTGTCCACTGGGCGGATTGTCTGCTGTGGACGTTCTGCTTAGTAACAGCAGAAGAGGCCCTTCCAGATAAGTGTGAAAATTATTTTTGTGGGGCAAGGAAGAGCAGGGGTGCGCCTCTGGGCTCCACAAGATTAATGTGGCGGGGGGGCGCTGCAATCAATTTGCGTACAGCTAGGTCCCACAAACAGATAAATGGTCAGATATGTTTTTTACGGTGTTGGTTGAGGGATAAATAATGGCCAGGATATCAGGGAGAACTCCCCTGCTCTTCTTTGAATAGTGCCGTGGGATCTTTTACATCCACCTGAGAGGGCAGACAGGGCCTTGGTTTGAGGACTCATCTGAAAGACGGCACCTCCAACAGTGCAGCTCTCCCTCAGTACTTCACTGAAGTGCCAGCCTAGATTATGTGCTCAAGTCTCTGGAGTGGGGCTTGAACCCACATCCTTCTCAGTCAAAGCGAGAGTGCTACAACTGAGCCTAGTTCTAGACTCTCTAGCCAGGGGAAACAATCTCTCAGCAACTACCCTGTCAAGCCCTCTAATAATCTTATATGCTTCAATGAGATCGCCTCTCATTCTTCTAAACTCCAGAGAGTATAGGCCCATTCTACTCAACCTCTCCTCATAGGACAATCCCAGGAATTAGTCTAGTGAATCTTTGTTGTACTGCCTCCAAGGCGAGTATATCCTTCCTTAGATAAGGAGACCAAAACTGTACGCAGTCCTCCAGGTGAGGTCTCACTAAAGCCCTGTACAACTGTAGTAAGAGTTCCTTGCTCTTGTACTCCAACCCCCTTGCAATAAAGGCCAACATGCCATTTGCTTTCCTAATTGCCTACTGTAACTGCATACTAACTTTTTGTGTTTCTTGTACGAGGACACTCAAGTCTCTGAACACCAACATTTAATAGTTTCTCACCATTTAAAAAATATTCTGTTTTTCTGTTCTTCCTACCAAAGTGAATAACCTCACATTTCTCCACATTATACTCCATCTGCCACCTTGCCCACTCACTTAATCTGTCTATATCCCTTTGCCGACTCGTTGTGTCCTTCTCACAGCTTACATTCCCACTTGGCTTTGTATCATCAGCAAACTTGGACACATTACACTCGGTCCCTTCATCTAAGTCGTTAATATAGATTGTAAATAGCTGAGGCACAAGCACCGATCCTTGTAACACCCCATTAGTTACAGCCTGCCAACCTGAGAATGACCCGTTTATCCCTAATCTCTGTTTTCTGTCCTTTAACCAATCCTTTATCCATGCTAATATATTACCCCCAACCCCATGAGCCCTTATCTTGTGTAACAACCTTTTATGTGACACCTTATCGAATGCCTTTTGAAAATCCAAATATACTACATCCACTGGTTCCCCTTTATCTACCCTATTAGTTACATCCTCAAAAAACTCTAATAAATTTGTCAAACATGATTTCCCTTTCATAAAATCATGTTGACTCTGCCTAATCATATTATGATTTTCTAAGTGCCCTGTTAGCACTTTCTTAATAATGGATTCCAGCATTTCCCGACGACCGATGTCAGGCTAACTGGCCTGTAGTTCCCTATTTTCTCTCTCCCTCCCTTCTTGAATAACGGGGTAACATTTGCTACTTTCCAGTTCACTGGGACCGTTCCAGAATCTAGGGAATTTTGGAAGATCACAACCAATGCATCCGCTATCTCTGCAGCCATCTCTTTCAGAACCCTAGTTCGTCCAGTACTTTTTCTCTAGTGACGTTAATTGTTTTAAGTTCCTCACCCTCATTTACCCCTTGGTTCCCTACTATTTTTGGTATGCTTTTTGTGTCTTCTACTGTGAAGACAGATACAAAATATTTGTTTAACGCAAGAGCCACCCCAACTTTCCATCCATCTGCTCTTTGCTGTGCTGGAATTCTGCCCCAAGAGGTAGCAGAAATTTGGCATTCATATCTTTTGTCCAGGATATATTTACAGAAGTTCTAGTCTGAGTTAGGTGGTGTCTGCATCATTATAACTTTATCATTTGTACAATTATGATATTCAGCCAATTTAACATTTTATATTATAAACAAAATAAAACATATATATGATCACACATGTTAAACAATCATGTGTGAAAGAATTTCAGAATAGCTTTATTTTATATTCTAATATGTATTGAAGACAAAAAATGTTGAACTCAATGCACATACATATCTATATATCTAATACTTTTATTGCTCCTCACATGGTATTGTCTTCATTTTTGCAACTTGAACATCCAAAATGTGCATACCTGTCCCAACACAGCAGATATTAAAGAGCTTTTTCCACTTCCTACATTTCCACAAACTCCTAAAAGTGACCCCTAAAACAAATATCAAAAGTTCTTTATTAGACTTCTTGGACATTTCTTCAAATACAAGACGGATATACATGCCCGTTTAACAGGCGTAATAAATGTAAACATGTACCTTCTCCAAGCAGAAGCTAACATTGTGAAGAGCCATTAATGTAAGGCCGTCCTTTTCTGTTGGTGCTTCAGGTATAATTTCTGGCACTTCATTAATATTGGCTTCGTTTGCTCCATTTGCATTAAAAACGTCTTTTCCTTTTGAAATCTTGTCAGCTGGGTCTGATTTTCCTTCATTGCTATTTGTATTGTCCCATGAAAGTGAAGCATTTTCCATCAGCACTGCATACGGAGAGTCTTCCAGAGTTTTCACGTACACTACAGGATTTTTCATGACCAGAATTTTCTAATAATAAAGTAAGTTTTTGAATGGAAAAGCAATGTAGAAATGTGAATGAGAATTTTGAGAATTGTTTAATTATGCTATTCAAAACAACTTTCATACATATTTAAACCGACAAGTATTAAATTATTAACAAAAGTACTGGTTTACCTTCAGTCTTCTTAAAGAAACTATAGCCTCTGCGAATGCTTTAATTGAAAAGGGCACAGTGGCCAATGTGGATTTCATTACATTGAAAACTGCGATCACAGTAAATGCCTAGAGTGACGTGATAAATAAAATGTAAAGTTTAATGAAATGAATTTACAACCGGTCAGGATTACCCTTCAGTCAGTAATTAGTAAGATTCTCTCCAATTATTCTTACCCTGGATGCTGTCAACTCATATCCCAACAGTGTGTGCACAACAAATGTGAAGACTGTGGCCAATGTTGGTACATTGGAGACAAGTGAAGCATTCACACCCTGAACGTATCCTGCTTTTTCTAGTGTCTTTAGTTCATTTTTCCGCACGTCTATATTAGAAAATGAGTAGCACAAATTGTCCACATCAGCACTAGGTTTAAAGGCCTGTGAAATCTATAGAGCTTATATAATTTTAAATGTACATTATTTGAAACTCTTGTTCCTGGGTTTTGAATTTTAAAGAAACGCTAAAGCTATTTTTTTGTTGCTTTAAATACTATATATACAAAGGAAATTGTTAGATACAATTTGCACAAAGGCATCAAAGAATAGTGGATAATTTAAAATAGCTTTTTATAAGGAACAGATTGTATTATAAGATGTTCGTATATTATATGTAAATTAGATGTCAAGATCAGGCATAAACAGTACGCTTCTAATAAATAAATAATTCTTATTTCAATTAACTGAAAAATGCTTTATCTTACCACTAATAGAATGTGCAAATGATTTTTCCCATGCATACATTTTTATCAGTTTTATATGCTTCAACACCTCATTCATCAATCGCACACGAGTGTCTGTCTGAACAATGGCTTTGCATCGAAATACTGTGCTAAGTCGTGCCACTAATATCTGAAACCAATAAAAATCACAAACAAATAATCCTTTCCAGCTTTCCTGTATGCCAATTTCACAAAATAATTTCTGAACTTCAAAGTATTTGACTGGGGGAGAGCACTCAAGAAAATACCACTTGGGGATAAATGGAGCACCTTTCAGGACATACTACTAATCATGCAGGATAAATACATAACATTGATCAGTAAATGCAGATTAAGCAAAAGTGACACTAAGTTGATTAATGAGGCAACGTGAAGTGAAATAAGTAAGAAAGACAAACTCTACAGAGCCTTTGGGGAGAGCAATGAAGGAAACCATTGGGAAGAATACAGGAACATACAAAAAAAGGGTAGAACTGAGAAATAAGAAGGGAGAGATCACTTTGATAGGATTGTACTACAGACCCCCAAATAGTCAACGGGAAATTGAGGAGCAAATATGTAAGGAGATTATAGACAGCTGCAAGAAAAATAGGGTGGTAATAGTAGGGGACTTTAACTTTCCCAACATTGACTGGGACAGCCATAGCATTAGGGGCTTGGATGGAGAGAAATTTGTTGAGTGTATTCATGAGGAATTTCTCATTCAGTATGTGGATGGCCCGACTAGAGAGGGGGCAAAACTTGACCTCCTCTTGGGAAATAAGGAAGGGCAGGTGACAGAAGTGTTAGTGAGGGATCACTTTGGGACCAGTGATCATAATTCCATTAGTTTTAAGATAGCTATGGAGAATGATAGGTCTGGCCCAAAAGTTAAAATTCTAAATTGGGGAAAGGCCAATTTTGATGGTATTAGACAGGAACTTTCAGAAGTTGATTGGGAGAGTCTGTTGGCAGGCAAAGGGACATCTGGTAAGTGGGAGGCCTTCAAAAGTGTGTTAACCAGGGTTCAGGGTAAGCACATTCCTTATAAAGTGAAGGCCAAGGCTGGTACAAGTAGGGAACCTTGGATGACTCGGGAGATTGAGGCTCTAGTCAGAAAGAAGAAGGAGGCATATGACATGCATAGGCAGCTGGGATCAAGTGGATCCCTTGAAGAGTATAGTGATTGCCGGAGTAGAGTTAAGAGAGAAATCAGGAGGGCAAAAAGGGGACATGAGATTGCTTTGGCAGATAAGGCAAAGGTGAATCGAAAGAGCTTCTACAAATACATAAAGGGCAAAAGAGTAACTAGGGAGAGAGTAGGGCCTCTTAAGGATCAACAAGGTCATCTATGTGCGGAACCACAAGAGATGGGTGAGATCCTAAATGAATATTTCGCATCGGTATTTACGGTTGAGAAAGGCATGGATGTTAAGGAACTTGGGGAAATAAATAGTGATGTCTTGAGGAGTGTACATATTACAGAGAGGGAGGTGCTGGAAGTCTTAACGCGCATCAAGGTAGATAAATCTCCGGGACCTGATGAAGTGTATCCCAGGACGTTATGGGAGGTTAGGGAGGAAATTGCGGGTCCCCTAGCAGAGATATTTGAATCATCGACAGCTACAGGTGAGGTGCCTGAAGATTGGAGGGCAGCAAATGTTGTGCCTTTGTTTAAGAAGGGCGGCAGGGAAAAGCCTGGGAACTACAGACCGGTGAGCCTGACATCTGTAGTGGGTAAGTTGTTAGAGAGTATTCTGAGAGACAGGATCTACGGGCATTTGGAGAGGCAGGGACTGATTAGGAACAGTCAGCCTGGTTTTGTGAGAGGAAAATCATGTCTCACAAATTTGATTGAGTTTTTTGAAGGGGTAACCAAGAAGATAGATGAGGGCTATGCAGTAGACGTGGTCTACATGGACTTTAGCAAAGCCTTTGACAAGGTACCGCATGGTAGGTTGTTACATAAGGTTAGATCTCACGGGATCCAAGGTGAGGTAGCCAATTGGATACAAAATTGGATTGACAGCAGAAGACAGAGGGTGGTTGTAGAGGGTTGTTTTTCAAACTGGAGGCCTGTGACCAGCGGTGTGCCTCAGGGATCGGTGCTGGGTCCGCTGTTATTTGTTATTTATATTAATGATTTGGATGAGAATTTAGGAGGCATGGTTAGTAAGTTTGCAGATGACACCAAGATTGGTGGCATTGTCGACAGTGAAGAAGGTTATCTAGGATTGCAACGGGATCTTGATAAATTGGGCCAGTGGGCCGATGAATGGCAGTTGGAGTTTAATTTAGATAAATGTGAGGTGATGCATTTTGGTAGATCGAATCGGGCCAGGACCTACTCCGTCAATGGTAGGGCGTTGGGGAGAGTTATAGAACAAAGAGATCTAGGAGTACAGGTTCATAGCTCCTTGAAAGTGGAGTCACAGGTGGATAGGGTGGTGAAGAAGGCATTCAGCATGCTTGGTTTCATTGGTCAGAACATTGAATACAGGAGTTGGGATGTCTTGTTGAAGTTGTACAAGACATTAGTAAGGCCACACTTGGAATACTGTGTACAGTTCTGGTCGCCCTATTATAGAAAGGATATTATTAAACTAGAAAGAGTGCAGAAAAGATTTACTAGGATGCTACCGGGACTTGATGGTTTGACTTATAGGGAGAGGTTGGATAGACTGAGACTTTTTTCCCTGGAGAGTAGGAGGCTTAGGGGTGATCTTATAGAAGTCTATAAAATAATGAGAGGCATAGATAAGGTAGATAGTCAAAATCTTTCCCCAAAGGTAGGGGAGTCTATAACGAGGGGGCATAGATTTAAGGTGAGAGGGGAGAGATAAAAAAGGGTCCAGAGGGGCAATTTTTTCACTCAAAGGGTGGTGAGTGTCTGGAACGAGCTGCCAGAGGCAGTAGTAGAGACGGATACAATTTTGTCTTTTAAAAAGCATTTGGACAGTTACATGGGTAAGATGGGTATAGAGGGATATGGGCCAAGTGCAGGCAACTGGGACTAGCGTAGTGGTATAAACTGGGCGACATGGACATGTTGGGCCGAAGGGCCTGTTTCCATGTTGTAAACTTCTATAAGTAAAGACGGTCAAAGGGGTAAATGGAGAATTGGAAATTATGATAGCTGTAGAAACCAATCATGACCATGAGAAATTCTTCCAGTTTTATGACAGCAAGTGAGTTGCAGGATGAACTGAAAATGCTAAATAATTACTTCCTAGAAGCATTCACCAGAGAGGAAACTAGTAACATGCCACCCATCATTAGTGGTTCTACAGCTAAACTCAATGACTTTGATTTCATTCAGATGGATATCCTAGTCAGGATTAAAGGGCTTAAAAACAGTGAATTACCAATGTACTTGAGAGTGCTAAGTGAGACAAGGGACAACACAAAAAACATTTGCATTTATATAGCACCTTGTACATAGAAAAACAATGGGGGTGAAATTTGTTTTGGGTGATAGTGCAAAACAGACAATAGCGCATCAGTCGTCCGTTTTACACTCCGATTGATTTTCTTTTCCATTGAAGTCAATGGAAGTCAGTGAAATGCTGACAGTAATCGTAAGGGAGTCAATGAATACAAGGAAGGTCCCATTGAATTGGAAACAAGCCAGCGTGGGATATATTTTGAAGAAGCTTGACAAAATAAACCCAGGTAAACTCAGATCCATTAGTCTTACATTGATAACTAGCAAAATAATGGATCAGTGATTAAGAACAACGTTGAGGAGCACCTCTGTGAAAATAATGAAGTAAGTGGCAGTTAGTATGGTTTCAGAAAGAGCAGATTCTGCCTAACTGTTTTGAGGAAGTGAAATTAGAAAGTTCTATGATATAGTCAACCTAAACTTCCATGAAGCATTCAATAAAGTTCCACATGAAAGGCTGCTACATAAGCTGAAGGCAGTGAGTACCTTTGATAAAATGTGGAGGTGGTTAAAGAATTGGTTGAATGAGAGTGATCCTGGGCTGGCGATATGCAATGAGTGAAGTGCCACAAAGATCAGTGCTGATGCCTCCTATTGTTTTTGATTAACATAAATTATCCGTATTCAGAAACTCAATATAAGGTGGTCAAATTCACAAGTGATACTAAACTAAGGGGAGGGGCTAGTTGAGTCTGATGAAGCAACTGATGAATTAGAAAAGGACCTAGACAATATTGTCAAGTGGGCAGAGCAATGGAAGATGAAACTTAATATTCATAAATATGTCTTACACATTGGAAGAAAAATAGGGAACATACTTATTTAAAGATTGGCATTAAAATAGTTAGAGGAGAGGTTGAAAGAGGTCTGAGAGTGATTGTGCATGATCAGTATACTATGTGACTGTGATTGCAGAACTAATAAAGCGAAAAGAATGTTGAGCTATATTGTCAAATCAGTAGAGTTTAAGTCTAAGGCCTTTATGCTGAAGCTGTATAATGCCCTGGCCAGGCTGCACCTTGAATGCTACATTAAATTCTGATCACTAAGCACAAAGGCAACATCCAAGCCCTTGAAGTGGTGCAGATAAATCCAAGTTATGTGGAAGTGTTAAAGAGGTGAATCAGAGGGGATCTTATGGAAGAATATATGATACTAAGTGAAACAGGAAAGGTTAACTATGAACACTATTTCAGATTAAACCATGTCTACAGTATAAGAAGACAGGGGTACAAATTGGTAAATGGCATGTTCAGGAAACAGTTCTTCACTCAAGGAATGTTTAATACCAGAAAGGTTGTGGAGCCAAAAACTCTGGATTTATTCAAAAGGCATCCAGATGGTGTGATGGGACAATTATAGGTTTCTATGGAAGGATGAGCTGGATGGGCTGAATGGCCTCCCTCATCTGTACTTACCTTTCTAACGTTTGTGAACTGAGTCAAAAGCAAAAGTGGGCTTATGTCAGCAAATTTGTTTTATATCTGAATTTTGCTCAGGACAATTATAGAGGAAGAAAGATTTGTATAGTTCCTTATATCTTTCAGAAACATCTCAAGGTACTTAACATTGAATTAGTTTGAAGTGTTATTAGCTAGGCAAACATGGCAGCATTTATGCACAGTAAGATTCCATGAACAATAGTGAGGTGGAATCTGTTTTTTTGTGGTCTTGGTTGAGTGAGGAGTATTGAAAACAACACCAGAAGAACTCTTTGCTTTTCTTCAACAGTACTGCAAGATCTTTTACGTTCACCTAAATCAGTCGACAGGCTCTCAGTTTAACAGCTCTGCCAAAGGATGGTACTGCAGAATGTTCTCAGTACAGCACTGGATTATTAATATGCTGTCAGCTTGGCTCAGTCGGTAGCCCTACTATCTAGAGTAATACTTCAGTACAGTACTGAGGAATTGCTACTTTGTCAGAGGTACCCTCTTACATTAAACCAAGACCTGGTCGGCATACTCAGATGGATGTAAAAGATCCCATGTCACTATTTAAAGAGCACAGAGTTCTGGTGTTCTGGCTAGCATTCCTCCCTCAGCCAATACCACCAAGACAGATTATTTAGTTATTCAGTTGTTGCTGTGGGACCTTGCTGTGTGAAAATTGGCTGTCACATTTGCCGACAAAATAACAGTGACTGCACTTCAAAAATAGTCCACTGTTTGTAATGCACTTTGGGATATCCTAAGGAAATGAGAAGGTACTAAATAAATGCAAGTTCTTTCTTTTTAAAATTTATTTTATGTGCTCAAACTCGTCAGTTCAGACTTGAAGGACCAACCGTCTAACTCATGAGTGAGAGTGCTGCTAATTCAGCTAAGCTGACATGGATAAACTGTTTGATGTAGTGTAATTGGTAATAATGTGTTTTAGTAGGAATTTCATTTCAATGTCATACCTGAACAGATAGAAATAACATATAAGCAACAATTCCCAATAATGCTGCAGGCCCAAGAATAACGTAGGAATATATTGTGCAACTGATCAGCAACACTGGTGCACCAAATATAAAAGGCCAACACAAAGCAGCTTCAAATAGTCGATGACCATCATTTGATAGCAGGTTCATAGCCTGTATAAGCAAAATAAAATAAATTCAATTAATTCCAAGCAGATTTTTTCACTCTTTGAGCCTGATATAAAATCAGTCTGCACTTAATGCTAAAAGCTTGCAAACTTCCCTTTGCTTTCACATTTTGGACGGTGTTGTTTAAGTCACAAATTTTGCCAAATTTTCCCATCTTGTTGCAATACAAAACTTGAATCTGATCTGTCAGATTTGTTTAAAAAGTGAAAATTGTTACCATTTTGGGGAGGGATTTTCAGTCCTTATGTTCCAGAAGAGCTGAGTATCACTAAGGTGTCACAGGGGGGTGATGATGTGATTTATGCCCTTGTGGTGCAAATGGTAGCTTCATCACAAAAATGACATATATTATACATTTAGAAGCAAAGCTCAGAAGACACATGCCTCTTTAAAATATGATAACTTACATATTTGGTGCAGATGGTAGCTGAATGTTTAATTTCTTAATTGAACCAATTGCTGTTACAATTCAATGTATTTAAAAGTGTGTAATAAGCAGACCTGGTACTCTACAATCCAGATGCTGTACTTATCCTATATTCTGTTTTTTCAGAGAGGCTAACCATTACACCATTTGCATTAATCTGATTACGGGAGTTAACATAAACTCAGGCTATGCTGTTAAATTCTTTCCTGCATGATAGATATTACTACACAGACCAGAAGTTTGCAGACTTAAAGTAACTAATATATTTATGTACAAATTAATAGAAAAGCAATAATCAACAAATATTAAAAGTAGAATATATAAACATAAACACAAGAGAAAATCTATAATGGATTAATAAGCCTTTGTAATAATTTAGTTCAAGAGGTTCTATAAATTTGATGAATAAAGTTTGTGCATGGTAATTTCAGTTTGTTTTCTGCACTCACAAGCCCCATGTATGAGTTGTTTCCTCAGGCAGATGGAGATACAAAACATCACATTCTGACTAAACAAAAAACTTGTGTACTGATTCCAATTCCCTTAGCTTTTAAATCTTAGGTATCAAAACCAAAATTTTTATTAATGCATTTATGTAAAGATTCCCAGACAATCACAATGCTTCATGCATATAATCAATAAACAATAGGGAAAAAATGAGTATGGTAATATAATGGTTCTGGTACTGGACTAACAACCCAGAGATTGTAAGTTTATAATTCCCCAGTGACAAGTTATAAAATTTAATTCAGTAAATCTGGTGATTTGTTGGCTGGTACCACAAATGTGACCACAAAAGCTGTTGAATTGTTGTAAAAAACCAACTGGTTCACTAATGTGGTTCAAGGATGAGAACCTGCTACCCCTACCAAATCTGGCCTATAGTTGATTCCAGTCCACACCATATAGCTGACGCTTAATGCCCTTTAAAGTAGCCCAGCAAGTCATTCAGTTGCCAGGGCAAGTAGCGATGGGTGATAAATGTGGTATTGCTCACATTCTGAGAATAAATTTTAAAAAGTAATAGCAAATACCCAGAATTATATGAACATTACGTGTCTACATTAAATGTACAATTCATACAATGAAACAAATAACTTGCATTTTATAGTAAATGGCAGCAAACTTGCTTTTACTTTTGGATGGAGTTGTTTTGCCACAATTTGCACCAGTTTTCCCCATCTTCTTATAAAACAATGGAATCTGATCAGTCAGATCCAATCCCTTTCCCTTCAGCAGATGGTCACCCACTTCCCTTCCTCTGCCTCACCATTCCTTTCTAGCGGTTCAGTGAACACCCCTGAAATGTGTGCTCCAGGAACTCTGCTAAAGAGAAACTTGTCACAATTTAATTTGTTCAGTTTTAAAAGAGCTGAAAGGGATAACACAGCTAAATAAATCAAGGAACTATACCTGTGTGGTCTTTGGATCAAAGGCACAATCTCATCTCTGCATAAATGAAACAAACAATTCAATCTTTGGTCCATTGAATGAGGATGAGAAATACACTATGCTGAATAAAGAAATTACAACTATTTTCCTTTGCAAATCATTAGAGATTAGCCTCCTCCTCTAGCCCTGCCCCTCACCCCTCCCCGACCACTGCAATAAACAGACACGCAAACAGGAATCAGCAAAAAGCATGACTTCTGAGATTTCCTGCTTTCCATAATGTAATTGGCTGCTCTACAATTCATTGCATTATTGAGAGTTCACGTTCAAATTGTAATCCCCCATTCCACATTTTTTCTTATACTATTTTCACAGATATACTTACATTTTGGTTTATAAGCCCTCAGCTTTGCAATTTTTTCTTTCTTTTCTTTCCACATCCAGATTTTTTTTTTACTATCTTTCCCATTCAACCTTTCTATCTCCTTATCATCTATACACCTGAAGCTTACTTTCTCTTCTACGCAGCTGGTTTACTCTTTTGCTTTATCCCTCTCCCCATCCGTATTAACTTAAATGCTCCCCACATTCTAGTTAAGCTCCACATAAGGATGTCAGTCCCAACTCTGTTCAGATATAGGCGTTCTGTTGGTACAACTCACTCCTGACCCAGAAATGGTCACAAACAACCAGTAATGTGAACCTTTCCATCCAATACCATGCCTTTAGGCTTAAATTTTCTTACCTACTCTGGCTGTACATGTACTGGCTAGTGCGTGGCACTGGCAGTAATCCTGAGGTAACCACTAATGAGTTCTTATTTCATAATCTTTCTCCTAATTCCTGGAACTCTCTTTGCAGGACCTGAATCCTATTCTTCCCCACATCATTGGTTCCAATATGAACCACAGCTTTTGACTGATCCCCATCTATTTCCATGAGTGTCTATACCCACTTTGTAATGTCCCTTACTCTGGCACCTGGCAAACAACACACTATTCAGAACTCACAGCTACAGTTACAGAAGTGACTGTCTACTCCTCTCATTCCTGTACGTAACTCGTCCCTCTCAAACAACAATTTGCTCCACGGTACTGTGGCATAGGATGTGATTTTCTTCCCCTGAGTTACCATCTACAGCACAGGCATCCAGCACTGAATATCTATCAGACAGCTTTAGTCCCCCAGAAGTTTCTAGCACTGCCTTTACCCGAGTCTTCTTGCCTTTCCCGTCAGCAGATGGTCATCCACTTCCATTCCTCTGCCTCACCATTCCTTTCTAGTGGTTCAGTGAACACCCCTGAAACGTGTGCTCCAGGAACTCTACTCCTCCTTACATAGAGCGAAATGTCTCCAAATGTTTCTCAAACTTTGAGCTCAAGTGAGCTTGCTATAGTTTCCAGAAACTCCCATTTCATGCAAGGTCCTGCCACATTAATTGGACTGAAAGAACTCGAAAACTCAAATAACTTGAATATTTGGAAAATAGTTTCAAGCCAACTACACTTCGATACTGAACTCCAGTCCAAGTCAAACTCCCTGTTCTCACTTTGTTGCCTTTTCCCTCGGCTGGCCTTTTGCTTGCAATTAAATCCTACTTAAATCCTTTCCAATCAACATGCTCAGCATGCACATACATACTTATATGGTCTTTCAGATTCAAGTTCACTCTGTCTCGGTGCTGAACTCCTTTTCATGCCAAATCTGTTCCCTTACCTCCTTTCAACAAAAACTTACTCTGTCAATGCCTCACTGAGACAGCCTCTCACAGCCTAAGAATGTTTAATGTGTTGTCCACTTAATCACTTTGATTGGATAGGTCAAATTGCATTTTTGCTATGTAATAGTTTGGGATTGTTATGGATGTTTTGGAGACAGAATTTGCATTTCTATCCATTTTTCCATGAAAACGAAATAAGTGGCCTTCATTATTATTTCATGTTCCTTTACATGTGTATTTCAGTTATAGCTTACCTTTTTTTAAGCACAGGATACACAGGGTAGGCAAGATGTAACAGACTAGAGATGGATATATGGGGTTTAGATGTAGAAAACAAGAAGTTGGGGGAGCAGTTGGGAGGAAGTGCATGGCTTTGGAAGCATTAGTGTGGTTCTTGGGTTGACATTACTGGGGGATGAAATATGGGATTTGGGTTACTGAGGGATTCCTAGAGGCCAGCAGCAGTGTGAGGCGAGTACCTGGATATAGCAGCAACGTGTAGAGTTCTCTGCTTTGGAGCATTGGGGAAGGTACCAAAGGCTGCAAGTAATATGGGACAGAGGGATCCTCAGTGTGGCAGCACTTGGGTCAGTTTCTGGTGTCTGGAGCACTGTAGAGGAGTCCTGGAACATGTCTGAACAGAGGGACAGTTCCTGGTTGTGTAAGTACTGGGTGGTTGATACTAGGGTCTGGCAGCAATGGGGGAGAGTTTGTGGTAATGCAGCATCGTGTGGAGGGGTCCAGTTGTCTGGGAACATTGTGGGATGATACTGGGATCTGTTATTACTTGGAGTGGAGGATGTCGGTGTGTAGCAGCACTGGGGGTGTCCAGAGATTGGGTAACAATGGGGAGAGAGGTCCAGGACTGGGAGCACTGGAAGTGTAAGGCTTCAGGTCTGGCAATATTTGGGGGTGCTGAGGGTCTGGCTGAGATCTTGGGGTCTGGCAGCATTGTGGATGGGGGCTCTGGAGTGATGAACCCATACTGGGGTAGGACCCCGGGTCTGGGAGCAAGTGGGGTTCCCTGGATTCTGTCAGCAGAGAGGGCATCTCAGGGTCTGGGAAAATTATGGAGTAGGATTTGGGAGCACTGGAGAGGTCTTGGAGTGTGGCACTCTGGGGAGGGGTCGTCTGTGTCTGGATGTATTGGTGGGGTGCTCCCTGAATTTGGGAGCTGTGAGAAGAGTCCTGGGATCTCAAAGCGCCTGGGGTGGGGAGGTGGGCCAAACAAATTCTGCTCCAATGTCTCCAGCTGGTTCATAGCCGTCAAGAATACACGCTGATCCAAAGTCGTATTGTATTTGCTAACTTTAATCACAATTATAGGCCTGCCAGAATAGAGCTGGGCCAGGGCAGGTCAAGGTCAGACAGGAATGGGTTGTGGCAAGTCAGAGTGAGCCGGCCATTCTGAGCCATGCTGCAGAGGACTTGGATAGGTACAGCAGCAGATATGTAAGCTGTTTGACCAATTAGTTTGACCAATATCCCAACTGACTATATAAAACCATTTTTAAAGAGCTGGGCCTACTACAGGGACACATGGAGCAGAGGATAGATATTTGCTCATGGGGAGAAGAACAGGAAAAATCAAAGGGACAATCATCACCAGGCTGTTGTCATGTACCTTCTCACAGCTGTTTTAACGTATCAATGAAGAAAATCAACAAAGGATGACTACTATAATCTTACATTACAGATCAGTGCCTACCTCACCAATGGAAATGTTGTTTAAACTTTTAAGACGGGCCAGCTTAACAAATGCCAATGTAGAAATGAGACCTCTTAGTCGGATACCAATCCGATAGTTGATAGCCCATGAGGCTGAGAAGAAAAAGGTTTTAAAAATCTCTGTAGTAAATAGGGCAAAGCACAGACCAACTCCATAAACAAGATTTTCTGAGTTTTCTTCAACATGCTGAAGGATAGCATGAATCAGCACTGCCTGTAAAGTAAGAAACAGAAGTAACAATTATGCATTAATAATATGGTGACATTTTTGTGCTCATCAAGATGAAGTATTTCAATGGTGCGGAATGGGACACTTCCATTTTGGGTATCAACAACAACAACAACTTGCATTTATACAGCACCTAGTAAAATGTCCCAGGGTGCTTCACAGGAGCGTTATCAAACAAAAATTGACACCGAGCCACATAAGGAGATATTAGGACAGGTGACTAAAAGCTTGGTCAAAGAGGTAGGTTTTAAGGAGCGTCTTAAAGGAGGAGAGATAGAGAGATGGAGCAGTTTAGAGAGGGAATTCCAGCGTTTAGGGCCTAGGCGGCTGAAGGCACATCCATCAATGGTGGAGCAAAGAAAATCGAGGATGCACAAGAGGCAAGAATTGGAGGAGTGCAGAGATCTAGGAGGGATGTAGGCCTGGAGGAGGTTACAGAGGTAGGGCGAGGCGAGGCCATAGAGGGATTTGAAAACAAGAATGAGAATTTTAAAGTTGAGGCATTGCCGGACAGTGAGCCAATGTAGGTCGGCGAGCACAGAGGTGATGGGTGAACAGGACTTAGTGCGAGTTAGGATACGGGCAACGACAATAATAACAACAACCTGCATGTATGTAATACCTTTAATGAGAAAAAAAAAATCCGAAGGCATTTCACAGCTAAGTGGATAGAAATGGACACCAAGCCAGGAAAGGAGTGAGCAAAAATTTGGTTTGAGATGGGTTTCAAGGTTTTTAAAGGACAAAGGAGCAGATGTAGAGAGGTTTAGGAAGGGTGTTCCAGAGAGTAAAACCCAAGTGGCTGAGGCTTTATCAATCTCAGATTTAAAATTAACAATTGGGCTAGCATCAACTGCCGTTTGCGGAAGAGCATTCCAAACTTCTACCACCCTTTGCGTGTCGAAGTGTTTCCTAAGTTCACTCCTGAAAGTCCTGGCTCTGATTTTTAGGCTATGTCCCCTAGTCCTAGACTCCCCAACCAGCGGAAATACTTTCTCTCTATCTATCCTATCAGTTCCCCTTAATATCTTGAAAACTTCGATCAAATCACCCCTTTATCTTCTAATTTCCAGGGAATACAACCTTAGTTTGTGTAATCTCTCCTCATAATTTAACCCTTGGAGTCCAGGTGTAATTCTAGTAAATCCATGCTGCACTCCCTCCAAGGCCATTATATCCTTCCTAAGGTGCGGTGCCCAGAACTGAACACAGTACTCCAGGTGTGGTCTAACCAGGGCTTTGTATAGCTGTAGCATAACTTCTACCCTCTTGTATTCTAGTCCTCTAGATATAAAGGGCAGCATTCCATTAGCCTTTTTGATTATTTTCTGTACCTGTTCATAAAATTTAAATGATCTATGTACATGGACCCCTAAGTCTCTTTGGACCTCCACTGTTTTGAGCTTTTCACCATTTACAAAATACTCTGATCTATCCTTTTTAGGTCCAAAGTAGATGACCTCACACGAGCCTACATTGAAATCCATTTGCCACAGTTTTACCCATTCATTTAATCTATTAATATCTCTCTGTAATTTTATGCTTCCATCTACACTGCTAACAATGCTGCCTATCTTTGTGTCATCGGCAAACTTGGGTATGTGGCTTTCTATCCCATTATCTAAGTCATTAATAAATACAGAGAATAGCTGAGGCCCCAACTCAGATCCCTGTGGGACACCACTAGTCACATCCTGCTAATTTGAGTACCTGCCCATTATCCTTACTCTCTGTCTCCTGCCGCTCAGCCAATTTCCTAACCAGGTCAATAATTTGCCCTCAATTCCATGAGCTTCAACTTTAGCTAACAGTCTCTCATGAGGGACTTTATCGAATGCCTTCTGGAAGTCCATATAAACAACATCCATTGACATTCCCCTGTCCACTACTTTAGTCATCTCTTCAAAAAATTCAATCAGGTTCCTCAGGTATGATCTATCCTTTACAAATCAGCGGTGACCAGCGGTGTGCCTCAGGGATCGGTGCTGGGTCCGCTGTTATTTGTTATTTATATTAATGATTTGGATGAGAATTTAGGAGGCATGGTTAGTAAGTTTGCAGATGACACCAAGATTGGTGACATTGTGGACAGTGAAGAAGGTTATCTAGGATTGCAACGGGATCTTGATAAATTGGGCCAGTGGGCCGATGAATGGCAGATGGAGTTTAATTTAGATAAATGTGAGGTGATGCATTTTGGTAGATCGAATCGGGCCAGGACCTACTCCGTTCATGGTAGGGCGTTGGGGAGAGTTATAGAACAAAGAGATCTAGGAGTACAAGTTCATAGCTCCTTGAAAGTGGAGTCACAGGTGGATAGGGTGGTGAAGAAGGCATTCGGCATGCTTGGTTTCATTGGTCAGAACATTGAATACAGGAGTTGGGATGTCTTGTTGAAGTTGTACAAGACATTAGTAAGGCCACACTTGGAATACTGTGTACAGTTCTGGTCACCCTATTATAGAAAGGATATTATTAAACTAGAAAGAGTGCAGATAAGATTTACTAGGATGCTACCGGGACTTGATGGTTTGACTTATAGGGAGAGGTTGGATAGACTGAGACTTTTTTCCCTGGAGAGTAGGAGGCTTAGGGGTGATCTTATAGAAGTCTATAAAATAATGAGGGGCATAGATAAGGTAGATAGTCAAAATCTTTTCCCAAAGGTAGGAGAGTCTATAACAAGGGGGCATAGATTTAAGGTAAGAGGGGAGAGATACAAAAGGGTCCAGAGGGGCAATTTTTTCACTCAAAGGGTGGTGAGTGTCTGGAACGAGCTGCCAGAGGCAGTAGTAGAGGCGGGTACAATTTTGTCTTTTAAAAAGCATTTGGACAGTTACATGGGTAAGATGGGTATAGAGGGATATGGGCCAAGTGCAGGCAATTGGGACTAGCTTAGTGGTATAAACTGGGCGACATGGACATGTTGGGCCGAAGGGCCTGTTTCCATGTTGTAAACTTCTATGATTCTATGATTCTATGAAATCCATGCTGGCTCTCTCTGATCAGCCGAAAGTTTTCAAGGTATTCCATCACTCTATCCTTAATTATAGACTCGTGTAATTTCCCGACAGCATATGTTAGGCTAACTGGTCTATAATTCCCTGGTTTCCCTCTCTCACCTTTTTTAAATAGCAGAGTGACATGTGCAATTTTCCAACCTAAAGGAACGGTTCCTGAATTGAGAGAACTTTGGGAGACTATAGTTAGGGCTTCTGCAATGTTCTCACCTACTTCCTTTAAAACCCTGCGATGGAAACCATCTGGGCCTAGGGATTTATCACGCTTTAGTGCCTCCAGGAACTGTAGAAAACATTGAAACATAGAAAAATTTACAGCACAGAAGGAGGCCATTCAGCCCATCGTGTCTGTGCTGGTCAAGAAAAAGCTACCCAGCCTAATCCCACTTTCCAGCAATTGGTCTATAGCTTTGTAGGTTATGGCACTTCAACTGCATATCCAGGTACTTTTTAAATGTGATGAGGGTTTCTGCCTCTACCACCCTTTCAGGTAGTGAGTTCCAGATCCCTACCACTCTCTGGGTGAAATAATTTTTCCTCAGCTCCCCTCTAACCCTTCTACCAATTACTTTAAATCTATGCCCTCTGGTCATTGACCTCTCTGCTAAGGGAAATAGGTCCTTCCCGTCCACTCTATCTAGGCCCCTCATAATTTTATACACCTCAATTAAATCACCCATCAGTCTCCTCTGTTCCAAAGAAAACAACCCCAGCCCATCCAATCTTTCCTCATAGCTAAAATTCTCCAGTCCTGGCAACATCCTCGTAAATCTCCTCTGCACCCTCTCTAGTGCAATCACATCTTTCCTGTAATGTGGTGACCATAACTGTATGCTGTACTCAAGCTGTGTCCTAACTAGTGTTTTATACAGTTCTAATATAACCTCCCTGCTCTTGTATTCTATGCCTCGGCTAATAAAGGAAAGTATCCCGTATGCGTTCTTAACCACCTTATCTATCTGTCCTGCTACCTTCAGGGATCTGTGGACATGCACTCCGAGGTCCCTCACTTCCTCTATACCTCTCAGCATCCTCCCTTTTATTACATATTCCCTTGCCTTGATTGACCTCCCCAAATTTCTCCAGGTTGAATTCCATTTGCCACTTTTCTGCCCACCCGACTGGTCCATTGACATGTTCCTGCAGTCTACGGCTTTCCTCCTCACTATCAACAACACGGCCAATTTTTGTATCATCTGCAAACTTCTTAATCATGCCCCCTATATGTAAGTCTAAATCATTAATATATACCACAAAAATCAACCCCACTGGAAACAGCCTTCCAGTCACAAAAACACCTGTCGACCATTACCCTTTGCTTCCTGCCACTGAGCCAATTTTGGATCCAATTTGCCACTTTCCCTTGGATCCCATGGGTTTTTACTTTTTTGACCAGTCCGCTATGTGGGACCTTGTCAAAAGCCTTGCTAAAATCCATGTAGACTACATCAATTGCGCTACCCTCATCGACCTTCCTTGCTACCTCCTCAAAAAATTCAATCAAGTTAGTCAGACATGACCTTCCCCTAACAAATCCATGTTGACTGTCCTTGATCAATCCGTGCCTTTCTAAATGACGATTTATACTGTCCCTCAGAATTGTTTCCAATAATTTGCCCACCATCGAGGTTAGACTGACTGACCTGTAATTACTCGGTCTATCCTTTTCTCTGTTTTTAAACAACGGTACAACGTTAGCAGTCCTCCAATCCTCTGACACCACGCCTGTAGCCAGGGAGGATTGGAAAATGATAGTCAGAGCCTCTGCTATTTCCTCCCTTGCTTCTTTTAACAGCCTGGGATACATTTCATCCGGTCCTGGTGATTTATCTACTTTCAAAGATGCTAAACCCCTTAATACTTCCTCTCTCACTATGTTTATCCCATCCAATATTTCACATTCCTTCTCCTTAACTACAATCTCTGCATCGTCCCCCTCTTTTGTGAAGACAGATGCAAAGTATTCATTAAGAACCAGACCCACATCTTCTGCCTCCACACATAGGTTACTTTTTTGGTCTCTTTTAGGCCCTACTCTTTCCTAGTTATCCTCTTGCTCTTTATCTATTTACAAAACATTTAACTGTGTTGTCATGATCTTTAAATCTAGCAAAGACATTCATCCTATCAGTCTGGGATGGATTGTAACTCAACGGCCAGGGATGTTGGTGATCCAGTCCTTTGGACAGTCTTCTTGAGAACATAACATCTAACAGGGAAAAATGGTTCCAAACTATATAGTCCAATGATACTGTTATAACTTTAATGTTCAATTAAAAAAAAACAATTTAATAGTGCCTTTAGGTATTAATGCATATTTGATTTTTATTTGTAGTTTTGTTTATAATAATTTAAAACATTTTTAGTGATTATATTACATAGAGAATGCAAAGGAATATTAAGCTCCATCATTTTCTTTAAGAAACTTTGCAAAACTGTATTGTAGCATAGGCCATATTACAGAGAAAATGTTTCAAATAGTTTCACTATGTGGGGGAGACATAAATAATGTGCATTTATGTCAGAGATCATGGGCATGATTTTAACTCAGAAAAACGGGTGGGTTGGGGGCGGGGGGCAGTAAAGATTTTAAAAATCTAAAACCTGTCCCCAACCCACCTCCAACCCACCCATTTCCAGTTTTAACGCAGGCGGACGAGGGGCAGGCAACCAACCCCCTCTCAGGAGTCAGGTTGGTCACTAAAAGCTTTCAAGGATGCTGCGGGCCTCCATTTTAACAGCTTTTTTGTTTTCAACCTCTGGGGGGCTGGGATTCCTGGGCCTTCTACTTCACACCACGTGAGAGGAGGCGAGAAGGCCCGAAACAGCCAGTAAATGTCTTTATAGCAGAGTAGTGCTTCCCCCAGGCCCAACAAGCCTACCTGCAGTGACCACCCCCCCCGATCTCCAACCCCCCTTCCCCAACGATCTCCAACCCCTCCTCATGATCTCCTCCCCCCCCACGATCTACTCACCCCCCTCCCCATGATCTACTCACCCCCCTCCCCACGATCTACTCACCCCCCCACGTTTGCCAACCCCCCTCACGATCTCCGATCCCCCCTCACGATCTCCGAACCCCCCGCAATCTCCGATCCCCCCCAATGATCTCCGACCCCTCGCATCATGATTTCTGCCCTCCCAATGATCTCCAACCCGCCCCACGATCTCTGACCCCCCTCACGATTTCCGACCCCTCACTGACCCCCGACGACAGTCACCTGATGACCCCCGACCCGATGACACCCGATGACCCCCAACCCCCCTGATGATTGAGCCCCAACCGAGCGTTGGGCGACCTACCTGCTCTCAGAAGTCAGGTTGGTCACTAAAAGCTTTCAACAAGGCTGCGGGCCTCCATTTTAACAGCTTTTTTGTTTTATAACCTCTGGGGACTGGGATTCCCAGGCCTTCTACTTCACACCACTGAGAGGAGGCGAGAAGGCCCGAAACAGCAGATAATTGCCTTTATAGCACAGGAGTGCTTCCCCCAGGCCCAACAAGCCTATTTGCAGCAACCTCCCCCCGCAATCTCCGACCACCCCTCCCCTACGATATCCGACCCCTCGCCTCACGATCTCCGTCCCCCCAATGATCTCCGACTCCCCCCACGATCTCCGACCCCCCTCACTCTTTCCGAACCCCCCTCACGCTTTTCGAACCCCCTCATGATCTCCGACCCCCCTCGCGATCTCTGACCCCCCTCACAATCTCCAACCCCCATGATGACCCCAATGACTGAGTGTCCCAATGACTGAACCCCTGTGAACCCCGACCCCCCCATGACTGACCCCCCGATGACCGCCCCCCCTTGATTGCTGACCCCCGATGACCCCGATGACTGACCCTCCCGATGACTGACGCCCCGATAACTAAGCCCACCCCGTTGACTGATCCCCCCCGATGCCCGATGACCCCCGATGACTGACCCCGCAATGACATCTGATTGAGACCCCCCTGATAATTTAGCCCCCCGATGACTGAGCCCCCCCCCCCCGAGGACTAAGCCCCCCCAATGACTGAGACTCCAAATGACGAACCGGATTCTTTCCCCTCAGTCTGGTTCAGCAAGAACTGATTCGAGTACACCGTAAAGTTCAACACAACTTTAATAGCAGATCTTAGTCTGTAGCTTCAATTCAGATTCCTGAGAGAATCCGAACGATTCTAACAGAATAAGGAGACAAAGACAAAGACAAAGACTCATACCTTTATACAAATCAATAGGGGTTGGAACATCATTAACACAAGAGTCAACACCAATCATAAGCCGGGCACAGGTTGCCATGCGGGGTTACATTATTTCCGGCCAATCATAGACAATCTATGTGCTGACCATGTTGCTGTTAGACATCAAAGGGGATACTTCCTCACCTTCCAACTTGGAATGTTCTTCCCTGTTCCTTCTGTTCCTTATCTCCCAACCTGGAATGTCTTTCAACTTTGGCTAAGCTCGTTACCTATATTGATCTGCCATAAACATGGAGACATTCAGACCAGTCCTTGAATCACATCAAAGACCTATCATTGATAAGACAATACAGGCCTGCTGACTAAGCAAACATATGGCCCAGCAGGAGGGCCAGGCCACCTGTATCAATCTCAGTTACTAACTAATTAACCCTTTCTAACCATTTTGCATTCTGCTTCTTTGCCACGTAGGCATTTTAATATTTTACCAAAAACTGACCACGTAGGGATTCTCACAACCATTGGTGACATCCAACCCCACCCCCCCCCCCCCCCCCGATACTTACCTGTTCACATCTTCTTCCTTCCTCTTCTCCTGTCCGACTGAGGCCAGCCTGTCTATCAGACTGGCCAGTCGGGCGGGAAACTGTCAAAATAAAAATAAAAGATGCCCTTACGTCAAAATCGTAAGGGCTTCCGGGTTTCCCGTCACTCCCTCCCCACTGCCCCTTTCCGGTTCCCTGATAAAATCATACCCCATGTTCTTTCATAGGGATTATGGTGAGGGGTTGCTATAAATTATTACAGTTTATTAGTCTTAAGTCAGTGATGTACCTAAAATATTATTTCAAGTTTATTTGAAAGATAGGAAAATAAAGTAAGTATTGAAATAGTGAGTAATTAGTTAATTTAAAGTAGAAGGTAGATATGACTGCTTACCGGTCCCAATAAGCTACAAATCATAAAAGAAATTGTACAAATTGTATTCATAATAAGCCCTGTTTTCTGAAACTGCACAGTCACTCTTTCCAAGGAAGCGTTTTCACTGCCAACCCTTTCCACTTCATTCTCCCAAAGTTGCAAGAATCTGTAAATATTTTCAAAACAATGTCAAAAGAATTTTCAATTTATTTTTATACATATTTTTGTACTTTCTGATCACCCAAAATGTATTTCCGAATTGGCATACCTTTTGGCATTCACACCAGAACAATCGTACTGGGACAGGGGAGGCACTGTGTCTTGATTCAGTTTCTTCTTGGACCCTTTCATTATAATTGGTGTCAGCCATGAGAAAAGGATGAATGAAAATAAGCCAGCATCATCAACTGGAGCTGGAGAGGGATTCCTGCAAAATATTTTTGTTGTGTGATAAAGGATGGTTAATTCTGAAAATAATGAAGGATTTTGGATTGTAGAACAGGTTATTTTTCACTTACTTTGGCTTTGGGTGAATAGGAATCATTGTTCCAGAACTCTGAAAGTGGTGCATATTCTGATCCTTATATTGGTCTTCATGGTCATCACCTTGAAATTCCATTTCACTGATTTTTGGGAATGTGTATCAATATCAGGAAGATTGCTCCTGAAAGGAAAGAGTTACAAGTTAAATATCAATGTAAGTAGAAGTATTTAATATCATAGCTTTTACATCAATTTGAATCTTTACATGACTTTTCACTTTAACAAATATAATAATGAAGTTTCATAATTAATTACTTGAATGTTAGACATTGCAATTTCCTTGTAAATGTGCAATGTTTGGACACCAAGGTCCCAAAAATTCTTGGGGCCAGGGAGGGCGGTTCTGCAGTGTTGCGGCAGCAAGTGGGCCAGAAATCGGAACTCAAATCTGGCAGCATTGCACCCTTTTGGCCCTATCAGATATCTTATCAGGTGTTGGCCCATAATATGCTCACCCACAAATTTAAATGAGGGAAATACATCATGCAACAGATTTCCCTCAGTTATGCTTGCAGTGGCTAGGTAAGCGAAGTGCTGTGCAGTCTGCCCACGTCGGGGGTAGAGGAAAGCTGTGCCTGTATTTTATAGGGGTGGGGTTCAAAGTTAGGCCTCCCTATTCCACTTTCCTCCTTTGGCTGCCCTGGGACCATCCAAAAACAAGCAGAAAATTTGAGGAAAATCCAGTCCTTTAGCTTCAATTGGTAGAGAACTCCAATTTCAGTATGCAGCACAGTAAGCACTACTAATTCAATTTTTTTTATTTCAAAATTTACTTTATTACATAAAATTTAAGGATACACACAGTTCAATGTAAATATCACAATTCCAAAGCAATACAATTCAAAACAATACAATACAGATCGTACACAATACGATCCCAATATTACAATTCAAACACAGTACATATCTAATAATACATGGTGAACAATACAAGGTGGGATGGCCTTACATGGTGGCCTTTCGCCATAGAGCCTTTGAGTAGACCACACCTCGCTTCAGTGTGTCCTGCAGCATGTACTCCTGGACCATGGACTGTGCCAGTCGGCAACACTCGGTCGTGGATAGCTCTTTCAGCTGGAAGACCAGCAGGTTTCGGGTGGGCCAAAGGGCCTTCTTTACTGAGTTGATGGTCTTACAGCAGCAGTTGATATCTGCTTCAGTGTGCAACCCAGGGAATAGCCCGTAGAGCACACACAGAGTCCTGTGTTACCAAGCTGGTGGGGATGAATTGGGACAGATGTCTCTCTCCATCTCTCTCCACACCTTCTGCGTGAAGGAGCTGTCCACCCAGAGATGGACGATGGTCTCGTCCCTGCTGCAGCCTAGAGGGCAGCTAGTGATGGTGCAGAGATTCCATGCGTGTAGGAAAGACCACACTGGAAAAACCCTTCTCACCACCATCCAAGCTACATCCTGGTGCCTGTTGGTCAGTTCCAGCGACAAGACGTTCTGCCAAATGACTTCAAACGTCTGGTCAGGGAACTGCCCAATTGGATCCACTCTCTCCTTTCCCTGCAGGAATGTTCTGTGCTGACCACTGTCTGACGGCCTTGTGGTCGAAAGGGTTCGTCTTTAGGAACTTCTCCACCTGGGCTTGGTTTAGTGCCTCCACCAGCAAATGTTAGCCTGAAATTGGAGCATCAAGTGATGTCCCAACATACACCTTTTAATAATGTGCAGGCAGTGGTTCAGTATGGACATTTTAAAATTGTGCAATTTGTAATCATTTGGAAAATATTAAAAAGTCTTATTAAAATTATTTAATATAAACTAGCTTAGAATTTTCCTCCAGTCATATATTGGTTCTAATATTCCAATTAAACTGATTGTATTCAAGTTGGGGGAACAATTAATACAGCTTACGATCCTCCAAAGCCACCAGTGGTGAAAAGGTTTAACACTTCAAATGTCTGAACAATCTTACCCAAAAGTTATCCATCAACCTGTTTTATACTCAGAACAACTTCTCTCACACTAACGGCCCGTATATCTCAGTCTGTAATTCAGCCATCAACTGAAAGATGAACCAGGTCTTTAAAATGATGACAGCCTTTAGTGATGCAAATTAAATTAATTATTTGACTTGGACTGTGACTAATTGCTAAGGTCAAATAAGACCAGTAGAAACTTTTCTTCCTGCAGAGTGGTGGAACTATGGAAAGTAATTTAATCTCCCGAAGGAAAGATCTGTATGAAGAAGTAAAAATTTCCACAGTTTGGAGTAATAACTATGCCCAGATTCTCACTGATACTCGACCGAAATTTCGTAATATTTTCCATCCTCACAGGAACTTTCCACACTTAATCTTTTTATATCCAAATCTGCTTCCTACATGGTCTTCATCCTCCCTACATCTTCACTATTGAATTCAAGATTCATCACACAATCTCCTACTCTCATTCATTCTTTCCCAGGATCTCATAACTGTGGAACTCCTTACTTCTCAGTCTTTTGTTGCTCCGACAATCATCATGCTTTTAAAGCCCTAGCAAGGCATCACCTATTTACTACTTTTTGGTTTACGTTGTCTTCTCTTTTTTTCAACCTTGCAACATAATCGTCTACTATGGGCTTTTTGGCTTTTCATCTTGGCTCCTCAATTTAAAAAATTCTTGTTGAGTCAAATAATTCCTTCAAAGAGGCGCTGGATAAATATATGGTAGGAATGGTACTAAAGGTTTTGGGATAGGTATGAACTAAGGTGATCAAGTACTTGATAAGACATGATGATCTTCTGCTACTATGCTAGATGGAGGGCAAATATTGTTCATGGAAGGCATCAAGTTAGGGTTGAATAGTGAAGACGTGCGAATGAATGAATGTTCTTGAATTTTCTTGAATGGCTCTGGGAATCAGGACATATTTACGCAGAACTTTCTGATGGGAGATTAAAGGCTAGAGTCCACAATAAGGTAGCTAGTAAATGAACTGTGGCAGCAGCAGGTTGAATGAGTCAAATGGTCTTTAATCATTTGATTCTTTCCTATATTCTGATGTTCAGGAGGTATTTGAGATAAAACATTTATCTCTAAATAATATTTTACCAATAATACGACTACCTAAATAGTCACTTTGAAACATACAGGGGGTTAAATTGGATAGGGCTCGAAACCGGGTGTGGGTGTCACAATCTGCGATCTGTAACCTCATGGCCCGGCATATTCCTCACTCTACTATTACCAACAAACCAGGGGATCAACCCTGGTTCAATGAGGAGTGTAGAAGAGCATTCCAGGAACAGCACAGGCGTACCTAAAAATGAGGTGCCAACCTGGTGAAGCTACAACACAGGACGACATGCATGCTAAACAGCAGAAGCAACATGCTATGGACAGAGCTAAGCGATTCCACAACCAACGGATCAGATCAAAGCTCTGCAGTCCTGCCACATCCAGTCGTGAATGGTGGTGGACAATTAAACAACTAACGGGAGGAGGAGACTCCGTGAACACCCCCCTCCCCAATGATGGCAGAGTCCATCATGTGAGTGCAAAAGACAAGGTTGAAGCATTTGCAACCATCTTCAGCCAGAAGTGCTGAGTGGATGATCCATCTCGGCCTCCTCCTGATATCCCCACTATCACAGAAGCCAGTCTTCAGCCAACTTGATTCACTCCACATGATATCAAGAAACGGCTGAATGCACTGGATACAACAAAGGCTATGGTCCCTGACAACGTCCCGGCAGTAGTCACACACCATCCTGACTTGGAAATATATCGCTGTTCCTTCATCGTCGCTGGGTCAAAATCCTGGAACTCCCTACCTAACAGCATTGTGGGAGAAACTTCTCCACACGGACTGCAGCGGTTCAAGAAGGCGGCTCACCACCACCTTCTCAAAGGCAATTAGGGATGGGCAATAAATGCTGGCCTTGCCAGCGACGCCCACATCCCATGAACGAATAAAAAAACAACTGTGCCCGGAGCTTCCTTCGTAGGCAGGACGAGACATTTGTTCAGCCTCTACTCGCCTGACAGCAGAGTTGCAAATCAGCATTGACACAAGGATTCAAGGTCATTTGCACTTTTCACCAGCAGTGGGAGTCCCAATCTCTTAAAGGCAGGCTGTCTCCCTTAAAGGTAGACGGCACCTGTTATTTGCTAAAAGTAACAGTCTGCTGTCTGCACGGAGTCTGAATGGAGATCAGACATCGCACACATAAAACACAGATGCAGGTCCCGTCCCTATGCTTACAAACTGTTGATATATGTTAAAACATTGAATAAAGGTTGCGCACCACTAAATCCCACATCCTCCAAGCTGCATGGCAGACCTCACCAAACTGCTGATCTGAGTTTGTACCAGGTCTATGAGAGTGCATGCACCAAGGTTCTCTGATGATGCACTAGAGGCCTTGTGCACAAGGTGGACAGAAGGAGGGACATCCTATATCTACAGTGGAGGGTTGGGGGGGGGGGGAGGTAAGAGGCCCTCCAGTCATATGCTCAAAAGGCAGTGGGAGGCAGTAGGGGATGTAGTCAATGCCAGGCGCATAGCACCACGAACATGGATGCGGTGCAGGAAGAAGTTCAGTGCTTTGACATGAGTGGTCAAGGTGAGTGAGGTCAACTGTCAGGTGGCACCTCCTACCAACTACACCATTAGCTGCATCCACTGCTCCACGCACTATACCCCAATCACCCACCTACCAACAAACTCTTTCAATCAGTACTCAACTCTTCCAATCAGATGCTTCTTTTCACCCTTACACATTACCATTGTTGCAAGCTGCACACCCACAACTCACAGGCCACACACACTGACAGCTATTCAACCATGACAGGCACATCACCCAGACACAGGTCCCGCTTTCTTGCAGGAGAAGGTGGTGCATAACAGGAGGCAGCAAGTGGCAGTGGCATTTAGCCCCTCGAGCCTATTCCACCATTCAATAAGATCATGGTTGATTTCTGACCTAACTCCATATACTTGCCTCAGCCCCATATCCCTTAATACCCTTGGTTTACAGAAATCTATCAATCTCAGATTTAAAATTCACAATTGAGCTAGCATCAACTGCCGTCTGCAGAAGAGCGTTCCAAACTTCTCCCACTCTTTGCATGTAGAAGCATTTACTAACTTCACTCCTGCACATTCTGTCTCTGAATGTTAGGCTATGTCCCCTCGTCCTAGTATTCAAGTATAGGAGACCTCCAAAAATAGGTACAAATACATCAGCAGCCAGAAGCAATAATCCAGCAACTAACCTGTAAATCCTGCATGGTCCCTTTAACTGGTGCTGGTGGGGGGTCCTCCAGGCACTCCAAGACATGTTCAGATGGAGCGTTAAGTCCCAAAATGGTGTCTATTGCTTTAAATCAGCATTGTATACTAATCGAACACATTTTCTCCTTACTTTCCATGCTGCCGGTGGCCCATTATTTGCACATGCGCTAAACCCTTTACCAAGATGGCGTCTACACACGTCATGCTAGAAGCATGCGTGCGCATCCAAGATGCCATCTTGAATGTTCAGGAGGCCGTGTAGTGCCGAAACAATGGGCGCAAGACATCCTAATTTCTAGCCCATACTTTTTATGGATTCATTCTGATTTTGCTATTTTTCAAAACATTTCCTTTTGTGTTAGTGAGAGTCGCCATGGAAATAGAATGCTGTCTGGTTTCAAATGCACGGTCCAGGCATCTGCCTGCTGTTTGAAAGGGTTTTCTGACTACTGATTGATCAGGAGTTACATGAACATTTATAATATAGCTTTAATGAATAGCAGTCTTTTAAATTCCATCTCCTGGAATTCATCAAAAAGATTCACTTATATTTGTCATCCTATTCACTAGTTACTCTCTATTATTACACACTGTTAAAGATAAGCTGTAGTTGAAATGGAGAAGGATACTGTGATTCATTTCAGGCCTCACAAAAACATCTGATTTATTTATGTAGAATGTTAATACTGTTCACTAGAATAGCACAAAACTTCCATCTATAATAATAATAAAACACATGCAACTTAGCCATTTTCCATTTTATAATGTACACACATATATAAATAATATACAATTAATGAAAGTGATATACAACATAAAGGACAATTCTCCATTCATCTATAAAAATAGCATTATATTACCAATACCGTATTACAAAAAGGCAGTAGTCATACTAATTGGAATTGATTTTATAGGTTCAGCAATAATGCTAAGTTGTTCTGCATCACAATTCATGCCAGAAATATTGTTTAGTCTCAGTAAACTAAATAATAAAACTATCATGGGGATTTTGTGCATGTTTGCCTTGATGGGGCTAGGAACAGTTAAATTCTACATACTCCAAAACAGTAACTGCTACCATTGTTACTCTGCTCAAAAATAATTCATTACAAGTGTTCCAGCATGATGACAAACATTTTGGTTGAGTAGTGAAGATACTGAAACTCATTTAAACAATAGAAACAAGGATTTTTGATGGATCTAGGGTAGACAGGGCAGAAAATTGCTCAGGGATGTGCTCTGCTTGTTCCTCAATTCTCCCCCATTTCCAAATGGCGATTCCAGTGAAGCATTCAGCTTCCCATAGTCAAGTGGGTACATGCAAAGTCAGCCAGAGTTGGGGGCATCTCTATGGCAGACGAGAATCCCATACCACCAGAGATGCCCTCCAATAAGATTTTGGCTATGGTTTCTACAAATTACAGAAAATATTTGTTAAATTATTTATCTGATCATTGTGGGTAACACTTTTTTTCTTCATCCTTTCTGCCATTTAAAAATTATGTTTTGTAATTGATAAATGCTGTCCAGTTACGGAACAAGCCAAAGCCCTTTGCATGGAGACCTGTATCAAGCAGTTGGTGATGAATAAGCCTGGTTAATGGCACTGGGCTTGGTTGTCTAATACATCACAGACTGCCCGGCATGGTACAAGCTGCCCTTGTTTAGCTCTTTCTGCTACACTGAAAGTAGATGTCCGTCAAATACTGCTGAGGAAACTCTGAGACTTGGGATGAATACGCCTGGCAGGCATTAACTGAAAGTCAGGTATGAGAACATAAGGTCACACATCCAGAGCTCACAGAAGTAAGCAACTGCTGCTGAAGCTTTGCACTGCAACTGGTGTAGCATGGGGTATGGTGTATATCCATACTGTGCCAGGAGATTGGTGGCAATATACTCTCACATTTTATGATTAGTTGCACTGTACACTGTTCTGCCCATGAGGAGCTCCTGTTGCCTACTGCCGTTGGCAGGAGGCCCAACTAATCTTTGTGATCAAACCTTATTTAAACATGAGTGGCAAGCTGCCTGTGCTAATTGTGATGTTTATAGGTAGCTCACTGTTTTGGAAGGGTGGGAAATCCGTTGGGCTTGCTGCTTCTTAAAGCCAGCCTTAAAGGGGAGGTATAATTTTAATTGGTGGTGTGTGGACAGCACATTTGTGGAGCAGCAGGCACAATGCCAATGGCCAGGACACCCTGGTTTTCTGATACTATGGTGGAGGTGCTATTGAAGAAGGCCGGAAGGGGGTTTTGTTTCCTGGGTGGGTGCCACGATAAGTAAGTCAGCATTTATGGAAAGAGGTGGTGAGTGGGTTAGTGCCACCAGCATCACTCGCAGGAACTGGCTGCAGTGCTGGAAAAGGTTTAATGACCTTACCAGAACTGCCAAGATAAGACTTATCTCCATGTCTCCCTTACCCTGAACACAGCACAGCAACACCACACTTTTTCCCCAACACTACCAATCCTTCTTTCTCCTGCTGCAGCAGCCTCACCTCCAATTACAACAGGACACATTGCTACACCTCCTCTGCTTACACTTACATACTTAACACCTGCTATTGCCCTCAAAACTGGCATAAACTACATTCTGCTTTTATTTTGTTTGGATTAATTCTCACATTTCTGTTCAGTTTTTTGATACATCACACTGCATACACTTTCTTTCATCCAGTGACTTCCCCTCTTGCACACACTTGCTGCTTCTTCCTATCAGCATGAACACTGTGCTGCCTCACACTAACCCACCCCCCAATTTTCTTGTAGGACTAGTTGGCATGCAACAGAAGGGAGGATGGAAGAACCAGAACAGGTACAGCCATGTTGCAAACTCTCACTCCAATGGAGGACGCTGCCATCAACATCATTTGTAAACAATTTTACAACACCAAGTTATAGTCCAGCAATTTTATTTTAAATTCACAAGCTTTCGGAGATTTTCTCCTTCCTCAGGCAAATGTTTCAAGATCTCCTTGAAGCCTACGCATTGAAGCCTTCAAGGAGATCTTGAAACATTTGCCTGAGGAAGGAGAAAATCTCCGAAAGCTTGTGAATTTAAAATAAAATTGCTGGACTATAACTTGGTGTTGTAAAATTGTTTACAATTGTCAACCCCAGTCCATCACCGGCATCTCCACATCAACATCATTGGCACAGTGAGGACACGCAGCATTGGGGTTGGTAAGGCTGGAGTCCATGCATAGCAGGGTTTTTAGCCATTATCCCTTCCTTTACTTTTTCCAATTAAATATCTAACTCAAGCACACACACACACAGTATGGCACCCCGAGGCTGCATTCCACTGCCACTCATTTGCTACTGCTTACTTCTGCCATTACATCCTACCTCTTGTCCGCCTGCCCTTTTCTTGGTCCTACCAATGACTCAGACCATGCAGCCGCACAGAGGGAGAGGGTGGACCACCCTCCCGAAGATGCACCATCACTCGCTCATACCTTCCTGAGCTCCAGCAAAGATATCAGCAGCCTGGGTGGTATAAATGATGAGTTAGAGGGGCCTACGCAGGGTGATTCACTTAGTACAAGTGAGCAAGAAAAGGTGTAAGTGGAAAGGACAGCTCAAGAAACAGATCACCACAGGGCAATCTCGGGTCCGAGCCCTGCTGAAAAGGACAGCGATGAAGACTTTAAGGGACCAGCCTTCAAAAGAAAAATGTTTTCTGTGCACTAGCAATTGATCAATGTATTTTGCAGCCTGCCTGGGAGCTTCCTCTACATGTCAGAGATAGTGGAGGTGTCCGCTACCGACTTGTGAGGTTATGGCAAGTGGCATCTGCAGTCAACCACAGAGTGATTAATCACATCAATGGATGTTGCAGATGGGTCTTCCTTGCAGGAGTCTGTAGCACCAATAGTCCAATAGTAGCATCTCTCAGGGATGCTGATACTGGCACCACACTGGCAGTGGGCACCACCATCTACTCCATCTTGGACAAACTGGGAGACCAAATGGATAGGAGCTTCAGTCACATCACAGTTCTCCTACAAGTCTGCTCCTCCACAGATCAGTGGGAGTGCTGACCCGTGGCCCGATAGCAGGGTTGGTCATGCAGTAGGAGTGGAATATGTTGCCCTCTCTCAGGATTGCAGCATGTCCACGCCTTTGCCACACCTCAACCAATGTCCGCCCTGGTACCAGAAAGCCAGCTGGGCTAGATGCCTCAGCAGCCACTGAGATGCTGCAGTCTGCTGCTGGGCCCTCTCCAGCCTGAGCTTCTAGAGCTCCCTGACTACAAGCATCTCAAAGGCCCTTGCCAGAGACACAGCACCCACCTGTGCTGAGGTCACTAAGGCTCTAGTTGCCCTGTAAATCTGGTTGTAGCACAATTTGGCTGGTGAGTGTGGGTTCCTGAGAGGAGTCATAAGCTAAGTGTTCACAGGATAGCCCTTGGGCCTAAGCAACCAGCCTCTCATTTTCTGTGCATGGGCAAAGAGTAGGAAGAAATGGACGATTGGCACAATATAAATGCGTCATGGCAGCTGCCAGGTAAGCAGGCACAGACCTGCACAATGTGCTGCTGATGATCACGCATCGGTTGGGCATTAATGGACTGGAAGGCCTTGCAATCCACTAAGACAGCAGGCTCGTTTGCAGGAGCCACTACAAGCAAAAAACAGCGTTTCTGCACCAAAAACCGACTGAGAGATACAAGTAAGATGGCTGTCAAACATTTACAGTGATTTAAATTAGAGCAGATGAGTGCGCTTTTAAATACCACTGAAACTGGCCATTTCTTGCCCTGTACCGACCATGATTTGTGGGCAGGTTTTTTAAGCAGTGGTGGCAGCACAGACTCACATGAAAATGGCGTCCAGGTCGTGATTGCATCATCGGACACTGCTTTAAATATAAATATGGCTTCCTAAATCAAGGTATGCTCGAAAATTGTATCAGGCAGGCCTCCGTCAATAACTTGGTGATTTTCATTTCACAATTTTCATTCCACTACCACCCTGTTTGCATCAAAAAATGAGATGGTATTCAGACTTAAACTGGCCTCTACATATCACCTAGATCACAAACTAGTCTTGCTTGTACTATCACATCACAAAATTCTGAGAATTGAACACTAATCCCAAAAAGCTGATCAATGATCTAGGAGTTGACAGATTGGATGCCAGTTAATGTAATTTTATTAGTAAGATCAATATTGTTACTGAGAAATTACCAGTAGGCACACTCTCCAAATGTCACATTTATTTGTTGTTTGTTATTTTTTTTGAAATCCATTCTTTTCTTGAAATGTTCTGTAAAACCATTCATACTTAGATACAAATACACTGTTGAAGGGTATGGGCAAATTGGCATTCAAATGCAAGCTTTTTCATACATAAAACCATGCAATCGTACAGCACAGTAGGAGGCCATTCAGCCCATTGCGCCTGTGCCAGTTCATTTTTAGAGCTATCCAATTAATCCCTGTAAGAATATGGTTTAAACTGAGCATAGTCAAGTATCCCATCTCACATAGCATATAGGCATTAAGCAAGAGGGCCGTGATGGGGGAGACAAAGTTGCTGTCTCTGTGTGAACAAAAGCAGCTTGTAAGTCAGGAAAGGATGAGGTAGTCACATTATGTAGTACGGTTCATCTGTTTAACACAGAGTCAGCACGGGGGTGGGATAATTTATGACTGGGAGATAAGACCAGAGATGCGTACGTGCAGCCCCGACAGCTAAATAGTATAAAGAGAGGGCACTCTGCATCCAAAAGTTAGAGCTCTCGGGACAGTCGGAAGTCCACAGCCTACTTAGACCAGAAGAGCAAAATGCCTCGGATGGGTATCTTATGTTGACAAGATGAGAACGTTAGATAAGGCTGTGTGGGGTTACCAGGTCACCAGGAGATTAAGATTGAAAGACTGAAATGAAACAACATAATGCTGACATTGAAAAGGGGACATTTACCCTTTCGAACCATGCATGGTGGGAAACAGTATATAATGTAGGACTAGAATTGGGCTAGAATTCTCTCACAGGTTTCAATCCTTGCTCAGTTTGTTCTAATTGTAATTGCTATCATAATGCTTTGTGTAGTATCCTCAATGTATAAAAAACTGAATATGCAAATGGATGTATTGCGCTACCGAGTTGTGAACTAAGGATGGGATGGGAATATGAGCCTGCAGGCTCAGAAGAAGGATATGTAAGCATAATACAAGCTTTCTATTATATTGCTAACCTTGTTAGGGAAAGCATTATGTTCGCTTTCCCTGTGAACAAGGGCATTCTGTTTATCCAAAACAAGCTTTTGGGTTACTTTGTGAAGAGAGGGTCACTTTGAGCAATGAGCACCTGGTGTCATTCTCATCTCCTGTTCATAAGATGGATAAAGGGAGTTATCCATATTTTGGTAGGAGTGCAAGATGCTTTGGACAAAAGTAAGAGTTCTTGATAACTCGGAGGCAGCTAATCATGAGGGAGGTGGTAAAGTCAGATGTTGTGTGTATAAGGGAGAAGGATGGATGACAGCCCCATGAGACATAGAGGATGATTGATGGGAGGCCCATAAAGAGCTAATGGGATCGATTTTAAAAGGGTGGCGGGATGGCAGCGGGGGAGGGGGGGTCAACGGGCGCGCGGCAAACCCGAATAATAAAAACTTACCATTCCCCATGCGATCGCGGCTTAATTGGTGCCCCTTAATCTTGTTTCCGGGTTTGCCGTCCGAAAGCGTGGGCGGACTGCGCATTCCCATGACAGGCTGTCAGCTGCAGCGTTTAGATTTAAAGGGCCATTGCTCCAATGGATTTTGATAGAGCAAAGAGCAAGAAGACTCAATGGAGCAGCACAGGGGCAAGGCTGCTTCATTTCAGCTTCTACTGGCCGGGATGAGGAGGTGGAGGGAACTATTTTACCTCTCTGACAGGAGGAAGTGCCCTGCCTCTGCCACCGCCACCAAGAAGGCCTTGCTCGAGGTGGCAGAGGAGGTCACCAGCAGGAGCAACATATCCTGCACTTGGGTTCAGTACAGGAAACGTTTCAATGAACTAACTAGGTCAGCAAAAGTGAGTACACTTAGTGATTCTCCTGCATTCCGTGTTGCACATCACCTCCCCCCCACAAATCATTCTGCACTGCCAAGACTACTCCATCATATCATTCCTCACATCCACTTAAGGCTCATTCTCAACTTACTTGCACTTCCTGAGTGCTTCCTCACCTCCCCATTTGTGACCCTCACCACTACCACTCACCCCAATCCTGATCCAATGTGATGTCTCTGTCTCATACTCACCCTCTGATGCACCTCTTTCATGGTCAGCCTCACCCAAAGCAATGCATTCATCAGCTGGCCACTTCACCATCACTCACTCACACATCTGTACTTTCTCCCCTTCTAGGAGAAGAGAGTGCAAAATGCATGCAAGAGGGCGAGGACTGGAGGGGGACCACAACAAATAGTGGACCTCACAGAGGTGGAGGAGGAGGCGCTGGAGATCAGCCGCACCCTTGAGTGCCTGTCCGTCGGGAATGCCGAGACTGGCACCCCACAAATGTCTGGTGACACAACTTTAACATTCATCACACACAACATGAATTGATGTTAATAATGATTGGCATGTTGAACACCTCAGTATGCTCATCACAACATGACACATCAGTGATGATGCTTAATATTGCCTTCTGTTCTCTTACAGGCCCTTCAACGACCACAGTGAGAGCAGAGGGCGATTCCTCAGAGGAGCTGCTGGCCTCTGAGGGTGCACCGTCACATCTTAGCGAGCCATCCACCAGCACAGATACTCACACCTCAGTTGATCCTAGTAGTCAGTTAGTTGGATTGGCATCTGGTGAATCACCACACACAAATACGAGCAGACGCTGGTGGCAGGGGCAGCTGTGGAGAGTCCGCATCGATGGGCGCACTCCTCTCCAGGCTCTGCTCAGCCGAACACAGATGCTGAACCCAGGGGGCCATCTTTTAAAAGGAGAATGATTGAGGGACAGCAGCACATTCCCTCAGAATGAACAAATCATGGCAGCTGCCAGGGAATCTGGCGCACATGTGAAGAAATAGATAACTCACATTTTGGCTCTCCAAAGTGGGGCACGAGGTGTAGTTTTGTACAAAGTAGAAGTATTTGGATTGTTGTACATGTTAAACGGGCGAAGTTGGGATCATGCGTTTTAGGTCGAGGGAGACATGTGTAATAGTCCAGAGGCGGTACCATGGTGGGTTATTTAATGTGGCGAGAGATTATTTCCTTGCACGGATACATGAGTTTGAAGGGGGGTTGTTTAACGTGGCGAGAGCTTAAGAACATAAGAACATAAGAAATAGAGCCCCTCGGGCATGCTCCACCATTCAATAAGATCATGGTTGATCTGCCACAAATTCACTTTCCCGCCCTATCCTCACATCCCATGATTCCCTTAGTGTCCAAAAATCTATCAGTCTCAATTTTGAATATACCCAATGATTGAGCATTCACAGCCCTCTGGGGTAGACAATTCCAAAGATTCACAATCCTCTAAGTGAATAAATTTTTTCTCATCTCAGTCCGAAATGGCCGCCCCCTTAACTTGAGACTATGACCCCTAGTTTTAGACTCTCCAGCCAGGGGAAACAGCCTCTCTGCATCTACCTTGTCGAGCCCTCTCAGAATCTTTTATATGTTTCAATGAGATCACTTCTCATTCTTCTAAACTCCAGAGAATATAGACCCATTCTACTCAATCTTTCCTCATAGGACAACCCTCTCATCCCAGGAATCTTCATTGCATCCCCTCTAAGGCAAGTACATCCTTCCTTAAGTAAGGAGACCAAAACTGTACACAATACTCAAGATGTAGTTTCACCAAAGCCCTACATAATTGCAGCAAGATTTCCTTACTCTTGTACTGCAAACCCCATGCAATAAAGGCTAACATACCATTTGCTTGCCTAATTGCTTGCTGTACCTGCATGTTAACTTTCTGTGATTCGTGTACAGTGTACCCAAATTCCTTTGACTACTAACATTTCTTCATCTCTCACATTTTAAAAAATATTCTGCTTTTCTATTCATTCTACCAAAGTGGATAATTTCACATTTCCCCCCATTATACTCCATCTGCCACCTTCTTGCTCAATCACTTAACCTATGTCCCTTTGTAGCCTCTTCGTGTCCTCTTCACAACTTACTTTCTCACCTAGCTTTGTATCGTCAGCAAACTTGGATATATTACACTCCATCCCCTCATCTAAGTCATTGATATATATTGTAAACAGCTGAGGCCCAAGCACTGATCCTTGCGGCCCCTCATTAGTTACAACCTGCCAACCCGAAAATGACCCGTTTATTCCCACTCTCTGCTTTCTGTCCGTCAACCAATCCTGAATCCATGCTATTATATTACCCCCAATCCCATGAGCCCTAATCTTGTGTAACAACCTCTTGTGTGGCACCTTATTATAACTTCTTAATAAAGCTATTTTACTTTGGAACAAAACACCTTGCAGCCTTTTTGATTAAAGACTACCCCTATAAAATAGATAACTCACAGTCCCACTTCCCTGCTTTTTCCTCATAGCCCTGCAAATTTTTTCTCCTCAAGTATCTATCCAATTCCCTTTTGAAAGTTACTATTGAATCTGCTGCCACCACCCGTTCAGGCAGTGCATTCCAGATCACAGCAACTGGTTGCATAAATTTTTTTTCTCCTCATGACGCCTCTCATTCTTTTGCCAATCCCCATAAATCTATGTCCTCTGGTTACCGACCCTACTGCCACTGGAAACCGTTTCTCCCTATTTACTCTATCAAAATTATTCATGATTTTGAACATCTCTATCAAATCTCCTCTTAACTTTCCCTGCTCTAGAGAGAACAACCCCAGCTTCTCCAATTTCTCCACATAATAAATTTGGATCTTTACAAGGAGTTTCGACAAGGTACCACATCGTAGACTCGTGACTAAGGTTAGAGCATGTGGAGTCAGGGGACATGTAGCCTGACTACAATGAATGGATAGCAAATTGGCTACAAAACAGAAAACAGAGAATCGGGGTTAAGGGTAGCTACTCAGACTGGCAAAAGATGGGAAGTGGTGTTCCATAGGGATCGGTGCTGGGACCACTGTTTTTCATAATTTACATTAACGATTTGGATTTGGGAATCGGAAGTACAATTTCAAAATTTGCGCACAACATAAAATTGGGGGGTGTAGTTAATATAAAGGAAGAATGCATCAAAATGCAAGAGGACATTAATAAACTTGAAGAATGGGCATGTAATTGGCAAATGAATTTCAATAACATACGTGTGAGGTGGTGCATTTTAGTAGGAAGAATAAGAAGGCCACATACTGCTTGAATAATAAGAGTTTGAATGGGAGAGAGGAGCAAAGCGATCTCAGGGTACAGATACACAAATCACTAAAAGTAGCAAAGCGGTTTAATAAGGCCATATAAAAGGCAAATCAAGCACTGGGGTTCATTTCTAGAGGGATAGAATTGAAAAGCAGAGAAGTTATGTTAGACTTGTATAGAACCTTGGTTAGACCACACTTGGAGTACTGTGAACAGTTCTGATCTCCATACTATAGGAAGTATATAGAGGCATTGGAGAAGGTGCAATAAAGATTCACAAGGATGATATCAGAACTCAGAGGATATCTTTATCAGGAAAGGCTGAACAAGCTGAGGCTCTTTTCTCCAGAAAAGAGATGGCTGAGGGGTGACCTGATAGAGGTCTTTAAGATAATGAAAGGATTTGATAGGATAGACATAGAGAAAATGTTTCCACTTGTGGGGGAGTCCAAAACCAGAGGTCATAACTATAAAATAGTCGCTAATAAATCCAATAAGGAATTCAGGAGAAACTTCTTTACCCAAATACTGGTAAGAATGTGGAGCGTGCTACCACAAGGAGTAGTTGAGGCAAATAGCATAGATGCATTTAAGGGGAAGCTAGATAAGCACATGTGGGAGAAAGGAATGGAAGGGTATGCTGGTTGAGTTAGCTGAAGTAGGGAGGGGAAGGCTCATGTGGAGCATAAACGCCAGCATAGACCAGTTAAGCCGAATGGCCTGTTTCTGTGCTGTAGTTTTGATGTAACTCGATATAATTGAAGTCCCTCATCCCTGGTACCATTCTAGTAAATCTCTTCTGCATCCTCTCTAAGACCTTGACATCCTTCCTAAAGTGTGGTGTCTAGAATTGAACACAATACTCCAGCTGAGACTTAACCAGTGTTTTATAAAGGTGTAGCATAACTTCCTTGTTTTTGTACTTTAGCTTACATGTATGAAGCCAAGGATAATGTGCTTTTTTAACAGCCTTCTCAACTTGTCCTGCCACCTTAAAAGATTTGTGTATGTACACCCCCAGATCTCTCTGTTCCTGCACCCCCTTTAAAATTGTATCATTTAGTTTATATTGCTTCTCCTCATTCTTCCTATCAAAATATATCACTTCACACTTCTCTGCATTAAATTTCATCTGCCATGTGTCTGCCCATTTCACCAGTCTGTCTATGTCCTCCTGAAGTCTGTAACTATCTTCCTCATTGTTTACTACATTTCCAAATTTTGTGTCATCTGCAAACTTTCAAATTATGTCCTGTACACCCAAGTCCAGGTCATTAATATATATCAAAAAGATCAGTGATCCTATTGCTGACCCATGGGGAATACCACAGTATACTTCCCTCCAGTCTGATAAACTATCGTTCACCACTACTCTCTGCTTTCCGTCCCTTAGCCAATTTTGTATCCATGGCTGCCATTATCCTTTTAATCATAGAATCATATAATTATTGAAAGATACGGCACAGAAGGAGGCCATTTGGCCCATCGTGTCCTTGCTGGCCGAAAAAGAGCTATCCAGCTTAATCCCAGTTTCTAGCACTTGGTCTGTAGCCCTGTAGGTTATGGCACTTCAAGTGCACATCCAAGTACTTTTTAAATGAGTTGAGGGTTTCTGCCTCTACCACCCTTTCAGGCAATGAGTTCCAGACCCCCACCACCATCTGGGTGAAAAAATTTCTCCTCAGCTCCCGTGTAATCCTTCTACCAATTATTTTAAATCTACGCCCCCTGGTCACTGACACTTCTGCTAAGGGAAATAGGTCCTCCCTATCCACTCTATCTCGTCCTGTCATAATTTTATATACCTCACTTAAATCATCCCTCAGCCTCCTTTGTTCCAAAAAAAACAACCCCAGCCTATCCAATCTTTTCTCATAACTAAAATTCTCCATCCCTGGCAACATCCTCGTAAATCTCCTCTGTACCCTCTCTAGTGCAATCCATCTTTCCTGTAATGTGGTGACCAGAATGGTACGCAGTACTTAATCCCATTGCCCATATAAGCAATGTTGTTATTTTTCATACTCAATTTATTTCATTGAACTCAATTTCTTTCAGCGCAGTTTCTGCAAGGTACTATTGATACTGGACACAAGCATATTGCTTCACTAACAGTAAAAATTGCATTAACATTATAACCAGTAGGCAGACTCACCACTTCAGCTTGATTTACTTTATGTGGGTCTTTGTTTCCTTCTGAGCGTGATGTTGCATTTAAATCACTACCAAAATCATCAGTGCTTATTTTTACTGAGAAATTCGCATCCAAATGACAATCTGCTTGAGTCACGCATCCATAAGAAGCCTCATTTTCATCCTGCTCATTTCAAAGGTCATTTTGGGTAACAATTACTCTGTACAAAGGTAAGAAGTGCGCAAAAACAATGACTGACTTCTCTCCGGTCTTAAATGAATCCTGTCTTCACGAGGCGTAAAACAGAAGGTCCGGGAATCCCTGCCCCCTGGGGTTGAAATCAGGAATTAGTGAAAAATCGAGGCCAGAAATCTCCTTGAAAGGTTCTAAGGCCCGACCCGCCTCCTGGGAGTGAGTTGGTCATCCGCCCCTTGTCCCGCCCCGGTGAAAACCGGAAATGGGCGGGTTGGAGGCAGGTTGGGGGCGGGTCTGAAATGGTGGCAATTTTCAATGCCCCTCCGCCCCCAACCCACCCGTTTTTAAATTTGAAAATTGAGCCCTTTGACTCTAATTGCTTACATGGCTGCCACCTCGTGATGATTAAGTCCTTTCAGAGTGGTAAAGCCTTGTCGTCCTTATTGTAGTATTTCTGGCTTTGCGTCTCCAGCATAGAATACCTCCTCAGTGCTTGGCCTACATCCCACTTTGTATGAATACATGGCAAAGCAGCATGCAAGTAGTTTCAGGAACCCATTTGATTTGGTGTCATGATATACAAAAATTATATGTGACTCGAGAAGTATATTGAAGTGTCAGTAACAAATTTCAAGCTGCAGCATTATGGACATTGAAGTTCAGGTGCGAAAGATTTGAAGGAGTTCTGTCAGTGCTTCCAATGCTCCTTCACTGATGCAACACCATTATAGGAACATAGGGACATGGGAACAGGAGTCGGCCATTTAGCCCCTCGAGCCTGTTCCGCCATTCAATGAGATCATGGCTGATCTGTGACCTAACTCCATATACCCGCCTTAGCCCCATATCCCTTAATACCTTTGGTTAACAAAAAATCTATCAATCTCAGATTTAAAATTAACAATTGAGCTAGCATCAATTGCCGTCTGCGGAAAAGAGTTCCAAACTTCCACCACCCTTTGCGTGTAGAATTGTTTCCTAACTTCGCTCCTGAAAGTCCTGGCTATAATTTTTAGGCTATGTCCCCTAGTCCTAGATTCCCCAACCAGCGGAAATACTTTCTCTCTATCTATCCTATCAGTTCCCCTTAATATCTTGAAAATTTTGATCAAATCACCCCTTAATCTTCTAAATTCTAGGGAATACAATCCTAGTTTGTGTAATCTCTCCTCATAATTTATCTCTTGGAGTCCAGGTATCATTCTACTAAATCTACACTGCACTCCCTCCAAGGCTAATATATCCTTCCTAAGGTGTGGTGACCAGAACTGAACACAGTACTCAAGGTGTGGTCTAACCAGGGCTTTATATAGCTGTAGCATAACTTGTACCCCCTTGAATTCTAGTCCTCTAGATATAAAGGGCAGCATTCCATTAGCCCTTTTGATTATTTTCTGTACCTGTCTATGATATGTTAATGATCTATGTACATGGACCCCTAGTCTCTTTGGACCTCCATTATTTTGAGCTTTTCACCATTTAGAAAGTACTCTGATCTATCCTTTTTGGGTTCAAAGTGAATGACCTCACACTTGCCTACATTGAAATCCATTTGCCACAGTTTTGCCCATTCACTTAAACTATTAATATCTCTCAGTAATTTTATGCTTCCATCGACACTGCTAACAATGCTGCCTATCTTTGTGTCATCGGCAAACTTGGATATGTGGCTCTCTATCCTGTTATCTAAGTTGTTAATAAATGCAATGAATAGTTGAGGCCCCAACACAGATCCCTGTGGGAGACCACTAGTCACATCCTGCTAATTTGAGTACCTGCCCATTATCCTTACTCTCTGTCTCCTGCCGCTCAGCCAATTTCCTAACCAGGTCAATAATTTGCCCTCAATTCCATGAGCTTCAACTTTAACTAAGTTTCTTATGAGGGACTTCATCAAAGGCCTTCTGGAAGTCCATATAAAGAACATCCATTGACATTCCCCTGTCCACTACTTTAGTCACCTCTTCAAAAAATTCAATCATGGTGAGTCCCCGTCCCTGATTCAAAATTAGTTTCCTTGGGGTGTCCGGCATGCTATCCTCTTTCTCTACTGTAAATAGTGATGCAAAGTAATTATTTAGCATGTCTGCCATTTCCTTATTTTCATTTATAATATCACCATTATCAGTCTTCAATTGCTCTTGACCACCCTCTTTTTCCTAATATAATTGTAAAAATTTTTGTGTTGATTTTAATGTCCCTTTTCATACTCCCTTTTTGTAGCTCTTACTATCTGTTTTGTCACCCTTTGCTGTTCTTTGTATCTCTCCCAGTCGCCAGGATCTGTGCTATATTTTGCATTTTTGTATGCTTTTTCTTTTAGTTTTATGTTGTCCACCGTTCCCTGTAAGCTGCGCGCGTGCGCAACCACGTAGCAGTCCGATGTGTGCTGTGCACTTTGGCGCTCTATCCGCACACATGCACCAAACCTGGGCCAGACCTAAAAAAAAGCCTCACGACACCAATTCCTAAATTAAAAAAAACCTCATGATCCAATGGAATTACTTCAGGTCAGAGACAATTTGGAAAAAAAAACCTGGACCAGGCCTCCCAGGAGCTGGATCGTCATATCCGGCGGGAGCATGTGTTGGAATTTTGCAGGCCCTGGTCATCCTCGTGGTGCTGCCCGTGTTCGGAATCGGATCTGACTCTGTGTGCACCAGGGAACATCAGTTCGAGGTGGGTGTTTGGGTGTTCGGGGCGGAGGTTTGGGGCAGGGGTCAGGGGTCAGGGGTCAGGGGTCGGGGGCATGTGATGTAATAACGGAAGGAGTTGCGGTTTTGACCTCAGATCACCACTAGAATAAGTTTTGTTTTTCTGGGTTGCTTTGTTGAGCAGCCTGTGTTGCATGACAAGCTTTTGTTCACACATTCTTTATGGTTAGTATTATTTATTCCAAACAGTTACTGCATGCTGCTCAGTGTTGCATTTTAAGTGTAAATCATAGAATCATACAGTATAGAATGAGTCCATTTGGCCCATCATGCCTGTGCCGGCTCTAGGAAAGTCCTACCAATTAGTCCCACTCTGCATAGACCTGCAAATTTTCCCTTTTTAAGCATATATCTAATTCCCTGTCATGGTTTGCATTCCAGATCATAATAAGTCACTGAGTAACAAAAATTCCCCTCATCTTCCCACTGGCTTTTTTGCCAATTATCTTAAATCTGTGTCCTCGGGTTACCGACCCTCCTGCCAGTAGAAACAGTTTCTCTCTATGTACTCTATCAAAACTGTTAATTTTGATCACTTCTATGAAATACCCCTTAAACTCCTTTGTTCTAAGAAGAACAGTCCCAGCTTCTCTAGCCCCACCACATAACTGAATTCCCTCATCCCTGGTACTATTCTGGTAAATCTCCTCTGCACCCTTTCCAAAGCCTTGAAATCCTTTCTAAAGTGTGATGCCGAGGTTTGGACACAATACTCTATCTGAGGTCTAAACAGTGATTTATAATGGTTTACCATAACTTCCTTGCTTTTGTGCTCTATGCCTCTATTTAGAAAGCCAAGGATCCCATAGGCTTTTTTAACAGTTTTTCAACCTGTCCTGCCATCTTCAAAGATTTGTGTACGTGAGCCCCCAGGTCCCTCTGTTCCTGCACCCCCTTGAAAATCTTGCCATTTAGTTATACTTGGTGGGGGGGGTCAGCCCTCTTTGTGGCTGGGCTGAGTTTTGCCCTTTGGTGTACTTAAGATGGTGATTCTTGCTGCGGTACGGTTTCACATGTGTACGCCTAATCGTTGGGGGCACTGGTAGCTGCTTGGCTGGCCTGAGTTTTGTTGGGGGCACTATACCACCAGCACCTATAGCTAACAAAGCCCCCTTCCCATATACATACAAAGTATAATAGGTATTTGATTCATGATTGTCTAAATATCTCTCTTGTAACTACAATCACTCCTGCTTCACTCTTGTAGATTGCAGCACTGTCTGAATTCTGAGGTATATTATTGGCATATGATCAACTTGGATTTCCATTATTATTTTAGATTTTGTAATTTTAGGATTACCCATAGTGAAGTGTGTGTTCTATTTGTGTTTATGGATATGTGATTGCTTTTGCCCTTTGGTGTACTTAAGATGATGATTCTTGCTGCGGTGTGGTCTTGCGTGTGTAAGCCTAATTGTTGGGTGCACTGGTGGCTGAGCTGAGTTTTGTTGGTGGTGCTGGCTGGGCTGAGTTCGGTTGGGGCTTCTATGTAAGGCAGGGAGCAGTTTGGAGCACAGTGTGCACAATGTTCATGACCAAACTGCTCCCTGCCTTACATAGAGGCAGCCAAAACTAATGAGACCTGCAAGATGTACAATTGTAATGCAATAATTTTTAAAAACCCTGCTGAGGATTCAATGGAGGTGGGGGGAGCTTTAATTAAACTATTCCCTATCCCCAAATTCACACTGACTGATTTAACAGCTGTTTTGTATTTCTGACTCAATTTAAACATTTTGATTGCACATGATTTATTTCTGTTTGAATCAGAGCCATTAAGTTGATTCAACAAAAAGCTCGGGAGTCATGAGTCACTGCAACACCATTCCGTCATATCCATGTTTAAGCAGAAGGCAATAGCATCAGCCAACAATGGAGCCAGTGCTAAGAAGAAATCCTGTCTCGCATTCAACGAACAGAGGCTAAATGAAATTGTAGAGGTGGAATCTCATGAATCAAGAAGCAAGATCCGCGTACAACTGAGGGAGATATTCCAATATAGTGCAGATGTGGGCTTGATCTGCAAAATGAGTGCTGGAGCAAAAATATCAGGTGATTTCACCACTGGCAATAAATGGGAAGACGGAAGGAAGTTAGACTGTATGAAGAGGCATTTATCAAGCAAATCACATGAATCTGTTGTGGTTGTTCTTAGAATCTGAAATTCTCACCCACTGGGATTCGGCTTGTGGAAAATGTTAACAGAAACTGCTGCTGACAGAGAGAATAGAATGGACCTGACGGCAAGATAGCGATCGAAGCCAGAGGAAATAAAGATTCTCACAGACAATGTACTGCTTGGAGTACAAATGAACAACTCCATGCACTCCGTGCAACATATACACGACCACATGGCTAAATATCTCCAGGTACCAGCGAGCTGGCGTAGCAAAAACTATGCCTTTGCATTTTGGAATCAATCATCAGTGTCATCCATACAGAAATTATGTCAGAGATTCACCAATCTTTATTTCATACACTAATTATTGATGAGAGCACGGATATTTCAGTCAGCAAGATGCTTATCATTTATTTCAAGTTCAGGGGAGCGGCTTCTGCAGCACACAAGACAGTGTTCGGTGGAATTGTTTAGTTAACTTCTTGCAATGCACTGGTTATTACAATGGCTATCAAAGACTTGTACACTCTGAATCAGCTGGATATGATGAAAATGGTGATGTTCACTTCAGATGGTGCTTCTGTCGTGTTGGGAAAAAACAATGGTGTTGCCACATGGCTTAAGCAGTCTATTCCACATTTAGTAGAGCAACGCTGTGTGGCCCATCGAGAAGATTTGGGAATAGTTGATGCCTGGAACAAAGTATCAATGATAAAGGAAATAGAGACATTGCTGAGAACCATTTATACAATCTTCTGCAGATCTTCAGTTCGATAAGGACAATTTGAGGAAATTGCAAATGTCACAGAATGTGAAGCTGTGCCCTTTCAACCTCTAATTGAAGTGAGGTGACTATTGAGACATTTTGCTCTGATGCACAATTACAATGCTCTTCTTCAATACTTTGAGCATGAAAAAACAGAGAACAATGACCCAGTTGCCAAGTATTGCCTGAAGAAGCTCTCAGACTCTACTTACCGTATCACCATAGGGGCATTGAATGATATTCTATTTGAGCTAGCAGAATTGTGCGAATGCTTTCAGAAGAGCTGTTGAACAACAATTGAAGCTGTACAGTTAATGAGAGCCAAGATCCGTAGGATCAGAGGACAGTATCTCAGTGAGACAGTCATCTTGTGCAACACTGTGAAAAATCTAATCGCATCATGTATAAGAGATGAACCATTCATGGGCGATTCCATTCTGACATTCATATCCCTACTATGTGATCATCTGGATAAAAGGTTCCCAGAAAATGAACTCAATGAATGGTCTGCTTTCGATTTTGTTTCATTTGCACCACAACAAATCAGCTATGAATTTGTTACTGAGAACAATGAAAAGCTGGTTGACAAACACAGACAAATCCTGATCCTTGGTCAAGTAAGGTCTTCTGGACAAAACATCATGGTTAAGAAGGAGCTCATTGTGAGCCAACACAGTGACTATAAGTACTTAATTGCAGAGAAGATTGAAACAAAGTCATTGAAAACATTTCAAGACATGGTGACTTTCAGTCTACAAAATGCAGATCGGTACAATGTGGTTTCACAAGTAGTGGTTATATGTGCAACATTTCAAGCTTCAAGTGCTGATTGTGAGCGTGGCTTCAGCCTTATGAATAATATAAAAACAAAATCATGAAATGGTTTGAAAGAAAATCACCTTGATATGCTTATGCAGATCAAATCTCATCTGTTAAATGGTAGAGAAGTAAACCTGGACAAAATATATAAACACTGGAAGAGAGGGAGAGACAGAAGAGAAAAACATCCGAACCAGAGACAGTCACCCTCTTCTCCATCATCATCTGGTCTGTCATCTACAGACTCTGGGTCTCAATCAGGATGTCCCCATTCCTCTGGTGACAGTATTTACTTCTGAAAATTCTGCTAGATCAAATAGAATATCATTCAATGCCCCTATGGTGATACGGTAAGTAGAGTCTGAGAGCTTCTTCAGGCAATACTTGGCAACTGGGTCATTGTTCTCTGTTTATCCCCATTAAAATCACTCTGCCTTTGCTACATGCTTGTCTAATCTCTGCATTTATACATTCTGCCACTTCACAGCTGCTACCAGGGGGCTTATACACAACTCCCACTACAGTCTTAAATCCTTTTCTATTTCTTAATTCAGGTGTATGTTCCTATATTCCTATCACAGAAGGACATGAAGGAGATTTTCTGTCCAACTAAAGCATTATGCCTCGTAACGTACTGAGTCATTAATAATCACCTTAAAACATTTAAGCCTAAAATTACTGTTGGGGATATTAGCAGACGGATGCTTAACATATTGGTATAATTACTCTGGTTTTCTAATGCATGAATTAACCCATTTATTTTAAATGATTTAACACCTCCATTAAAATTGCTGATAAAGGAATGTCATAAGAATTCTGTTAAATGTTTGTCCACCAATATCGCCAATAGAGACAGACCTACTATTATGCCACCAAACAGATTTGCAGGCTCAGGCACAGCTACTTTGCAGTGTTCGAGGGAAACTACTTCCATGGGTTCAGGTTCAGCAGGGAGGCAATTGCAGAGGGTGTCATCTGCTACAAGAAGGCATGCGGCTAATCTCACTCTAGTGGTGGCACTGCCCGTAGCAGTCAAGGACAACTCCTCCACTAACTTTTTGGCTCTGGACTTGGTTTTAGCCTTGACATTGGCAGTTAAACTGTACACCATCAGCCCTATTCATTTAAAGTTAAGTTCTGAAGTTTAAAGCAGTGTTTGTAAATTCTTCCTTCACTACAAATAAAAGTTGGGTCATTATTGTATCATAGAGCTAGTGATAGACAAGTTATTGAACCTTCTAAGTGTACTAGCTCAATTGCTAATTTTAAATCTGAGATAGATAGCTTTTTACCAACCAAAGGTATTAAGGGATATGGGCCAAAGGAGGTATATGGAGTTAGATCACAGATCAGCCTTGATCTTATCAAATGGCGGAGCGGGCTCGAGGGGCTGAATGGCCTACTCCTGTTCCTATGTTCCTATGTCCTATGTTCCTACTGTCTAGTATATTGATAGAGTTCCTTTAAGAATGTTCTGGGACTATTACATTCTATCTAGCTAGGTATTCTACAAATCAAATGTGCAAGATCAAGCATCTGATTTTCTGACCCATGCCTGGTGCTTGTAAGGCCCCATCGTGGCATGGGGCCTCATGTAGATTTGGTCTTCTTTATCTTTTTGTATCAAGAAAGGTCCCAGACCGCAGGGCTAACATCAACAACAAGCTTGGTGTTCTTTTGAGGTTTAAAGTAAGCCATTACAGTGTCAATTCTCAGTTTTCTTCTTGGATTTGCAAGTATTTCTGTGTCCACTTCCATGGGGTATTTTTTCCTAGTTAGTTCCCTAAGTAACTCTGTTAAGGTGGCAAAATTGGAGCTTTAATCCTAGATTTTGCAGTGCGAGTGCAGTTTACTCCTGAATGGCAGGAAGTCATTGGAAAGCTCAGCACAGTGTACTGTTTGCATGCAGGTTTCTGTGATCAGCTCATTATCATAATTATTCATAGCTCCAGGTGCAGCTTTGGATGTGTGCAGGGGGAGGTAGTCTCCAGATTGGAGCAGGCTGTCTCTTCCAGCCTCCAAGTGGTTGGTCCTGGGAAACAGACAAGTATTTCTCAGAGTTTTACTGATGTCAAGGGACCATTAAGCCTGCTTTGCACTGATCAGTGGCCACACAGAACCAATGCCCAGTACTACACTGTAATACAGAGAAATGATTTTGGGATAAAGGATCAGGATAATGAAACAGTTTGGGTAGAGATAAGGAATAATAAGGGGGAAAAGCACGAGTGGGCGTAGTATATAGGCCTCCTAATAGTTGCAACTCTGCTGGAAGAAGTATTAATCAGGAAATAGTCGGGGCATGTAATAAGGGAACAGCTATAATTATGGGGGATTTTAACTATCATATTAACTGGACAAATCAAATTGGGCAGGGCATTCTTGAGGAAGAGTTTATTGAGTGTATTAGGGATGGATTTCTCGAGCAGTATGTAACTGATCCTACAAGGGGGCAAGCAACCTTGGACCTGGTCCTGTGTAATGAGCCAGGATTAATTAATAATGTCCTAGTTAAGGATCCCCTTGGAATGAGTGACTATAACATGGTTACATTCCATATCCAATTAGAGGGTGAGAAGGTTGGTTCTCAAACAAGCGTGCTGAGCTTGAATAAAGGAGACTATGATGGTATGAGAGCGGAATTGATTAAAGTGGACTGGGAAAATAGATTAAAAGGTAAGGTGGTACATGAGCAGTGGTGTTCATTCAAGGAGTTATTTTACAACTTTCAAAAAATATATATTCCACTGTGGAAAAAAGGATGTAAAAGAAATGACAGCCATCCGCGGCTAAGTAAAGAAATTAAGGATAGTATCCGAATAAAAACAAGGACATATAAGGTAGCCAAACTTAGTGGGAGGATAGAAGATTGGGAAGTCTTCAAAAGACAGCAAAAAGTAACTAAAGGATTGATTAAGAAAGGGAAGATAGATTATGAAAATAAATTAGCAAAAAATATAAAAACAGATAGCAAGAGTTTCTACAGTTATATAAAAAGAAAAAGGGTGGCTAAGGCAAACGAATCTCCCTTAGAGGATGAGACCGGGAAATTAATGGTGGGAAACATGGAGATGGCAAGAATGCTGAACAAATATTTTGTTTCAGTCTTTACAGTAGAGGACACTAAGAATATCCCAACACTGGACAAATATGGGGCTCTAGGGGGGAGGAGCTAAATACGATTAAAATCACTAAGGAATTGGTACTCAGTAAAATAATGGGACTCAAGGCGGATAAATCCCCTGGACCTGATGGCTTACATCTTAGGGTCTTGAGGGAAGTGGCAGTAGGGATTGTGGATGCTTTGGTAATAATTTTCCAAAATTCTCTGGACTCAGCAAAGATCTCGGCAGATTGGAAAACTGCTAATGTAACACCCTTATTTAAAAAGGGTAGTCGGCAGAAGGCTGGAAATTATAGACCAGTTAGCCTAACATCTGTGGTGGGTAAAATTTTGGAGTCTATTATTAAGGAGACAGTAACGGAACATTTATATAAACAAAATTTAATAGGACAAAGTCAGCATGGCTTTACGAAGGGGAAGTCATGTCTGACAAATTTGCTTGAGTTCTTTGAGGACATAACGTACAGGGTGGATAAAAGGGAACCAGTGGACGTAGTGTATTTAGACTTCCAGAAGACAAGGTGCCACATAAAAGATTATTGCTCAAGATAAAGATTCACTGGATTGGGGGTAATATTCTGGCATGGGTGGAGGATTGGTTAGCTAACAGGAAGCAGAGAGTTGGGATAAATGGTTCATTCTCGGACTAGCAACCAGTAGCCAGTGGTGTTCCTCAGGTGCTGGGTCCCCAACTCTTTACAATCTATATTAACGATTTGGAGGAGGGGACCGAGTGTAACATATCAAAGTTTGCAGATAATATAAAGATGGGAGGGAAAGTAGAGAGTGAGGAGGACATAAAAAACCTATAAGGGGATATAGACAGGCTGGGTGAGTGGGTGGAGATTTGGCAGATGCAATACAATATTGGAAAATATGAAGTTATGCATTTTGGCAGGAAAAATCAGAGAGCAAGTTATTATCTTAATGGCGAGAAACTGGAAAGTACTGCAGTACAAAGGGATCTGGGGGTCCTAGTGCAAGAAAATCAAAAAGTTAGTATGCAGGTGCAGCAGGTGATCAAGAAGGCCAATGGAATGTTGGCTTTGCTTTTATTGCTAGGGGGATAGAATATAAAAACAGGGAGGTATTGCTGCAGTTATATAAGGTATTGGTGAGACCGCACCTGGAATACTGCATACAGTTTTGGTCTCCATACTTAAGAAAAGACATACTTGCTCTCGCGGCAGTACAAAGAAGGTTCACTCGGTTAATCCCGGGGATGAGGGGGTGGACAAATGAGGAGAGGTTGAGTAGATTGGGACTCTACTCATTGGAGTTCAGAAGAATGAGAGGCGATCTGATTGAAACATATAAGATTGTGAAGGGGCTTGATCGGGTGGATGCGGTAAGGATGTTCCCAAGGATGGGTGAAACTAGAACTAGGGGGCATAATCTTAGAATAAGGGGCTGCTCTTTCAAAACTGGGATGAGGAGAAACTTCTTCACTCAGGGGGTAGTAGGTCTGTGGAATTTGCTGCCCCAGGAAGCTGTGGAAGCTACATCATTAAATAAATTTAAAACAGAAATAGACAGTTTCCTAGAAGTAAAGGGAATTAGGGGTTACGGGGAGCGGGCAGGAAATTGGACATGAAGCTGAGTTCGGATCGGTCAAGGCCCTGTGGGTGGTGGAGCGGGCACAGGGGCTGAGTGGCCGGGTCCTGCTCCGACTTCTTGTGTTCTTTAGATTTGAGGTTAGGATCAGATCAGCCATGATCTTATTGAATGGCAGAGCAGACTCGAGGGGCCGATTGGCCTACTCCTGCTCCTATTTCTTATGTTACAGATGTGGCAGGGTATGTGCTCACATGATGTTGCTGTCTCTCAGTTTTGCAGCACATGGATGCCCTCCCTCTACCCAGTTTGATACCTGCACATGCAGCAGAAAAGAGGCAGAGCCTAGCTGCCCGTGGTGTAACAGACCTCTGCTCCATTTTTCACCTTTGCCTTTTGGAATATTGCCTGAAAATCAGGTGGTAAGATAAGGAAACTCCAGACTTAAATGAATAGAAGTGACCCTGGTTTGTTAAGTAATATAAAGTGACTTATTAACTGAATGAACATAGCAAAGTTATTTAACTCAGAAAAGATGGAAAATTCAGCCTGATGTATTTTCAAAGTCATGCACTGGCAGCAAAGAACCATTGCCTGTCGCCTCATTGGAAAATCATGGATGCATTACCACATTCTGTCCAAATCAATGGACAAAAAAATCATGTACATTGTGTCCACAATTTTCTGGTATGCGCTGGTGACAGGTGAGGTTCCTTGTTGCCACACTTGGAAAATCACCCTGATCACTAATCAAGTAAATTATTTACTTTGAAATATGTACGAAGTTGAATTAAGCATAATGAACTTGTGCAACTCTTAACAAACACAGCAAGACTGAGGTTACAAGCCTTCCAAATCATTCTGCTCACAAGATAAGATTTGTATGACTCAACAAACATCGAAAATACGTTTATTAATTACAGAATTTATTTCCAGTTAGGCCAGGGGTTACAACTGTAAAATGAAAACACAGTTAGCGGAGATTAGTAGTAGAATGATCTATCTGGCTGCAATGATTGCACTGACATTGAAATTTTGTAAGCAAAAGATCTGGCAAAGATTAACACTGCTTTCTCATACCATGTTTAATTCATGGATTGAAGTGGTACAAAAGCAAATTAGTTTGCAAGTTTCTCAATCCCCAATCAAATTCTGTGATTGGATCATTTGAAATCTAGGTATTGCAGAATGGAATTCGTAGGAATGATTATACATAAGCCCCAATTTAATGAGACTCTACTTACATGAAGCCTCACTAAGGGCAAATGCAGGTCGTGATATCGGGTGAGCAAGTCCACATCCCTAATACACAGCATGTTGTGATGAAATAAATGGCTGGGTGAATGGAGGCTGTATTGGTACCCAGTGCAAGTTTCACTTCAATACTTAAATTATATAAAACAAGTTCCATGCTGAATCTTGTGGCAAGCTCCACCCTCAGCACCTCTCCCATCTAAAATGATTAGTCCATTGGCCTGGCCTGCAGAAGTTGGATTCTTAAAGCTGCGGAGCGTTTCCCTGAGTCCTGAGTGGTGGCCTGACACCCCCATGAACTTTGACTCCCGCTTGCCAGCGGTGATGTCATTTCTGCTGGCTCTGGGCGTGAATCAGTGTCGGGGTATGCAAATGAGATCTGGGAGTTCAAATCTCCCAGGCCGCCCACTTTGGCCCTCATAACCCCCGGCTCCTGTTTCGAGTTAAAATCAGCACTATCAACTCTCAACTTTCTCCTTCAGTGAGAACATGCCTGTGCTACGTAATCGGCTCCTTACAATACAGTCTTTCCATCCCCTCAATCATTCTGTTTGCCCTCTTCTTAATCCTCTCAATCATTGCAATATCCTTTTTGTGCTGTGGCGACCAAAACTGTACTATTTAAAGGGACATTAAAGTCACAGAGAGCATACAGCATCGATTCATTAGAATGATGCCAGGGATGGGAAATTTAAATTAGGCGAGATTTGAGATGATAGGACATATTTCCAGGGGAGCAGTGAAGGCTAGGAGGAGATTTAATAGAGGTTTTTTTAAAATTATGAAGAATTTTAATAGAGAAAATAGGGAAAATCTATTTCTTCTGGTTTGGGAGTCAGTAACGAGAGGTCATCATTTTAAAAATGATCAATAAGAGAGTGAAGAGAGAGATTAGGAAAAGTTTCTTTACCCAGAACATTGTTGGAGCTTGGATTGCTGGTTGAGGCAGAGACTATTGCATATTTTAAGGGATAATTAGATAAATATTTGAAACAGAGAAAGATATGGGACGATGGGGAGAGAGCGGGGCAGTGGGATTAGCTTTGAAATTCTCTAGCAAAAAGCTGGCACAGGCACGATGGGCCGAATGGTCTATTGTTTGTGCTGTAAGATTCTATGGTTCTATGGGATGTATCTTTCATTTAATATGTATGCATTCACAGACACAGCTGTGAATCTGGAAAAATAGAAAGCATCATCATAACTTGATATTAAATGCTTTTCTTTCCATTTACTTTAAATTGCAGGATGAGGATAGAAACTCCAATCAGAATGTGAACAAATTTTGGGTGAGTGGACATGGCGATGGAAGAGATTTGTCCCCACTCCATCAATTTTTGGCTCTGCCTTGATTAAACGTTGAAGGCTGACAGTAGAATTCTTCAGTTCACCAGTTTGCAGCTGTGAGCTGAACAGTGAAACATGTCTGCCCCCTTGTGGTTCAAACTGTTCATTGTCAAATGGATCAGATTGTACAAGTCTTCAGATGGTGCTCTTTATTCAAATAGATTGTATTCCAAACAATGTTTAGTGGTTCAAATAAATAGGATTGTGCACTAGTTTTATAACTTGTAATGTTATGTGAAAATAACTTACATTATTATAGAGAATTGTCATGCTTTCAGTTAATATGTTTCCACTTGTGGGGCAGACCAAAACTAGGGCCATAAATATAAGATAGTCACTAATAAATCCAATAGGGAATTCAGGGGAAACTTCTTTACCCAGAGAGTGGTTAGAATGTGGAACTCGCTACCACAAGGAGTAGTTGAGGCAAATAGCATAGATGCATTTAAGGGGAAGCTCGATAAACACATGAGGGAGAAAGGGATAGAAGGTTATGCTGATAAGGTTAGATGAAGATGGGTGGAAGGAGGCTCGTGTGGAGAATAAACACCATGGACCAGTTGGGCTGAATGGCCTGTTCCTGTGCTGTAAATTCTATGTAATGCTATCTAATATTGAGATCAAGCAGTGATTCAAATGTTTAAACAAATAGAAATGTTGGTCAGCTACAATCACTGTAAAATAGTAGCCATGATGTGGAGATGCCGGTGATGGACTGGGGTGGACAAATGTAAGGAGTCGCACAAATGTAAGGAGTTGCACAACACCAGGTTATAGTCCAATAGCTTTATTTGAAATCACAAGCTTTCGGAGCTTTGCTCCTGACGAAGGAGGAAAGCTCCGAAAGCTTGTGATTTCAAATAAAGCTGTTGGACTATAACCTGGTGTTGTGCAACTCCTTACATTTGTAAAATAGTAGTTTACTAAAACTGAAAGGCAAGCTTACTCCATAATTATCTGGTAAATGTTAAAGGAGTAGTTGACAGTGTTGTTGATAGAATCAGTTAATATTAACTGATTCTATCACTAACACTCTGCCAACAATTGGTGTGACATGTTATAGTCCTATCTCTGACCTGTGCTCCCATCGAGTGAGACTCCCGCTGGAAGCACAGCATTGCTGAATTCACCCTATATAGTTATTCAAAAATCAACTTCAGGTACAACTGCATTCCAACTACCCCACAAAATCAATGTTTAGTTCCAGGCAGACTGCAGCGGCAGAATCCTGGCTGCCTGTAACTCAATAAGCTCAGTATCACACAGTCGCTCCAGCCGATCTGTTGGGAAATGGGACTGGCTGGGTTAGGGGTAAACCCAAACTATTAAAGGGTTACGAAATGCCAGACTACCGCTAGCTGGTGTGATTCAAAGCTCTAAATAGTTTTAGTGCACTTGAAAGTAGTAATTGGACCAAAGGGAATCAGGGGAAAGATCAGATTAGATTGTGAATCATTATCTAACACATGCTCGTGACTGGTTCTTCTGTATAATTGGAAGTTGCACAGTAGGGGTCGATCTTCATGGGTCAGAAATTGCTGTAATGGTAGTTTTGGAGGCAAAGGACGTTAATTGGACTTTTAGGCTCACCATTAACATTGTAAGGAAAGGGGTTAAAACCCCTTGAGCATTGTGAATTTAAAACCTACTGGACCTTTGGCCAATATACCTGGATTGAGGAAAGGGTTAACGTTGCCCCTTTGGAACATTTAAACAGAACCAATTTAAAACAACATGCAGTAAGGCTTCCAGACGTTTCCTTGTTTTTTTTATTCGTTCATGGGATGTGGGTGTCGCTGGCAAGGTCAGCATTTATTGCCCATCCCTAATTGCCCTTGAGAAGATGATGGTGAACCGCCTTCTTGAACCGCTGCAGTCCGTGTGGTGAAGGTTCTCCCACAGTGCTGTTAGGAAGGGAGTTCCAGGATTTTGACCCAGCGACGATGAAGGAACGGCGATATATTTCCAAGTCGGAATGGTGTGTGACTTGGAGGGGAACATGCAGGTGGTGTTGTTCCCATGTGCCTGTTGCCCTTGTCCTTCTAGGTGGTAGAGGTCACGGGTTTGGGAGGTGCTGTCGAAGAAGCCTTGACGAGTTGCTGCAATGCATCCTGTAGATGGTCCACACTGCAGCCACGGTGCGCCGGTGGTGAAGGGAGTGAATGTTTAGGGTGGTGGATGGGGTGCCAATCAAGTGGGCTGCTTTGTCCTGGATGGTGTCGAGCTTCTTGAATGTTGTTGGAGCTGCACACATCCAGGCAAGTGGAGAGCATTCCATCACACTCCTGACTTGTGCCTTGTAGATGGTGGAAAGGCTTTGGGGAGTCAGGAGGTGAGTCACTCGACGCAGTATACCCAGCCTCTGACCTGCTCTCGTAGCCACAGTATTTATGTGGCTGGTCCAGTTAAGTTTCTGGTCAATGGTGACCCCCAGGATGTTGATGGTGGGGGATTCGGCGATGGTAATGCCGTTGAATGTCAAGGGGAGGTGGTTAGACTCTCTCTTGTTGGAGATGGTCATTGCCTGGCACTTGTCTGGCGCGGATGTTACTTGCCACTCATGAGCGCAAGCCTGGATGTTGTCCAGATCTTGCTGTATGCGGGCGCGGACTGCTTCATTATCTGAGGGGTGAATGCAACTGAACACTGTGTAATTATCAGCGAACATCCCCATTTCTGACCTTATGATGGAGGGAAGGTCATTGATGAAGCAGCTGAAGATGGTTGGGCCTAGGACACTGCCCTGAGGAACTCCTGCAGCAATGTCATAGGGCTAAGATGATTGGCCTCCAACAACCACGATCATCTTCCTTTGTGCTGGGTTTGATCCAGCCACTGGAGAGTTTTCCCTCGGATTCCCAATTACTTCAATTTTACTAGGGCTCCTTGATGCCACACTCGGTCAAATGCTGCCTTGATGATAAGAGCAGTCACTCTCACCTGGAATTCAGCTCTTTTGTCCATGTTTGGACCAAGGCTGTAATGAGGTCTGGAGCCGAGTGATCCTGGCGGAACCCAAACTGAGCATCGGTGAGCAGGTTATTGGTGAGTAAGTGCCGCTTGATAGCACTGTCGACGACACCTTCCATCACTTTGCTGATGATTGAGAGTAGACTGATGGGGTGGTAATTGGCTGGATTGGATTTGTCCTGCTTTTTGTGAATAGGAAAAACCTGGGCAATTTTTCACATTGTCGGGTAGATGCCAGTGTTGTAGCTGTACTGGAACAGCTTGGCTAGAGGCACGGCTAGTTCTGGAGCACAAGTCTTCAGCACTGCAGCCGGTATATTGTCGGCGCCCATAGCCTTTGCTGTGTCCAGTGTACTCGGCCGTTTCTTGATATCACGTGGAGTGAATCGAGTTGGCTGAAGACTGGCTTCTGTGATGATGGGGATATGGGGAGGAGGCCAAGATGGATCATTTGCAAGACACGATTGATGAGAAAGAAAGGGAGTACCATGGGAAACCATGGAATCACATTCCACAGATCTTATATCAGATAAAATAACTATAAACTTACTGAAACAGTCATTGTAAAGCCATGCAAAGCTGATAATGGTGGGGGGGGGGGGCCTTCAACATTCCATGGTGTCTGGAAAACATATGCGGCCATTGCACCCGTTCCCAAGCGAGACAACTGTCAATCATTGAGGCCTAGTCATTCTTGAAGTCTGGCAACAGGTGGTGATTGGCCAAAATGACATTATCTCTAATTCATTGACGCCCCAGAGGGCAAAAACAATATAAAAAGAAGACATCGGGATGAAACTGGTACTGCAGTCAAGTGGAAGCCTAACAAAGCTGACTTACAGGAGAGATGTCCAACAAGACTTCAAAAGCTCCGAAAGACTTGATCAATCTTAACGGACTGAGAAGCAGAAATCCTTGGTGTTAAGGTGATAAGTATTACTTGATTTGCTTGCTGCTTGTTTAAGTGTAGAGTACGGTTGCATGCATTGCTTGGTTTTGTTTCATGCTTGTGTGAATTATAACATCATTAACATGGATAAAAGAACTGAATTCCAGAGGTGAGGTGAGAGTGACTGCCCTTGACATCAAGGCAGCATTTGACCGAGTGTGGCACCAAGGAGCCCTAGTAAAATTGAAGTCAATGGGAATCAGGGGGAAAACTCTCCAGTGGCTGGAGTCATACCTAGCACAAAGGAAGATGGTAGTGGTTGTTGGAGGCCAATCATCTCAGCCCCAGGACATTGCTGCAGGAGTTCCTCAGGGCAGTGTCCTAGGCCCAACCATCTTCAGCTGCTTCATCAATGACCTTCCCTCCATCATAAGGTCAGAAATGGGGATGTTCGCTGATGATTGCACAGTGTTCAGTTCCATTCGCAACCCCTCAAATAATGAAGCAGTCCGAGCCCGCATGCAGCAAGACCTGGACAACATCCAGGCTTGGGCTCATAAGTGGCAAGTAATATTCGTGCCAGATAAGTGCCAGGAAATGACCATCTCCAACAAGAGAGAGTCTAAACACCTCCCCTTGACATTCAACGGCATTACCATCACCGAATCCCCCACCATCAACATCCTGGGGGTCACCATTGACCAGAAACTTAACTGGACCAGCCATATAAATACTGTGGCTATGAGAGCAGGTCAGAGGCTGGGTATTCTACGGCGAGTGACTCACCTCCTGACTCCCCAAAGCCTTTTCACCATCTACAAGGCACAAGTCAGGAGTGTGATGGAATACTCTCCACTTGCTTGGATGAGTGCAGCTCCAACAACACTCAAGAAGCTCAACACCATCCAAGATAAAGCAGCCCACTTGATTGGCACCCCATCCACCACCGTAAACATTCACTCCCTTCACCACCGGCGCACTGTGGCTGCAGTGTGTACCATCCACAGGATGCACTGCAGCAACTTGTCAAGGCTTCTTCGACAGCACCTCCCAAACCCGCGACCTCTACCACCTAGAAGGACAAGAGCAGCAGGCACATGGGAACAACACCACCTGCACGTTCCCCTCCAAGTCACACACCATCCCGACTTGGAAATATATCGCCGTTCCTTCATCGTCGCTGGGTCAAAATCCTGAAACTCCCTTCCTAACAGCACTGTGGGAGAACCATCACCACACGGACTGCAGCGGTTCAAGAAGGCGGCTCACCACCACCTTCTCAAGGGCAATTAGGGATGGGCAATAAATGCTGGGCTTGCCAGCGACGCCCACATCCCATGAACGAATAAAAAAAAATTAAATGAACACTTTAACTAACGAAATTATCGTGAGTTGCGACTTTCTTTGTCTGACTATTCATCCAGGTTTAAGAAGCACTGGAAAAGTGGGTATATTTCCTACAACATCACACCATATATGCGCTGCAAATTGCTGGAATGATGATCCGATACATGGCGAGTTCAGTGATGAATGAGGGACCTTAAGAACATCGTGCCCAATGGCTTATCTCACAGATCAAGCACATGGCACCATAAAAAGCTGAAAACAGACGCCATAGCTCAGACTGTGGCATGGCCCTGGGAGGTAAGTGACCTGCAACTTTAATAAGTTACTAACATTTAAAAAACTTATTTTAAAACCTTTTTAAAATGCAGTAAAAAGTAATTCACAGAGTTTTGCATACACACTTTTCTCACAGAAATGCTTCAAGAAGACACCATGAAGAATGTGCAGAACACCGCAGATAAGGACCTGCAGACCCTCTTGGATGAAATGGAGAGCCTCTGCTGGGGATGGCGAGGACGAGCGCTCCCTGCAAAGTAAGTCAGGTGGCATGGAGGGAGGTGGCAGAAACTCTGAGCGCAATATTACCTGTCCCATGAACAGGAGACCAATATAGAAAGAAAGTTATCTGCTGAAGCACAGAGCGGGCATCGCAAAGAGAGCGGATCGTGAACCGAGTGGGAACGTGAGAAGTTGGTGAGAGTGGGACTCTGGTAAAGTAGTGGGTGAATTGAAATTAAAATTTAGTTTAAAATTTAACTTAGAACTTTAAACTTTAAAAGAAACAGCAAGTTAGTTAACGGTTAACAGTCAGTGGCCGTCAGTGGCCGTTAACAGTTGACAGTCAATCAGCTGTAAGTGATTGCCTGAATAAAGGGTAATTACTGTGAGCTGGAAGCTGATTGAGCGGTTGTAACTGCTGTTCTCAAAAGGTGTATAAAGTAGAAGGTTATCTGTGGAAACACGGAGCGGGCATCGCAAAGAGAGTGGATCATGACCTGAGTGGGAATTTGGTGAGAGTGTGAATTAGATCTAGAGGGGGAAGGAGTTGCTAAACTTTTTTTAAAAAAGCGAAAAAAATCCAAAACAGTCTAAAAAGTAATTATCTATAAATAAATAGATAATTTAGTCGAGAGAAGTGATGCTGAGCACCAGGGGAGGAGCCCCATTCATTAAGAACAGAGAGAGTGGCATCATAGTGAACAGACAGGAGGAGCTCTAAAAGACCCAGAATGAAAGGGTAGATTAATCGGGGTAAGTAAACAGTAAGTAAATTAATAATAATCGAGCATCTAAAGGGAGTTTAGAAAAAAAAGGTTTCTAAATATAATGGATGGGCAGCTGAGACCCATTGCCTGCAATTCCTGCTCCATGTGGGGACTTCAGAATGCATCATGTGTCCTGGAGGGCCACATGTGCAGGAAATGCCTCCAGTTGCTCGAGCTTAAGCTGAGGGTTTCTGAGCTTGAGGGGCAGCTGGAGTCACTGCAGAGCATAAAGGAGGCTGAAGGTTTCTTGGGTTGTACATTTCAGGAGGTGGTCACCCCGCAGCAGCAAAGAGTTCAGGATAGCAAATGGGTGGCCATCCAAATGGGTAGGAAGAGGCAGGCAGTGCAGGAATCTTCTGGGTGTGTGCCACTCTCAAACTGGAATTCAGCACTGAATATCAGTGAGGGTGATGGCACCTCGGAGGAGTGCAGTCCTGAGCATGTCACCATGGGGCAAAGGACTGCACAGGGGGACACAGTGAAGTTTAGAAATGCAGTAGTCATAGGGGATTCGATAGTCAGGGGGGTAGACAGGCGTTTCTGTGACCGCCGACGTGAGTCCCGGATGGTGTGTTGCCTCCCTGGTGCCAGAGTAAAGGACATCACAGAGAGGGTGCAGAACATTCTGCGGGGGGAAAGGGAACAGCCAGAAGTTGTGGTCCATGTGGTTACCAACGACATAGAAAAGGAAAGGGATGAGGTCCTGTGGTCAGAGTTTCAGGAGCTCGGGAGGAATTTAAAAAGTAGGACCTTAAAGGTAGTAAACTCTGGATTACTCCTGGCGCCACATGCTAGTGAGTACAGAAATAAGAAGATAAAGCAGGTTAATGCGTGGCTAGAGACATGGTGCAAGAGAGAGGGCTTCAGATTCTTGGGATATTGGGACCAGTTCTGGAGCAGGAGGGACCAGTTCAAGACGGACGGGTTGCACTGCAACAGAGCTGGGACCAATGTCCTCATGGGGAGGTTAACTAGTGCTGTGGAGGAGGGTTTAAACTAATTTGGCAGGGGGTTGGGCACCAGGATGTAGCATTAGAAAGGAGAAACAAGGTGCACAAAAGATTGGGAGAGACAGATAGCACTAGAGTAAGAAATAGTACAGTATTAGGTGGGATCAGACTAAGAGAGAATACAAGAAGGTCTGAGATAGGTTTAGATTGCACGTGTGTAAACGCATGAAGCTTGGTAAATAAGGTTGGTGAGCTGCAGGTGCAAATAGCCACATGGGAATATGATGTAATGGTGATCGCGGAGACCTGGCTCAAAAGATGGCAGGATTGAGTACTAAATATTCCTGGATACAAGGTGTTCAGGAAAGAAAGGGAAGGAAAAAAAGGAGGTTGGGGGGGGAGTTAGCAGTATTGATTACGGAGAATAATACAGTGCTGGAGAGACAGGATTTCCTTGAGAGGTCAAGGACAGAATCTATTTGCTTAGAGTTAAGAAACAATAGAGGCGCCATTACACTACTGGGTGTATTCTATAGGCCACCAACTAGTGGGAAGGATATTGAGGAGCAAATTTGCAGGAAAATTACAGAGAGGTGCAAGAACTATAGAGTAGTGATAATGGGGGACTTCAACTATCTTAATATATACTGGAATAGTAATAGTGTAAAGGGCAAAGAGGGGGAGGAATTTCTGAAGTGTGTTCAGGAGAACTTTCTTGATCAGTATATTTCCGACCCAACGAAGAAGGTGGCATTGTTGGATCTAGTTCTGGGGAATGAAGTGGGCCAAGTGGGGGAACATTTAGGGAACAGTGATCATGGTATCATAAGGTTTAGATAAGTTATGGAAAAGGACAAGGAATAATCCTAGAGTAAAAATACTTAATTGGAGGAGGGCCAATTTCAGTGGGTTGAGAACGGATCTGGCCCAGTTAAATTGGAATCAAAGATTGGCAGGCAAAACTGTAATTGAACAATGGGCGGCCTTTAAGTAGGTGATGGTTCAGGTACATTCCCATGAGGGGGAAAGGTAGGGCAACCAAACCCTGAGCTCCCTGGGTGATGAAAGAGAGTAAGATGAAGCAGAAAAAGAGGGCATGTGACAGCTATCGGGTTGATTATACAAGTGAGAACCAGGCTGAATATAGAAATCAGAGGAGAAGTGAAAAAGGAAATAAGAGGGGCAAAGAGAGAGTATGGAGAATAGATTGGCAGCTAACATAAAAGGGAATCCAAAAGTTTTCTATAGGCATGCAAATAGTAAACAGTTAGTAAGAGGAGGAGTGGGGCAGATTAGGGATCAAAAAGGAAGTCCACTCATGGAGGCAGAGGGCATGGCTGAGGTACTAAATGAGTACTTTGCACCTGTCTTTACCAAGGAAGAAGATGCTGCCAAAGTCACAGTAAAAGAGAAGGTAGTTGAGATACTGGATAGGCTAAAAATTGATAGAAGAGGTACTGAAAAGGCTGGCTGTAATTAAAGTAGATAAGTCACCCGGTCCGGATGGGATGCATCCTAGGCTGCTGTGGGAAGTAAGGGTGGAAATTGCAGAGGTGCTAGCCATAATCTTCCAATCCTCCTTAGATATGGGGGTGGTGCCAGAGGACTGGAGAACTGCAAATGTTACACCCTTGTTCAAAAAAGGATACACCCAGCAACTATAGGCCAGTCAGCTTAACCTCGGTGGTGTGGAAGCTTTTAGAAACGATAATCAGGACAAAATTAATAGTCACTTGGACAAATGTGGATTAATAAAGGAAAGCCAGCATGGATTTGTTAAAGGTAAATCGTGTTTAACTAACTTGATTGAGTTTTTTGATGAGGTAACAGAAAGGGTTGACGAGAGCAATGCGATTGATGTGCATATGGACTTTCAAAAGGCGTTTGATAAAGTGCCACATAATAGGCTCGTCAGCAAAATTGAAATCCATGGAATAAAAGGGGCAGTGGCAGCATGGATACAAAATTGGCTAAGTGACATGAAACAGAGTAGTGGTGAATGGTTGTTTTTGTCCTAGAGGAAGGTATACAGTGGTGTTCCCCAGGGGTCGGTACTAGGACCACTACTTTTTTTGATATATATTAATGACTTGGACTTGGGTGTACAGGACACAATTTCAAAATTTGCAGATGACACAAAACTTGAAGTGTAGTAAACAGTGAAGAGGATAGTAATAGACTTCAAGAGGACATAGACAGGCCAGTGGAATGGACGGACACATGGCAAATGAAATTTAACTCAGAGATGTGCGAAGTGATACATTTTGGCAGGAAGAATGTGAAGAGGCAATAGAAACTAAATGGTACAATTCTAAAGGGTGTGCAGGAACAGAGCAACCTGGAAGTATATGTGCACAAATCTTTGAAGGTGGCAGGACAGGTTGAGAAAACGGTTAAAAAAGCATACAGGATCCTAGGCTTTATAAATAGAGGCATGGAGTACAAAAGCAATGAAGTAGTGTTGAGCCTTTGTTCGACCACAACTGGAGTATTGTGTCCAATTCCGGGCACCGCCCTTTAGGAAGGATGTGAAGGCCTTAGACTGGGTGCAGAAAAGATTTACTAGAATGGTTCCAGGGATGAGGAACTTCAGTTATGTGGATAGACTGGAGAAGCTGGGGTTGTTCTCCTTGGAGCAGAGAAGGTTAAGAGGAGATTTGATAGAATTGTTCAAAATCACAAAGGGTTTTGATAAAGTAAATAAAGAGAAACTGTTCCCATTGGTGGAAGGGTCGAGAACCAGAGGACATAGACTTAAGGTGATTGGTAAAAGAACCAAAGGCAACATGAGGAAAAGCTTTTTTACACAGTGAGTAGTTATGATCTGGAATGCGCTGCCTTAAAGGATGTTGGAAGCCGATTCAATCATGGCTTTCAAAAATGAATTGGATAAATACTTGAGTGAAAAAATTTGCAGGGCTACGGGGAAAGAGCGGGGCAATGGGACTAACTGGATTGTTCTTACAAAGAGCCGGCACAAGCTCGATGTGCCGAATGGCCTCCTTCTGTGCTGTAACCATTCTATGGTTCTATGATTCGACAATGACCTGACCAGGGAAGGCAAGGTAAGCACTTTGAGTGCTTCACTTCAGAACTGTCCATTAAAAGCACAAATGTTGTCTGCTTTTTCTAACTCTAGACTACAATTGTGCTTCATTCAATGCACGTAGTGTGGGGGAAGGTTAGGTGGTTTACTGTTTGTTTGTTCATGGCTTACCCCAAAGGCAAGTAAGTCGTAAAAGTCAGTTGTCGTGAGAGACAACCTTTTCACACTGGCCAGTTGATGAATTTGACAGCTTTTTTTTTGCTGAAGAAAAGATTCCCATTCCTGAAAAGAGTCCTCTCAAACTAGGCAACCACATAATGTTCTCTCTGTTCTCTCACCACAGGGAAAGTTGCCATATAAAGCACGGGAGTGGGCTGTAAGACAGATTCAGGCCTGACACCAATTGGTTACAGTGATTGTTCTTCTATTTTGAGCACATGCAAGGATTAATGCATACAAGTATATAAGCAGTAATTTTACAGAAAATAAGGGATTATATTACCTGGTTGTCCTCTGGGTAGGGATCATAACTTGATTATTGCTTGGAGTTCTCGTCTTGTTCCTCTACCCTGAACCGTTGTTCCAGCTGTATATTTATACACTTTCAAGAGACCCACCCCCGCTTGGCAGTGTGACAGTAAGTCATCATTTTAGCTGAGGATCGTGCGGATGATTTAACATTATCAACTTGCTGAGGAGGCTAGGGGTGATAATAGTAAAAGTCAGTTTTTAGCCCTTTACAGGTCCCAGGTAGGAGGTAGAATCCCCTTCCCGAGGCAGCTGATCGCACACGAGGACAGGGCCCTAAAGCTGCAAGGGTATCACAGTGCAGCGACTGTGACTGGTGCCGATGTTGGAGCAATATTGCAGTAGCGAGGTGAGTGTCAAAGCCTCTTGCTTTGTTTCCTGGCCTGGAGCCACCAAAGGATGTACAGCATGAGCACTGACACTTGGGGCAAATTGCCTTTTTCCATCTTGTGCATTGAAGATAACTATTATGTGATCTGCAAATGAACATGCTGCACTATTGTAACATTTTCTTCTTCCTTTCCACAGCCAAACCTACCTGAAGAGGTGGAGACTGCAGAGGGCACTGAAGCAGAGACTGAGCGGGAGGAGGAGGAACGGAGGGACTAGGAAGCTATGTGCCCCAGGGGAGGAGGGCAGGCGAAGTGGCATGCTGCACCACGAGGGTGATGATGTGGAGGGGACGCTTGACCATGGCCACCTTCCCCACTCCCCCCCGGGTGCCCATTCTCCTCTTCAACTCCCGGCCTCTCCCACTCCGCACCCACACCCCTCTCACAGACAGCCACAAAGCTACAATCTCCACCGCGGGGTCTTTGAGAGGGGTCACAGTCTGATTCTGACCTGTCGGGGGATCAGGGACCACTGAGAAGTGGGGAAGGTGAGCCCCATTCCCTGTAAGGTGGGGTAGACGTCGGGGCTCAGAATGAAGACAACTAGGAGCTGGACTACAGGGGTGTGCAACTGAGAAGGAGGATGATCTAGGAGCATTGCAGGTACCTGCGACATCTCGGGTCCATCGACTACCACATGACGCTCCTGACTGATGGGATGCACGCAATAGGGCAGCAGCTGGTTAACACCTGAGCTGCATGCTGTGAAGACAGTCCAGGGCCATGAGGGTCACTGTGCTGACGAGTAGGAAGGCAGCAGTTCCCAGGAACACCTCATTCCACCCCCAGGCTTTGAGTTAGGTGCACAGGCCTGCCAGGGCCCGGCTGCTGAGGATGACTCTCCAATGATGCTGCCCCATCACAGGAGGCAGCTGCCAGTAGTCAGAGCAACATCTGTTCCCCATGTCCCCTCAGAGCAAACATCTGAGGTTTTCAAATCCCTGATCCCGACCGACATTTGGGACACAGAGGCCGTGCCCCCCGTCCCCTAGATCGTGCACGGAGAGGGGCGAGGTGAAGGAGCATGAAGGAATAGGATGCCTCACTCATGCAGAGATCACCTCCTCCTGCTCAGTCTCACCCTCAGCATTCCTTTAGGAACACCCTTCAGACCGCAGTTGTTTTTTTTTAATTCATTCATGGGATGTGGGTGTCGCTGGCGAGGCCGGCATTTATTGCCCATCCCTAATTGCCCTTGAGAAGGTGGTGGTGAGCCGCCTTTTTGAACCGCTGCAGTCCGTGTGGTGAACGTTCTCCCACAGTGCTGTTAGGAAGGGAGTTCCAGGATTTTGACCCAGCGACGATGAAGGAACGGCGATATATTTCCAAGTCGGGATGGTGTGTGACTTGGAGGGGAACGTGCAGGTGGTGTTGTTCCCATGTACCTGCTGCTCTTGTCCTTCTAGGTGGAAGAGGTCGCGGGTTTGGGAGGTGCTGTCGAAGAAGCCTTGGCGAATTGCTACAGTGCATCCTGTGGATGGTACACACTGCAGCCACGGTACGCTGGTGGTGAAGGGAGTGGATGTTTAGGGTGGTGGATGGGGTGCTAATCAAGCGGGCTGCTTTGTCCTGGATGGTGTCGAGCTTCTTGAGTGTTGTTGGAGCTGCACTCATCCAGGCAAGTTGTAAATAGTTTGAAAAGTTTTAACAGTTGTTGTTGTATTCTCGTTGCTGTAATGTTGTTGTTTATTATTCTTGATGTTGTTGCTATTTAATAATTTCATAAGTTTTGAAATAGTTTAATACTGTTATACAAATTTACATTTAAAAGTGTTATTACGGGACAAGTTGAAACTTACCACTATTTTTCAATTGACTCCCTCGTTGCAGTACTTAGATCTCTGGCAGTGATGTATACACATTCATTGGAAAATGTCTGTTTACCACAGTTAATAAAGTCCTGTAATTTAAAATTTTTTACACTCTATTTATAAAAATATGCACTACTTTTTTGTTAAGATTTCCTGATGGGAGTCTACAGCTTTTTTGTTCTCATCTGCTTTTACACTGATATTGTTTGTTGACCCATTTTCAGTCCATCTCGGCCCCTGCCTGCAAAACTGCTGCCCTGAGTTAAAATTGGGGCTTCAGTTTTCTGATGCTTCGTACAAATCTGCTGCTCCTGGACACACTGAGGATCCATGATGGCCCACATATCACACGCCACGTACATCAGGAGAGTTCCCTAAATGGCCATCCCTTTGTATCTAACTTAAAAAGCAGAGGTAGTCTTAATCTGTGCTCCCACTAGCACGAAACACTCTCAAGAATCAAACTCCACTTACTCACTTCACAGAAGTATTAATTTTAGGAAAAAGAAGAAAAGATGTCCTTTTCAACAGCACCTCACAATTGAACTCCCTCTAAATCCGAAGTCCTCCGAGGCTAAAATCCACACTTTTCTGGTTTCTCACACTCTCTTGGCTTCTCGCAGCTTGGGATTTTAAGAACAACTCTAGGAAATTTCGCTTTGACTCATTAAGCTCCATTAGGCAACCCGCAATGTGGGCAAGAGCTTGCAGGAGTAGGCAAATTCTGAGTATCACAGGTAAACTGTCATGAGATCGAAATTACTTAAAAAGTACTGTGGGCTGCCTACTTGTGCAGGAACAGGGATTTCTGGATATTTTGTGCTAGACTCTTTGCACATTGACTATAAATGGGTGGAACAAGTAGCACGGTTTTCGTTGTTTTTTTGGAACAGAGATCTATAGAGAATAGAGATATGACGTTTTGGCAAATTAAATAATAAAGTTTAATTACTTTGATTTTAGAGTTGCCATTCGAACATTGTGAATGGTTTTAAGTTTTGTAATTGATGTTGGCACCAGTAGTGATGCTGATGATAATTTTAATTAATAGCATAATTTGGAAATCAACGAAGCAATGTTAATACTTAAATGCTGTTTTAAATAAACATGCGTAGGGCACAAGTGGAATGATGGGCTGTTCCTCCCCTCCCCTCTACCCGAGAAAGGAGTTGAAATATTTCACATGCAAAATCAAACATGTGATTTTTTTTTTAATGGCAGTGCAAAGGCGACATGATCTGTCTGTTTCTGATAGGAAAGACTGAATGTTTATGATGTAAACGCACTGTCTTAACCTCGCACCGCTGAACAGGTCTTAAACGGCATGGAGGAACCCCACCATCCCTAATTAAAGGGATCACGCAGGAATTACAGGTTCGTTTCTGGATTATTGCTTCTGGTTGCTGATGCATTTGTACCTCTTCTTGGAGGTCTCCTATACTTGAATACTAGGACTGGGGGACATAGTCTAAAAATTAAAGCCAGGACTTTCAGGAGTGAAGCTGGAAACACTTCTACACGCAGAGGGTGGTAGAAGTTTGGAACACTCTTCCGTAAATGGCTGTTGATGCTAGCTCAATTGTTAGTTTTAAATCTGAGATTGATAGATTTTTGTTAACCAGATACTAAAGGATATGGTGCTAAGCCGGGTATATGGAGTTAGGTCAAAGAACAGGCCTACTCCTGTTCCTATGTTCCTATAACGAAGTTTTAATACTCTACAGGGAGACGGCTGGCTAGCCGACAGGCAACAGCAAGTGCACTGCCGGAGTGGCAGGGGTGGAACAGGAATGCTGTCATCCTGAGAGGGGACAGCAGGTTCATGTTCCATGGAGCCACTGCCATTTGCAGCCTTCTGTTATGCGCCACCTTCTCCTGCAAGAAAGCAGGAAGTGTGTCGGTAAGTGTCCTGCAAGATGTTTGGGTAATGTGGCTGTCATGGTTGAATAGCTACCAGTGTGTGTGACCTGTGAGTTGTGGGTGTGTGGCTTGCAACAGTGGTGATGTGTGAGGGTGAGATGAAGCTTCTGATTGGAAGAGTTGAGTACTGATTGAAAGAGTTTGTTGTAGGTGGGTGATGGGGGATGTAGTGTATGGAGCAGTGGATGCGGCTAGTGGTGCAGTTGGTAGGACATACCACTTGACTGTTGAACTCACGCACTTTGAGCACTCGTGTCAAATCACTTCACTTCTTCCTGCACTACACGCTATGCTCCTGGCATTGACCTCGTCCCCTACTACCTCCCACTATCTCGGAAGCATATGTCTGGAGAGCCTCTTGCCCCCCTGTGGATATAGGATGCCCCTCCTTCTGTCTACCTCTTGCACCAAGGCCTCTAGTGCATCATCAGAGAACCTTTGTGCATGCTTTCTCGCAGACCCGGTACAAACTCAGATCGGCAGGGTCTGGCATGCAGATTGGAGGATGTGGGGTGTAGTTGTGAGCAACTTTTATTCAATGTTTTGAAAGAATTCAACAATTTATAAACATAAGGACGGGACCTGCATCTGTGTTTTACGAGTGTGATTTCTGATCTCCATTCAGACTCTGTTCAGACCCGTATCTTATATTTTGAAAATATGAGTCCCACAAACTTTGAACAGCCAAGTTGTTGCTCATTAAAAATTTCAGAGTTCCTATCATCGCCATGCTTCACTATATTGCAGCACAGATTCACTTCACCATTGATTTCCACCATTTTCTACAGCCACACTGCAACTCCCCTTTAAGAGGTGCAGGCTGGCTTTAAGTGGTGCTAGCCACTCGTGATTTCTGGACCCCCTGCTGGTGAACAGTCACTCAACAGTGCAGGTAGGGCTGGCTGCACGCAGCAATCATGTAAAACAGCAGGCAGCACGAATGCCACGTGCTGCCTGTATCTCAACGAGCGGGCATGGGTTAATCACGCACCACGATCCTCGTACTCGTTTTTGGGAGTTAACCAATTAACTCCTAGAGTCTCTATAGAAATCTCATGGACTACAGCAAACAGAGTCTCTGAACTCATGACTGAAACTAGAGCAAACAGAGTCTCCCGAATACAGCAGGATTATTTCTCCAGCAAAATGCAGTGAGTAGAGGATAGTTACTTAATACAAATTAAGTGCTGAAAATCAATCCCAGTTACTTACAGCAATGTGGGCTCCAGGCGTGACTGACAGGGGAATTACCCAATCATCTCCACTCCAGCTGGGACTAGTGGTGTGACTATATGCAGCCATTAAAACAAAACGCCAACATTAATACAGTTAATGTATCTTAGTTTATATTCTAGCCATCAAATAATATCTCAACTAACTCTGCTTTCATTCCTTTTGAAAATCACGTAAACCGAGACTTAGGTGCAATATGTTTGATTGTTAGAATTCTGTGATTCTATAGCTCTAAATTTTTGCATTGCTTGTGCAGAAATTTTTATTCAGCCAAAACATTCTGAATTATCATCGAAAACCTCCTGTTGCTCCAGCTTCTTCCCCTCCTTCACATGGACATAACAACTCCATTCACAAAGACATAAACACTCGCATACACCCGATGAGCAGGTCAAAAAACTGCAATATCAGAAACACAACCCAGAAGAAAAACTCTTGCAGTGCAAGCTCTCTCAAATCTTTGCAGCAATTCTGTCTCACTCACAATTATAAACTACTGGCATAGTATGAATTGAACCAGTGAACAAATCACACCAGTTTTGACAACATACAAGTTACACACTATATCATATAAGAACAGAGAGAAAAAAATAATGAAAAGAATCCTCCATATTGCAGATGCCAGAATTGTTGCTTACACTCTTGCTTGTGGAAGGCTTGATCTGGGACTGGGTGAAAAGAAGAAATATTATCAACTTCTCCAACCCTCTCAACTGTTCCCTTTTAATCAGGATGTCCTGACATAAAATAGCACTGTGAGCAATACAGCAGCAGGAGTGCGCAAGATTCCCAAACAACCAGCATCAGTTGATTTACTCGTTCTCCAGAATAACCATTCTCTCACCCCAAACACTGACCAGACTTCCACCTTTCAGCACTTTGCAGGTTAAGAAGTATTTCCTTCTCAGTAATGAGCAAAAAAAAAATGGATGCAGTACCTGTTTATGTGCTGACTTTTTCTTCTTTTAGTTTATAGGATTGGGACAGCAATTACAAGAAAGAAAGATTTACATTTATATAACACTTTTCACGACTTCAGGACGTTTCAAAGCGCTTTATAGCCAATTAAGTACTTTTTGAAGTGTAATCACCGTTGTTGTACAGTTCATAGTCTTGATCGGAACCACACCAGACTCTGTTACTCACAGCCTCTGTCAGTTACATATACCTTAAAAGGATCAGGTGAGAGCAACTTAATTGATTTGTGCAAAACAGAAATTGCGATAAGTTGAAAAATTTGCAAGTGTACAAAATTTGTTTAAGACATTTTACATAGTGCTATGCTTACATTTGCATGCCAGTTTATGTCTGTTAAAACAACATAAAAACATAAGAAATAGGAGCAGGAGTACGCCATATAGCACCTTGAGCCTGCTCCACCATTCAATAAGATCATGGCTAATCTTCTTCCTCAACTTCACTTTCCTGCCGGATCCCCATATTCCTTGATTCCCCTAGAGTCCAAAAATCTATCTATCTCAGCCTTGAATATACTCAATGACTGAGCATCCACAGCCCCCTGGGGCAGAGAATTCCAAAGTTTCACAATCCTCTGAGTGAGGAAATTTTTCCTCATCTCAGTCCTAAATGGCCGACCCCTTGTCCTGAGACTATGCCCTTTAGTTCTAGAATGAATCTTCGTTGCACCGCCTCTAAGGCAAGTATATCCTTCCTTAGGTAAGGAGACCAAAACTGTAGATAGGTGTAGTCTCACCAAAGCCCTGTACAATTGCAGCAAGACTTCCTTACGCTTGTACTCCAACCCCCTTGTGATAAAGGCCAACATACTATTTGCCTTCCTAATTGCTTGCTGTACCTGCATGTTAACTTTCTTTGTTTTGTGTGCAAGGACACCCAAATCCCTCTGAAGACCAATATTTAATAGTTTCTCACCATCTAAAAAATATTCTGTTTTTCTATTTGACCTACCAAATTGAATAACCTCACAATTCCCCACGTTGTACTCCATCTGCTGCCTTCTTGCCCATTCACCCGTCTATATCCCTTTGCAGACTCTTGGGGCTCGAATTTAGCAGGCCTGCGGGTTCCCAGCGGGTGGTCCTCCGGGAGCGTGGAAAACGCGGACGGGTAATTGTGTGCGTCCCCCACGCGATCGCGGGATAATTGGACCCATTAAGCCCTGCTTCTGGGTTCTGCGCTCCCCAGCTGCGTGCCGGCCGGCTGCGCATGCGCAGTACCGTCGACGCGATGTAGGAGCTCCAGTTAAAGGGGCAGTCTCCCAAAGCCCCTCCTGCTGCAAGCAAGAGGTCTGGGAGAATGGCTCAACAAAGGGGAAAGGCTGCGCCCCGTTTTTCAGATCTGGCACTGCAGCTGATGCTGGAGGGCATGAGGAGGAGGAGGGAAACACTCTTCCCAGAGGATGGGCGCAAGTTCCCTGCCGCCGCAACCAGGAAGGCATGGGCAGAATCTTTAACGTCTGCCTCTCAGGTGGACGTTAAAGATCCTGTGGCACTATTCGAAGAGCGGGGAGCTCTCCCTGGTGTCCTGGCCAATATTTATCCCTCAACCAACATCACTAAAATTAAGATTATCTGGTCATGTATCTCCTTACTGATTGTGGGACCTTGCTTTGTGCAAATTGGCTGCCGTGTTCCCCTACATTAGATCAGTGATGACACTTCAAAAGTACTTCATTGGCTGTAAAGTGCTTTGGCACATCCTGAAGTCATGAAAAGCAATATATAAATGCAAGTCCTTTCCTTTACGTGGCAAGAAAGTTACATGTCACTTATCAACCCAATATTTAATAAAGTTAGACTTGACGTTCTTGGTACGCAGATCAAAATTCTCAGCAACCGTATTAAAACTTAGTTTAGACCTGGGGGCAGAAATTGCTTGTGAAATAACTGTGCTCTTCGTTGTTAGTGGCAAAATGGAGGAGCAAGTTCCGGTATTCGCACATGCGGAGTGAAACGCGGAAATCCGGAACTTGCTCCTACTGGTTTGCTGGCAATATGACAGCTTTGAAATAAAGGTATATCACCCGCTGCAATCAGAGAAATCATTGAAAAAGTGCAAACTTGCTTATCTGCCCAGCTGGAAAGTAACTAATCATGCCACAAAACAGGTACGCTTAAAAATACCAGGTTAAACTAAGTTTTAACAGTGCGGTAAATCTTAATGACTGCCAAACAACTTAAAATTAACTTTTAAAAATATGGACTCTCATTATTCCTTATTTTCATAGTACTTGGTCATTAAAAAAAAATTCAAAATTAAAAAACTTTTTTTTGCTTTTCCCTTCTTTCTCTTTTATTTAATTCAATTATTTCTTACCCTCTTTTTTTGTCTATAACTATTTTACATTGATTTTAATATTGTTCCTTTCAATTCCTGGTTTAACAGTCCAAGCCTCCAGAGACAGTTAATGCAGCATGTCAAAAATGCTGCAATCTGATTGGTTAAGGGGAGAGATTGATCCTCTCCCTTCTCCCATGGGTCCGAGCTTCACTTGAATTGACGCTGGGCTCTTCTCTGCTTCCTATTTGAGGAAGGGCCTGAAGTAAGTTAGTAGGTTAGTATAAATCTATGGAGCGGCGAGTACTGTTGGTTCGCTGCTCCGAGCAATTTCTGCTCCCTGGTATTTTTATGATGTGGAGATGCCGGTGATGGACTGGGGTTGACAATTGTAAACAATTTTACAACACCAAGTTATAGTCCAGCAATTTTATTTTAAATTCACAAGCTTTCGGAGGCTTCCTCCTTCCTCAGGTAACATTACTGAATTTAGGGAGTTAGGAGTTAAACTAAAGAGTAGGACCTCAAAGGTAGTAATCTCAGGATTGCTACCAGTGCCACGGATTAGTCAGATTAGGAATGACAGGATAGCTAAGATGAATACGTGGCTTGAGAGATGGTGCAAGCTGGAGGGATTCAAATTCCTGGGCCATTGGAACCGGTTCTGGGGGAGGTGGGACCAGTACAAATTGGACGGTCTGCATCTGGGCAGGACTGGAACCAATGTCCTAGGGGGAGTGTTTGCCAGTGCTGTTGGGGAGGGTTTAAACTAATGTGGCAGGGGGATGGGAACCGATGCAGGAAGTCAGTGGGAAATAAAGTGGTGACAGAAACAAAAGGCAGTAAGGGAGAGTGTACAGAACATGACCGGACAGATGGTCTGAGAAAGCAGGGCAAAGACCAAGGGAAGTCTAGATTAAACTGCATTTATTTCAATGCAAGAAGTCTGATGGGCAAGGCAGATGAACTCAGGGCATGGATGGGTACATGGGACTGGGATGTTATAGCTATTACTGAAACATGGCTAAGGGAGGGGCAGGACTGGCAGCTCAATGTTCCAGGGTACAGATGCTATAGGAAAGATAGAGCAGGAGGTAAGAGAGGAGGGGGAGTTGCGTTCTTGATTAGGGAGAACATCACGGCAGTAGTGAGAGGGGATATATCCGAGGGTTCGCCCACTGAGTCCATATGGGTAGAACTGAAAAATAAGAAGGGAGAGATCACTTTGATAGGATTGTACTACAGACCCCCAAATAGTCAACGGGAAATTGAGGAGCAAATATGTAAGGAGATTACAGACAGCTGCAAGAAAAATAGGGTGGTAATAGTAGGGGACTTTAACTTTCCCAACATTGACTGGGACAGCCATAGCATTAGGGGCTTGGATGGAGAGAAATTTGTTGAGTGTATTCAGGAGGAATTTCTCATTCAGTATGTGGATGGCCCGACTAGAGAGGGGGCAAAACTTGACCTCCTCTTGGGAAATAAGGAAGGGCAGGTGACAGAAGTGTTAGTGAGGGATCACTTTGGGACCAGTGATCATAATTCCATTAGTTTTAAGATAGCTATGGAGAAGGATAGGTCTGGCCCAAAAGTTAAAATTCTAAATTGGGGAAAGGCCAATTTTGATGGTATTAGACAGGAACTTTCAGAAGTTGATTGGGAGAGTCTGTTGGCAGGCAAAGGGACGTCTGGTAAGTGGGAGGCTTTCAAAAGTGTGTTAACCAGGGTTCAGGGTAAGCACATTCCTTATAAAGTGAAGGGCAAGGCTGGTAGAAGTAGGGAACCTTGGATGACTCGGGAGATTGAGGCCCTAGTCAGAAAGAAGAAGGAGGCATATGACATGCATAGGCAGCTGGGATCAAGTGGATCCCTTGAAGAGTATAGAGATTGCCGGAGTAGAGTTAAGAGAGAAATCAGGAGGGCAAAAAGGGGATATGAGATTGCTTTGGCAGATCAGGCAAAGGTGAATCCAAAGAGCTTCTACAAATACATAAAGGGCAAAAGGGTAACTAGGGAGAGAGTAGGGCCTCTTAAGGATCAACAAGGTCATCTATGTGCGGAACCACAAGAGATGGGTGAGATCCTGAATGAATATTTCACATCGGTATTTACGGTTGAGAAAGGCATGGATGTTAGGGAACTTGGGGAAATAAATAGTGATGTCTTGAGGAGTGTACATATTACAGAGAGGGAGGTGCTGGAAGTCTTAACGCGCATCAAGGTAGATAAATCTCCGGGACCTGATGAAATGTATCCCAGGACGTTATGGGAGGTTAGGGAGGAAATTGCGGGTCCCCTAGCAGAGATATTTGAATCATCCACCGCTACAGGTGAGGTGCCTGAAGATTGGAGGGTAGCAAATGTTGTGCCTTTGTTTAAGAAGGGCGGCAGGGAAAAGCCTGGGAACTACAGACCAGTGAGCCTGACATCTGTAGTGGGTAAGTTGTTAGAGGGTATTCTGAGGGACAGGATCTACAGGCATTTGGAGAGGCAGGGACTAATTAGGAACAGTCAGCATGGTTTTGTGAGAGGAAAATCATGTCTCACGAATTTGATTGAGTTTTTTGAAGGGGTAACCAAGAAGATAGATGAGGGCTGTGCAGTAGACGTGGTCTACATGGACTTCAGCAAAGCATTTGACAAGGTACCGCATGGTAGGTTGTTACATAAGGTTAAATCTCATGGGATCCAAGGTGAGGTAGCCAATTGGATACAAAATTGGCTTGACGACAGAAGACAGAGGGTGGTTGTAGAGGGTTGTTTTTCAAACTGGATGTCTGTGTCCAGCGGTGTGCCTCAGGGATCGGTGCTGGGTCCGCTGTTATTTGTTATTTATATTAATGATTTGGATGAGAATTTAGGAGGCATGGTTAGTAAGTTTGCAGATGACACCAAGATTGGTGGCATTGTGGACAGTGAAGAAGGTTATCTAGGATTGCAACGGGATCTTGATAAATTGGGCCAGTGGGCCGATGAATGGCAGATGGAGTTTAATTTAGATAAATGTGAGGTGATGCATTTTGGTAGATCGAATCGGGCCAGGACCTACTCCGTTAATGGTAGGGCGTTGGGGAGAGTTATAGAACAAAGAGATCTGGGAGTACAGATTCATAGCTCCTTGAAAGTGGAGTCACAGGTGGATAGGGTAGTGAAGAAGGCATTCGGCATGCTTGGTTTCATTGGTCAGAACATTGAATGCAGGAGTTGGGATGTCTTGTTGAAGTTGTACAGGGCATTGGTGAGGCCACACTTGGAGTACTGTGTACAGTTCTGGTCACCCTATTATAGAAAGGATATTATTAAACTAGAAAGAGTGCAGAAAAGATTTACTAGGATGCTACCGGGACTTGATGGTTTGACTTACAGGGAGAGGTTAGACAGACTGGGACTTTTTTCCCTGGAGAGTAGGAGGTTAAGGGGTGATCTTATCGAAGTCTATAAAATAATGAGGGGCATAGATAAGGTCGATAGTCAAAATCTTTTCCCAAAGGTAGGGGAGTCTATAACGAGGGGGCATAGATTTAAGGTGAGAGGGGAGAGATACAAAAGGGTCCAGAGGGGCAATTTTTTCACTCAAAGGGTGGTGAGTGTCTGGAACGAGCTGCCAGAGGCAGTAGTAGAGGCGGGTACAATTTTGTCTTTTAAAAAGCATTTGGACAGTTACATGGGTAAGATGGGTATCGAGGGATATGGGCCAAGTGCAGGCAATTGGGACTAGCTTAGTGGTATAAACTGGGCGACATGGACATGTTGGGCCGAAGGGCCTGTTTCCATGTTGTAAACTTCTATGATTCTATGATTCTATGATTCTAAGGAGGAAGCCTCCGAAAGCTTGTGAATTTAAAATAAAATTGCTGGACTATAACTTGGTGTTGTAAAATTGTTTACAATGGTATTTTTAAGCATATCTGTTTTGTGCTAATATTTGTTACTTTCCAGCTGCGCAGAGGAGCAAGTTGGTGCTGGTTCAATGATTTCACTGATTGCAGCCCGCGATATTCCTTTAATTGGAAGCTGTCATATGGCCCGAGAACCAGTAGGAGCAAGTTCCAGATTTCCATGTTTCACTGAGCACGTGCGAACACAGGAACTTGCTCCTCGATTTCGCCACTAACGACGGTGAGCTCTTTTTTTTTTCAGTTCGGTGATGGTGAGCTCCAGTGAGCTCTTGGTTCTTTTCTATGCAATTTCTGCCCTCACATTAATTGGGCAATGCCTTGGACCAGTGTGTCCTGACCCTGTGGTGCGCGTGCGCAGTCGGGCGTTCGTTTAGCCCGTTGTGGCAGTCGCGGGTTTCCGTAGTTGCGGGGGGTTTATTGTGAAGTTGTCGTTTTGTTCAGGCTCCGCGGGCCGAGGAAATAAATAAAACTCAAGCAGGCACGGTGTCGGCCCCTCGCGTCGCCAGTATGGGCTCGAGTGCCATCCAGATTCCGAGCCGGCTCCCGCTGCTCCTCACAAACGAAGGGGTTTTGCTGCCCGGCTCTTCGATGCGCATCAACGTGGAGACTTCTAGAAACATCCAGTTGGTGAATAGCCGGCTCCTGAGGGGAACCTCGGTTAAAAGCACCATCATTGGGGTCATCCCCAACACCAGGGATCCCGACAGCGATTCCGAGGAGTTGCCCCATTTGCACAGGTAGGCCCCGGGCGCTCGAGGAAGGAGGAGTCTCCCGAATATCAGCAGACTGGGCACTGGGCGAGGGGCCTCTGATCAGCAGAGATTGTCAATGTACTTATTAGTGTTCAGAGCTGTTTGTATTTTGTAAGAATGACCCGTATCAAAGTACGCAGCATTTTTACAACCCATTGAGTTATTGTCACTCCCAGTGACACTCGGGAGGAAGGTTTTCCTCTGTGTGCTGGCTGTAGTTACATCGTAACTTTCATAAGGCACCGGTTTAAGATTTTGCCGCAGCCAGTGGCCAGCGGATATTCTCTTGCCGTCCTCGTTTCTAACCGCTGTCTCACATCTGTTTCTGTAAGGGTATCTTGCAATAACTCACATTCTGTAAACCAGCTCAATCTTATGTGACACTTTAAGCCAGCCAGCTAGGATGGTCATCATTTGCTTCTTTTACTCCTCTGATCCGATTATCTCTTTCCTCCGATCTGGTGCCATATCTTGGTTCAATCATTTTTTTTTACTTGCACACAAGATGTGGGGCATTCTGGCAGAGCAGCATTTAAAGCTCATTCCCAATTATCCTGAGCAGGTGGAGGGAGGTTCTTTTTGATTAACTGTATCCACTTAGATAGTATCAATAGTCAGCCATAGGCCAGTCTGGGTGGTGGTGGCAGATTTCCTCCCTTGAAAGGCACTAGTGAACCAGTTGGTTTTTAGAAGAAGAAATTCTAGAAGGTTTCCTGGTCATTTTTTTTCAGGTGCTAGCCCACAATTATCAGATTTATTAAATTCAGTTTCGCAGCTTGCCATGATGGGATTTGAATTGACAACCAGTTAATTGCGGTCCAGTGCCATAACTACTACACTACCATACCTGTCATTCTCTTGTAAAAATTCTGCTTATTGCATCTGACCCTTTGATCAGTCTGAAACATTTCTAAGCCAAATGTGAACCTCTGCCTGTAAACCCAAACTTATAAAAGTGGACTTGTCATAGATATCTTCAGTGCCATTAGTTGATCTCATAAGGGGATCCTATGTTTCTTACATTCCAGAGTTGATCCACACTGCCCAGTATCTACTTATACAATAGCATGACCCATGTATCTAACAATTTGTCTCCTTTGACATATGAACTGGATATTGTGTCTTCCTTACGTGTGCTTCTCCAATTTTTCAGTAGGTGAACTGTTTACACTTGTGAGACAAGGGCAGAACAAAACATAAGATGTGAGGGAGGGTCTCAAGAGTAAACATGGGAGAAGGCCCATGAGTACCAATGCTCCACAATATTAGCTATACTATATAATAATACATTGTGTATTACATAGTATAGTGCTTCTCTGGTTTTAAAAAAAAACAAATCCTCTGATTCACCATGAAGAACTCCACAGGAAATCTAGCAGTGTTTTAAAAATGATGCGTTTGCATGTCTGTAATATTATTGTGAAAAGGAAGATTGTAGTGAGTCTTTAAATTTACTGATTGGTGTGTGATATCATGTAGTTAGCATGAACCAGTTTCCGGTCACCAAGATCTTCCACCCTAGGAATTTTGCCCAGTCTCTGCTTCTTCCTGGACCTCTGCTTCGATCCCTCCCAAGTGCTCCAGTGGTGAGTGCTCCACATTCTGCTCCTGCTGGTTCCCTCACTGAGATAATAGCATCTTCTGCTCAAGTCCCACATACATATATAAAGAAGGACTTGCATTTAAATAGTGCCTTTCGTGGCCTCAGGATGTCCTAAAGTGCTTTACAACAGATGGATTTGTTTTGCAAGTTTAGTCACTGCTGTTATGTAGGTAAACAGAGCAGCTAAGAACATAAGAAATTGGAGCAGGAGTAGGCCATATGGCCCCTTGAGCCTGCTCAGTAACTCAATATGATGGCTAATCTTCTACCTCAACTCCACTTTCCCACCCTGTCCCCATAATCCCTTGATTCCCTTGGTGTCCAAAAATCTATCGATCTCAGTCTTGAATATACTCAACAACTGAGCATCCACAGTCCTCTGGAGTAGAGAATTCCAAAGACTCACAACCTTCTCAGTGAAGAAAATTTTCCTCATCTCGGTCCTAAATGGCTGACCCCTTATCTTGAGACTATGACCCCTAATTCTGGACTCTCCAGCCAGGGGAAACAGCCTCTCAGCATCTACCCTATCAAGCCCTCTCAAATTTTATGCATTTCAATGAGACCACCTCTCATTCTTCTAAACTCCAGAGAATATATGCCCATTCTACTCAATCTCTTCTCATAGGACAACCCCCTCATCCCAGGAATCAATCTAGTGAATCTTAGTTGCACCCCCTCTAAGGCAAGTATACCCTTCCTTAGGTAAGGAGACCAAAACTGTACACTGTACTCCAGGTGTGGTCACACCAGAGCCCTATACAATTGCAGCAAGACTTCCTTACTCTTAACCTTTATTGCAAGGGGTTGGAGTATAACGTACCATTTGTCTTCCTAATTGCTTGCTGTACCTGCATGTTAACTTTTTGTGATTCGTGTACAAGGACACCCAAATCCTTCTGAATACCAACCTTTCTCAATCTCTCACCTTTTAAAAAAAAAATATTCTGTTTTTCTATTCTTCCTACCAAAGTGGATAATTTCACATTTCCCCACATTATACTCCATCTGCCACCTTCTTGCCCACTCACTTAACCTGTCTATATCCCTTTGCAGACACTTTGCGTCCTCCTCACAGGTTACTTTCCCACCTGGGTTTGTATTGTCAACAAACTTGGATACGTTACACTCGGCCCCCCTCATCTAAGTCATTGATATATATTGTAAACAGCGAAGGCCCAAGGACTGATCCTTGCGGCACCCCACTAGTTACAACCTGCCAACCCGTTTATTCCTACTCTCTCTGTTTTCTGCCTGTTAACCAATCCTCAATCCATGCTAATATATTACCCCCAATCCCATGAGCCCGAATCTTGTGTAACAACCTCTTGTGTGGCACCTTATCGACTGCCTTTTGAAAATCCAAATATACTACGTCCACTGGTTCCCCCTTATCTACCCTGCTAGTTACACCCTCAAAAAATTCTAATAGATTTGTCAAACACGATTTCCCTTTCATAAAACCATGTTGACTCTGCCTAATAGTATTATGATTTTCTAAGTGCCCTGTTACTACGTCCTTAATAATACATTCTAGCATTTTCCCTACTACTGATGTCAGGCTAACTGGCCGAGAGTTCCCTGTTTTCTCTTCCCTCCTTTCTTGAATAGCGGGGTTACATTTGCTACCTTTCAATCCATATGGACTGTTCTAGAATCTAGGGAATTCTGGAAGATCAAAACCAATGCAATTACTATCTCTGCAGCCATCTCTTTTAAAAGCCTAGGATATAGGCCATCCGGTCCAGGAGACTTGTCGGCTTTTGGTCCCATTAATTTCTCCAGTACTTTTTCTTTACTAATCTTAAGTACTTTAAGTTCCTCACTCTTATTAGACCATTGGTTCCCAACTATTTCCAGTAGGGTTTTCGTGTCCTCTACTGTGAAGAAAGATACAAAATATTTGTTTAACGTCTGCCATTTCCTTATTCCCCATTATAATTTCTCCTGTCTCTGCCTCCTAAGGGACCCACGTTTACTTTCACTAATCTCTTTTTTACATACTTGTAGAAGCTCTCACTATCTTTTTATATTTCTTGCTAGTTTACTCTCATATTCAGTTTTCTCCCTCTTTAGCTAATTTTGTACGCAGCAAGGGCCCACAAACTGCAAATTAATGAATTTCAAGATAATCTGTTTTGGTCGCATTGGTTGAGAGAGGAATGTTCGCCAGGACAGCGAGGGAACTTACTGCTCCTCTTCAAATAGTGTCACGGAATCTTTTACTTCTGAGACAGGACCTTGGTTTACCATCTCTTCAGGCACCTCTGACAATGCCGCCCTCTCTCAGAACTGCACAGAAGTCTGTACTGGGGTTTGAACCCATATTCTTCTGATACAGAGATAAGAATGCTACAAACTGAGCCAAGTCGTTACATAGAGCTAGAAATACTGAAACAATAAGAGCCATACAGAGCAAAAGTTGAACAAATATAAAGAAGCAGACTAAAGAATTAGGGAGTAGGACAGGAGCCAAGACATTTACAGCAAGAGAAAAGCACAACTTTAAAAAAATATTTGTGAGCAGGAGATCCACTAGTAAATTGCTTAACAACAAAACTGATTTGTCAAAATGAATATAACTGTGATTTCAATCCAATTATATTGGGGACAGTTTTCAGTGGACTTCACCCTCGTCAAGTGAGCTCTGCAGCGAGCTCTCTAATGTTGTCTTTTCTTGTTGGGTAATGCAAATAACCTAACTAGCATTTTAAAGATTGTTTTTTTTATTTGAAATTAGATTACGAAACCACATTTTCCAAACAAACTTGTTTTTCGTGTCTTACAGCTAATAGGTAATTAACAACCCATGAAAACTGATATGTAACATTTTTATAGGATATTACTGATGGTTTCTTTCGATGCCTTGATTCTTGACTTACTTGCAAATTCACATACAAACGCTGATTTGGGAGAATATATAATTGCTATTAAAATTGATTTTTGGAGAGAGGAGAAAAATAGCATTATATCTCCCCTTGTAGTAATGTATTGACCCACATCTTGTCTAAACCCAATAATCACTTTCCTCTGTTTGGTTCTCTTACTATACATGATTGTCAGGTTATAGGCATGGACTTTATCCAATGCATGTGTTTTTGATACATATTGTATTTTGCTGTGATTCTAGTATTGTTGCCATTTCTAATTTTATATCACTGTTTCTTAAATAAAAAAAGGTAAATTCATACTCTACCTCTTTCATTTGCTAACTGGTTGTTTTTTCTCTTCAATTTGTAGGATTGGTACAGCTGGTATTGCTGTACAGATAGTGGGTAGCAATTGGCCAAAGCCACACTATACCCTGTTGATCACAGGCCTCTGTCGGTTTCATATACTTGAGGTGCTGAAGGAGAAGCCGTATCCAGTGGCTGAAGTGGAACAACTTGATCGGCTGGAGCAATACACAAATGGTATTGGGGATCTGAGTGACCTTTCGGAGCAGTTCTACAAATACGCAGTACAGGTCTGTGTAAGATGTTTTGCATTTATGAATGCAATCTCCTTATCATTTCCTGGGTCCGGCTATCAATGCATGACTTTCTCATCAGTTTTTTGTATTTCTCTCTTTCCTCCTCTTCCCCTCCTTATGTAGTCATGATGTGGAGATGCCGGTGATGGACTGGGGTTAACAATTGTAAACAATTTTACAACACCAAGTTATAGTCCAACGATTTTATTTTTAATCCCACAAGCTTTCGGGGGCTTTCCCCTTCCTCAGGCGGTGTGGAAATGAGTCCTTATGTAGTACCTGTGCTCTGCTGTATGTTTTCTCTTCGCTAGTATCACTGAGATTGGCTGGTTGCTATATGGGGATTCATGAGCATAAAGAAAAATCCTTCTACTCTATGGCACAGTGTGCTAGAGCACCAACACATTGCACTACTTGACATAAGATGTTTGAAAGATTTTGAAACCTCAAATGTTTTATAAGGAATTAGCAAAAAGGTGACTGTGATTAAATGGAGAAATCTTTAATATCCCCAAAGCTTATAAGCATCAGACAATATGTGACCCACACCACCTACTACAAATTTGTGCACTAATGGATAATTCCTTAATGTCTGCAGTTGGTGGAGATGTTGGATATGTCGGTACCAGTGGTTGCCAAGCTGAGACATTTACTGGATAGCCTTCCTAAGGAAACATTACCTGACATTTTGGCATCAATTATCCGCACAAGTACCAATGAAAAGCTACAGGTATGCTTGATTATACAAATGCACTTAATGCTAAACATAGACTTTAAATTTTAAGTACACATCTAGCCTGCGGAACGGCAACATTTGAAAACTAGCTCAATTTTACCCCTGCCCTGCATGCTGGTTCCAGTAATAAGAAATACTTTAAAAATTCGATACAGAAAACAAATCCCTTTTTTGTCACAATGGCCATGACTGAGATCAAGGAGCAGTTCTACCAATTTGTAGTTTATTTTTAATTATTAGAAACTTGGTAGCTTTTTTAGTTGTAAGTTTAGTATTTTTATGTTAGTGCCAACATAATGTTATATCCTTTAATTTGCATTGTTAAATGGAGCTTTGCTGCCTGAAATTGTTGTCAGGATAGTGGTTTTAGGTCTGTAGACGTAACTTTTTAGAACACTTCAATAATGTCTAATTTTATTTCTGTTCTGCTCTTACCTCTGACACACAGATACTGGATGCTGTTGGTTTGGAAGAGAGGTTTAAGAAGACCATTCCATTGCTTGTTCGGCAAATTGAAGGACTAAAATTGCTTCAAAAAACTCGGAAGTCCAAGCCAAATGATGAAAAAAGGGTAGGAATGACTTGCTGTATGGAAACAGATATTTAACAGATATTTAATCTATTATGTAGTCAAGCATAATCTTACAGCAGATTATTGAAAACACTTGGTGAAGGAGATTGTATGGTCACAAATTGTACTTGGTTTCTTTTCCTGCATTGCTATATAATACTGAGAGAAAATGTGAAAGCTGTATTAAGTGTTGGCCAGAGCCGGATCAAGAATTCTTGGGGTCACGGGCACCAAGAACATTCAGTGCCCCTCCGCATCCCCTGCACAATTTCCCCCCCCTCCCCACCATTAAAACAAAAATTGCATGAAGAAATAGTCCTGTAGAATGTTTACACATTGCATTAAAGCAAATCATATCGCACTATACTACACATAAATGAAACTGATCCAGTGGTTGTATGTAGTTTTTCTGTGTTATGGTGAGTTTTACCAAGTGCCCCATGTTTGGCTGGGGTTCCTGGACACGGGCCCTGGAGGCCCATGTGTTAATACTTTGCCCCTGGTGTTAGCTTATTAATTTGATACTTGCTATATGTGCAACTGTGAGCATGTTGGGGCTGTAAAGAATGCATTTCAGAATTATCCTTTTTTTCCTATTCAATTTTTTAAAAATCATAAAAATATTTCTTATTTTTATCAATGTTTGAAAATGGTTAGCTGTTCGTTCAAACTTGATTGAGGGTGAATGGTGCCTGACTCTAAATTCCCTCACAAATTTCTCTAACACTGAAGGCGGAATGTCACCCAGTCACTTGCGACTGTGTCTGCTGCACTAAGGGCTGGAATTCTTTAAGCGCTTTCTACAGAAACTGTATTCTCTATTGGGGTGTCTCTATTCTGACCTAAACCTCTCCACCTCTCTCTCCTGTAAGACCTTCCATAAAATCTACCTCTTTGGCCAAGCTTTTAATCACCCCTCCTAATATCTCCTTCTATGGCTCGGTGTCATTTTTTGTCCAGTTATGCTTTTGTCAGGTGCATTGGGATGTTTTATTGTGTTAAAAGCAGTATATAAATCTTAATTGTTAAAAAAGGAAAATCAAAATTTTGAGTTCTTAATGATCTAACTATATCATATTTTCAGAAACTTTTGGAAGGCATAAGGTTCCCACTATTTTATTAGTCACTCGTTATTTACGGTTAAAAATGAGCATTTTCCAATTTTTTTAAGAGGAATTTCATTCCTTACTACAGTAGCAAATATGGAACAAACCGTGGTAATGAACTATGTTTGTACTTTACCAAGAACTGTGACTGACTGAAGGAGTTGACCTGTAATTAGCTATTGCTTAATTATTTACTATGTTCCATGTGTATTTTTGGGGTATACATCTGAAGGTTAATTTGTCTGGCTTCATTGTCTTAAAAAAGTGCTAATTTGCTAGACTGCATTAGTGACCATTTCTAATACAGTGTAAAATAAAATTAGATATGTAGATGGAAATTCATTGTGAATTCTTATGAGAGTACTGCACACTCCAAATTTCACAAAGCAGAAAGTGTTTCTGAATTCTGAATATTAATAACATTTTTGTGAAGTGCCACGGGATGTTTTCCTATATTAAAGGCACTGTATAAATGTAAGTTGTTAAACCTGATGTTAGAGACCATGTTATACTTATCAGAAGTACTTTTGCCACTGCTAGGTTGTGATCATCCGACCTACTCGAAGAAACAATCAAATTCCAGGGAGACCGTTGCATTTGGATGCAGTCGAGGAGGAGGATGATGATGATGGCGATGATGTTGTCATGCTGGAGAAGAAGATTAAAAGTACAAATATGCCAGAGCAGGCAATGAAAGTTTGCATAAAGGAGATCAAAAGGTACATGATGACAATTGACCAGTAACACAAACCTTTTTTGTGCCTCCAGTTGAAGAACAGACTACTTGATGTGTTAGGTACAATTTTTTTTTAAGTGGACTTTCGTAAAGAAGGCTGTTCTATTTGGTCGACTCTGATTTATATCACAATAAATGTACTTGATATTTTGGACTAATCTTTGAAAGTAAATTACATTGTTGCAAGTAAATAATTCCAAAATATGTGACCGAGTAGCATGTCCTAGCAAGGTTAAATGCCTGACCGTTTTCCCCAGCGCTGTTGCTCTGTCTCTAAAATTAAACCAATGACAATAATATACATTTTTCAAAACAATATTCTGATTTGGTGCACTTTGGTAGGTAACCATGAATGTGAGAATAGCTTATGCTAAATCATCTGTTACCTAACTCATCAGCGTCAGAATTGCAAGTGAATTAGATATTGCCGAAATGTTTTCATATTCAATAGTGACTGTCACATGTCTTCCTATATTTTTATACTTTGAGGAACAAAATACCTATGATTGATTAGACTAAACTTTGTTTGCAGTCCACAATTCTCTGTGCCATGGTACAAAAAGATTTTAGCTGGCAATGCCAAATATAGGATGCTACAGAATTGACACTTATAATTGGAACATCTTTTTACGTGGCACTATGGTTATTGGAATTGTAGGTTCGGAATGCTGACTTTATAAGGGTATTACCGACTCCAGCACCACATCAATACTATCTTTGCCATGGCTCATTCAGGCAATCAAGATGTTGGATTTGTCTAATTCTGTTACAGCCTCGGGTGGGTTAGGGAAGGTTACGTTCAAAGAGGGAGAATACAATCTAGGCAAAAGAAATAAAAAAAAAAGGAAATATCAAAAATATTGAAACTTAATGGGGTGTTAGAAATGGTCAGAGCTAAAAAAAAAACTTCAAGAAATAGTATTTTTAGGGAGGGATGAGAAATAGAATAATCTTTTAGTACATCTGTAGGACCTGGAAAAATAGTTATAACCAAACACAGTCTACCCTGCTTAAGTCAAAGATGTGGAGATGCCGGTGATGGACTGGGGTGGACAAATGTAAGGAGTCGCACAATACCAGGTTATAGTCCGACAGCTTTATTTGAAATCACAAGCTTTTGGAGCTTTACTCCTTCGTCACCTGACAAAGGAGCAAAGCTCCGAAAGCTTGTGATTTCAAATAAAGCTGTTGGACTATAACCTGGTGGTGTGCGACTCCTTACATAAGTCAAAGATGAGTCTTGTGTAAAAACAATCTAAATTAACTGGTAGTGTAAATACAGAGTTTAATGGCATTTTGATGAAATGGCGCACTATAAACTATAGAAACCCTTAAGTGCCATAAAAAATCATATCCATCAAGCAACTATTAAACTGCATGGGATTGAAACTTCAAGGTGATTTTTTTGCCTCGCAATCCCATGCTTCAGTCAAAGTTGCGCAGTTGCTGTTTAAAAAGAGCACCAGTTATCCATGTGTTTTTGTTACTCTTGTACATTACAGGCAAAGTAAAAACACCACAAAAGCGCTGGCGGAAGGGGAGTGGAAACTCCCAATCAACAGCAGCTTTCTTTATTCCCATCTTTGCTTAATCAGTCGCAATTCACTCCCTGCTTTTCAGGTAGGTGGAGAGAATGGGAGGGAAGGATGTTAAATTACAGTGCCACCATTTTCTTCATTTTTCCGGGTTACCTCTCCTGTATTTGATGTTGTATTTTACATCAATGGTAAGAGTCTTGTGCTTCTGCCTAGCTTTATTTTCAAACTGCTTTGTGTCTCCACTCAACGAGGTACTGACCTCCTGGCCACCTGATGGTAACCATAGACTGAATTCAAATAAAGTAGAGCGTTTTATTGATCAAATCCTGATTTCGAATGGAATTCACACTTTAATTATAGCATTTTGAATTACGCAGTAGGAATTAAACAGCCAATTTTCAATGGGATACTTTTTGGCAGATTTTATTTCGAATTAACTGACGATTTAAATAAAATGGAGTTGAGTACATTTTTTTAAAAATTGCACTATTTCCCATCAATGCTTCCAGCCTTTTCCCCAGGAATATTCAGATTTTAGTTGTTTGTAAATGTTTTTTTGTCTGTTTTCTATTTGGTTTTATTTGAACCAGTGCTGCAATCACAAAAGTGACCCCAAACTCAGTTGGTTAGAGTGGGTGTAAAAGTTTGAAAAGGACTGACATAAAACTTCACAAACCATGTTCTTTACATTTTTCAATGGGTTTTGCCATTTTCAGATTAAAGAAGATGCCTCAGTCTATGCCAGAGTTTGCTTTGTCCAGGAATTACCTGGAACTAATGGTGGAACTGCCATGGAACAAAAGCACAACAGGTAAGAAACTACTCCCAGTAATCCGGAGACAAAAATTTTAAAAAATTTTTTTCATATAGCTGAAGGAATCTTTTTATAGAAGGAGAGGGGTATATGTTTAGTAGTGAATATTGTACACGTCTGCAGTGCTGTAGATTGCTTTCAGTCGGTGCTGTATTTATGCGAATGATGACTGCTGTTGTGGCTAAAGTACAAATAATAATGTGAAATTACTAAAAGGAGGTAGTAGATCACAAGATGGATGACAATTTTATACGAACATACGAATTAAGAGCAAGAGTAGGCCATTCGGCCTCTCGAGCCTGCTCTTCCATTTGATAAGATCACGGCTGATCTGATTGTGACCTCAACATTACTTTCCCGACGACCTACTATAACCTTTGACTCCCTTGTTAATCGGGAATCTATCTAACTCCACCTTAAAAATATTCAATGACCCTGCCTCCACTGCTCTCTGGGGAAGTGAGTTCCACAGACTCAGGACCCTCAGAGAAAAAACTTCTCATCTCCGTCTTAAATGGGAGACCCCTTATTTTTAAACTGTGGCCCCTAGTTCTAGTCTCTCCCACAAGGGGAAACATCCTCTCAGCATCTACCCCTTCTAATCCCCTCAGGATCTTATATGTTTCAATAAGATCACACCTCATTCTTTTAAACTCCAGCGTGTATAGGCCCAACTTGTCCAACCTTATTCAGTTAACTTCACCTACAAGTATAGGAATGTTAATCCTCTCATCTTAGCTTTAGTCCTTTTGAGATGACAATAATACTGTTTCTCAAATGGTTTATTTTGAAAGTTTCAAGTTTATTGTAAATTGTGTTCTGTTTGCAATTCTATCTTATATTTAGCATTGTACATTATAAAAAATAATTCATGCATCCTTATGTATTATTGAAAACCTGCATTCTTCAGAAGTTGCCAAACAAAGACATTTTTTTAAATTAGTAATTTACTTGCAAGTTGTGACCATTGGTAAAATCACTTTACAGCCAATAGATTACATTTGAAATGCACGTGCTGCTGTTACATAGGCAAACGTGGCAGCCAATTTGTACATAGCTAGGTCCCACAAACAGCATTAAATAAATGATCGATAATCTGTTTTTTGGTTGTGTTTATATTAGTGAAAAATTTTGGCCAGGATACCAGAAGGCCTATCTGGTTTTCTTTAGATCGTACCATGGGATCTTTTACACCCACCAGAGCTGCAAACAGGACCATGATTTAACATCTCATCCAAAAGACAGTACCTCCCACAATGTAGCACTCCTCAGTACTGCACTGAAATGTCAACCTATAATATGTGTTCAAGTTTGTAGTCGGCTTAAACCCACAACCAAACGGACAATTTATTTAGTACCACGTAGAAAATCAAAGTATAAAACTCTGAGGAAACCAATTTGAACAAAAGGTGTCTGGTAATTCAGAGAGAGAGGCCTGGATACTGAGTAACAGTTGGGCAGGGGCAGAAAATGGGGTAGGAATCTCTGACCTTGGATTCCCACTCATTTTCTTGCCTGCCCAATTTCCTGTCATCATTTCCGTCCAGCTTTGGAAGTATCAGCCCACGAGATAGTAATGATGTGATGATGTCATACATTCCATTTTCCATCATTACGGCTCAGCGCCCTGCAGTATAGTCTGACTGGGGCTTCCAGGATTGGGAAATTATGCTGCTCGTTGCACAACTTTGCCTTTTAAAAGAGGCCTCCTAATGGAAGTCCCAGCAGAGGAACGCACCCAAAGGCAACAGAAGGATGATCAACGAAAGCTGTTAGCTACAGCAGCATGAGAATGCAGGGGATAGCCTGTTGCTGGCTGCAAGAGATATTCATGAACAGTCTTGATTACATCTTCTATCATCTACAGCCACCTCTGAGTGCATTTACTCACAGCTTCCTTTCATATTACATCAATTTTAATGAAAACCCACAATGTGTGTGCCTACTTTTCTTTCCACCCTAGTGGTAAAAAGGCCTTACTTGACCCAAAAGAACATCTGCTGCCTGTGAAAATCTGGGGGTCTGTGCCCTGCAGCAAATTGTTGTGACATTCTACAAAGATTTTCAAATTGATTTCAAAGAAAAATATCAGTGATGATGTCTGGCCATTTATGGTCCTGCTGGTATTTAAATCTTACAGCAGCACGCTACTTCCCACCCATAAATGGACAAGCTCCAAATCAGATGTGTTGATTGTGCCAGGCATTCATGTCAGGTATTGAAATTGGGCTGACCCAGAAAGTTTAATCGGGGTTATTGCTGGACAGTCAGTGGGCACGAGTCCTGCCCCACTATACCTTTCGGACGATCCAAAGAGGAAAATCCAGAGAAGTATTTTTCGATTTCCCCAATAGAGAGTACTCAAGAAAAGAGCAAGGAATAATACATTATTGGCATTCTCGAGGAAGGACAGGACATTTGTTGTTCTCCCTCCTGTCCATTCTCTGGTGAATACTTCCATCTCTTAGCAATCTTGATTCGTAACTTAATTGCTTGTCATCTGTGGCAGAATAAACTAAGCTTTGGTGCTTAAAGGTTCATAGTATTTATATTTAGTGGCTATAAACTGATACTTTAATTAAATTAAGTAATTAAAGTAATTCCTTGGGGTCACAGTTTTTCTGATTCATTGATGGGCGACATGGACATGTTGGGCCGAAGGGCCTGTTTCCATGTTGTAAACTTCTATGATTCTATAACTAGTTCAGGCTTAGGTTATTTCTCCTTTCTTGCTTCTGCTTGATAGACATTAAGTCATTTGCCCTTAATTACAAGTTACATATGTCACCCAAAAGTGAGCATGCTTTTCCTCTTGAGTAGTTGCAGTGCAAAGATTTCTGAATTAATAGACCTGTTTGCCCTCTCTTTTCAAATGCCCTCGCACCCCCGCGCCCTCTGCCCTCGCTCCCCCCTTCACTATCCTTGCCTTTCTACATTTAAGTGTTGAGAGGAATTGATTGGCTTTTCCCACTATTTTCACCATCTTATGTATTTGCTCATTCTTTAGTTCAGTCTTTCCTCATTTAGCTTCTGAGAATGAGCAAGGATGTTCATCCTTTATAGTTTATTTTGTTTTGTACTGTGACCTGCATTAATTGATCAATCTCTCCAAAAGGTTCTTCAAAATTGTCCTAATGTTTAAGCGCACAGAGCCCTCTCAAAAGTCAACTGTATAATGACATGTGGACCAGTAAAAGATGCATATATTTTATTTCGCATGGCATTCATCAGTCAAAAGAAAAATAAAATGTCTCTCTCATATTGTTTCTTAGCTTGTCTCCCACTCTACTCCCTCTCTGCCATTCTAGTTGTCTTTGACTTTTTCTCCCCCCTCTGTTACTGTAAGTCTCTTGTTCCTACTGTTTCTCTTTTCTGTATGTTTTCTACTCTTCCATGTTCCAACTGACCCAAGTGGCTATGCCTTCTGAGCGCATCTAGACGGTGAGTAGACTTCCACCATGGAGAGCATCACAGTCAAGCCAGATCCGCTCACCACCTGATTACAGCTGCAGACTTTCCAGCAGGGGCCACAGAATAGCAATCGGAATGGGAGCCCTAGCTGATTTTTTTTCTTCTTCATGGGCTTCAAGGCCAATTTTAGAACTCCAGCTGCTGCTCTGGTTGAGATCAGCTAACTCAGCAGGATCCAAACTGGGAACCTTCTGGTCTGTGTGGTTTGGTGCCTTTACCCACTAAGTCGTCAGAGGAGCATTAAAAATCACTATTTGTGATTTCTAATGGGGGGGATCAGGTTGGCACTTCGGATACGGCCCCTTCTTCAGAGCACAGGTTTGGCAGGGGATTCCGTACCTGGAGTGTCAGCATTTTCAGCATTGGCAAGTTTCCAACATTCCCTATATTTTTTGACCCGCTGCATCTCTTTCCCTGCACACTCTTTTTCCCCCCCCCCCCCCGCCGCTCCCCCCTCCAAACCTTTAATCTTATGCATCTTGCCATTTTTCCGATGTGGGCTTTTGTCATATTTTTCACCATCTTAGCTATTTGCACATTCTTTTATTCTTCTAATGTCTTTTGCCATGCTGGATAATCTTTTATATTACCTAACAGGTTCCTGCTTTTCTGTCCACATTGCAGGTCATTCAGAATTGAAAGGGTTACGCTTGCATAAAATCTCTCGTTAAAATCATTTACGATTCAAGCAGTCCCTTTAAACCACCTTGGGGGATTGGCTATAAATACATGGAGGAAAAGTGCTGATTGTAGTAGTTGGGGTCTCGTGAAACACTTTTGATATATTCATACAGATTGTGCAGTTTGCACACTAGATTGATGTGATTGCATTCATATTTGCTGGAACGTAATTTATTAAGTGGCTGCAGCTGTTTGATTGTTGATGGGTAACGGGGAAGATGACATGAAATTATGCTGGAAGCCTGTATTTGTGTAATGGACTGAAAAGCTGCAGTTAGTTGTTGCTCTGCATTATACTATCTGTAGATGATTTACCTTCAGGGACAAGTCATCAATAATTCCCACTGCGTGATTTAAAATGTCTGCATTACACTAATGTATTACTGGCTTTAGAAGAAAATTGATCATAAAATATTTGCGAAAGCTCATAATTTACTTGTTTGGTGTGGATATATTCTTGTAAAATGAAGTTGCATTGTTAATGTTTCTAATGGTTCACTGCAGTTAATACCTTTTGTCCCCTGTGGTCTGGAAGCTGTAATTTTTTGATACACTTCCCTCGCAAACAGTTGCTTCTGTTATGATCTGCTTACTGGATTTAATGTAGGTTCGGACCACTTTATTAAATTCTTTCCAAAATGGTGACCACGGAGTTATTGCCTTAAGAAATGAATAACTTTATTTACAAGTAGCTATATAAAACAAAACATGGCAAATATTAAAAGCAGGACATACTTATTATGTAAACCCTAAGAGAATACCCAGAATGGTTTAATTACACTGCACTAAGAATGTTCGGATTTACTTCAGACCTTAGCATGACCCCACATTTTCTTTTAGCAAGGATTGCTGGGGATTGGCAAGTTTCCAGCATTCCCTGCTTTTGGTTTTTCACCTGGAATCATAGAATGACAGCACAGAAGGAGGCCATTCAGCCCATCGTGCCTGTGCCAGCATTTTGCTTTTTTTTTCTGGTATGGACTTTTCCCATGCTTTTCACCATCTTAGCTATTTGCACATTCTTTTATTCCTCTATTGTCTTTTGCTTCGCCAGATAATTGTTTATACTATTTAACAGGTTCCTACTTCTTAAACTCTGCAGGTCATTCAACCCATTAACTTCCTATCTGATTGGAGTATGTTGTCTTCCCCACTCCCCTCTTTTTCTTCTCTTATCTATTTACACAGGGGTTTGATAGCCTTTCAGTTCTGAAGAAGGGTCTTGCACTCAAAATGTTAACCTTTCTTTTCTCTTTACTCGTGCTGAGTGACTTGCTGTGTATTTCCAGCAATTTTTGTTTTTGCTTCAGATTCGCAGGTTTTTTTTCTTTTTATTCCCAAGTTATGGAACTGGTTTAGTGTCAACAGGGACCAAAACTACTTTACATCAGCACAAAAAGGCTAGCAAAACTTGCTCATGAAATTCGGTGGAGAAACCGTACTAGGTTTGCAGGGATACCAAGGGGAAGGGGAAGGAGAATATAGTTGCTGATAAGCTAATGATCACCATTACCAAAGTCCTGGACAAACCATAGAATGCTCCTGAAAACATAATGCACTGGGCTAGTTATGATTAGTTGTTCTCCAGTTGTTTTGTGTCCCTTTACAAAACCATAGAAAATTGATTGAAAGAAAAATCAGGTTTTATTTGTAAATTAAAGAATTTGAAAATTCCAATAAAATAATTACAAAAATCATATTGTATTGCTGTGTAGTCACCCAACTCATTTGAAAATAGTATTTTTCATTAAATATGGTCAGTTCACTCATTCAGTCCTTAAAGCAGTGATCGGTGTGTGTACAGTATTGTTCATTTAGGTACAGAATCACCAATTCAGTAATGACATTGCTGCAATAAATAAAATGCTTCCAAAAAAACAGACATGAAAGACTGCCTTCAGAATTCTCTGGTAAACTCTCCCAATGGCTTATCTGGCAAAAGCAGTGTGTAACTGAACCACACAAACCAACTGGTTTCCAGTTTGTTTCCAATCTGTGCTGAGTTAAGTGGTCATAGCCAGAGTGGCAGTGTGTGTTCCACAGTTGGTCTCAGTGCCCTTGGCCTAGGAGGGGGAAAAAATCAGCAGGAATTCCACTTATCAGCATCCAGTGACTCTTGCTGTAACATGCATACGTGTGGACATCTCATGAGGACAGAATTGGGGTCAGCTGTGCTGCTCCCTATGGTAAAAATAGTTTTTCAATGTTCTCAGTGAGGGGCTCATGTGTGAAGACGGTCACTTGGGTGAGTTATCAGAGAGCGACTGATACTTGTAGAACCAAATCTCCACTGCTGACTGCACCTTCAAGAAGGGAGAAAATTGCCAATTTTAAAGAAAAGACAATGCTGTTAGTGATGTGAAATGACATCATACAATACAGCACAATCAACCTTAAGTTTTATTACATTTCTAATTGTTTTGGTTGGACTAAAATTTACCTAGTCATTCCCGTGACTTTATATTAAATACACCTTTCATGCAAATGAACATGTCCATGCCTCACTCTGAGAATGTGGTTAACTTTTTGAGAAAGGACTTTAAGTTCTCTTTCGCGCTACTTGATTTGATCGTTTTTTTTCAGGGGCAGTAGTCCTCCTAGCAATGAAATTAAAATGGAGTATAATTCAGTAGTTAAATTTTTATTATAACATGTTCTATGTCTATTGTCAATCAGCCATTTATGATTGGTTTCCAGATCGCCTGGATCTTCGTGCTGCAAGAGTTTTACTTGACAGTGACCACTATGCAATGCAGAAGCTCAAACAGAGGGTACTGGAGTATCTTGCAGTCAGACAACTTAAAAACAACCTGAAAGGACCTATCCTTTGCTTTGTGGGACCTCCTGGTGTGGGCAAGACCAGCGTGGGCAGATCAATAGCAAAGACCCTCGGCAGGGAGTTCCACAGGATAGCATTGGGTGGAGTATGTGATCAATCTGACATCCGTGGTCACAGGTATTATACAATAGCAATTTATGAGTGTTTCCTAGTGTAAAAGTAATAATTAGAAACTTGAACTTGTATATTTGTAAACCCATTAGATAAAATCCTGATTAATAGAATAATTAGTCATTCATATTCTATGAAATTAAGACAGTAAGAAGTTTCACTGTGTCTTGTATTTGTCTCCTTTTATTTTAATTTGTCTCTAACAATTGATCCTAAAAAGAATGACAAGAGAGCCAAACTATTCTTTAGCAAAAGGTAATATTGTAGTAACACTCAATAAATGTATAACTATATTTTTCTTGCCAATTTTCTCCCCACTTACTAGGCTATAGTTTCACAAACACTGACCACCTTCTGGTACCTCGTCCAGGTGTCTATTATTTGTGTGTGCCTGGCCCTGGGGTGGGTGGGAGCATCACAGCTGAGCCCAATCCTGTCCTTACCCAGTATCCACACACGCACACTTTCACCAAAGGTCACTGGGTAGCTATCAGAAAGTCAAACCCTGACTGATTTTTTGCCTTCCCTAACCCAGGAGAGCTGAGACCAGTTGTCACACTGCAACCACCACTCGGGTCTCTGTGGCTCGGTTAAGTCATTGGGCAATTATAACAATACTTTGCTACTTAAAAACAAACTTGACAATTTTAATCACTAATGGCTCAGTGTTAGGTGTACCTTATGGTAAAGTACGGAGCCATGCAGGCCAGGAAAAGCCTCAGTATGATCCTTGGTCTGAGCACAGCAGATCTTACAAAAGATCTGAAAAGAAATGAGATTATAAAGTGACCCATATATAAGAAGCTCCTCTGCTCCTCAAACAGATGTTTACTGTGTTTCAGATAATGATCCTGTTACTCCAATCTTTTTCCTCCAGTGATTCTCCGAATTGCTGTATTTGCTTTCCGATCTCTTTTACATGTGTTCTCCTTATCTTCTAACTCATTTTTTTTGTTGAAACTTTTGTCAGCTCCTGAATAATTCAATAAGAGATTGGAAAAATAACAAAATAGAAGGTGAGCCATAGCTATTGGGTTCCTCCACTTTCCTGAATCGCTGGTCAGTGTGCTCCTCCCTCTCTGCTCCCTACAGTACAATCAGCCAGTCTCTCAACTCCTGCGAGAATTCTTGTGCATAGGCCAGAAGGTAGAAATTGGGAACCTGGATGATCAAGATTCCACTGTACTAGGATTACAAATACAAAAGCAATTCTGAACTAAGCAGCAAATAGGTCTTGTAATGCACTGAACCACTGCAGATTGTAATGACAACCACTGTAAACTGTATTTGCCTTCAGCTGCAGTGTTATGATGCAACCATTTTTTGCATTTGCTTCTTCTTAGTAAAATGGTAATTAGTTAAAAGTGACATTTCATTTCTGCGCATTCCATCATGGTCCGCTTAGAGTTCTTCCTGCCAAATGAAGAACAGCTGACCAGATCAATGTTTGCCTGATTCAAACAGACATCTTATCCAAATATAGAATTGTAATTTACTAAATTATATTTTAATTGGCCTGAATACAGTGTTGCAATAGTTTAACCATATGACGTGTGTTATTTTGGTAATCTAGCAAGGTTGTAGTTCTGACATTTGGTGACCAAATTTAAAATTATCACTCCCAGAGCAGTTCAAGAAATAGTTCCGATTGTATTGTGGCAATATATAGCTCCCCAACATGGAATACAACTATTGTAACCAACAAAAGAAAAAACACAGTTTTCAGCCAGGGAAAATCCTTCTGCTTGTATTTGTCATTTTATGTACATGTGTAAGTCACTTCATATTCTTATTGTTACTTTTGGGTAAAAGGCATATGTGTTGATTTAATAGTTTATGCCTTATATCGACTTGTGTTCTTGAATATAAAATATATATCTTTCTCTATATAAGTTTAAATCCCACGCTTGCTTCCTGTTCTCAGTAGCAGTTGTGTCAGCACAACTCGATTCCTTGACTACTTAATGTCATGACGCAGTAGATGCATTATCTTTTTGAAAACCTAACATGAAAAGATAATGGGGCTATTTTCATGTCCCCACAGCCCCACTTGCATTTAAAAACAGGGCGGTAGCACGTGCAATGGAAGTGCTGCCTTATTGTCGTCTTCCTGCCCGTTCCGATTTTTCGGGTGGACCATGATCCAGGATAAACTTAAAGGCTTCCTTATTTAATATCCTTGCTGCTGTGGATTCTGCAAAAGTGTTGGCTGCTGCTCTAAAGTGGTATTTCCTTTCACTTCCTCCCTTTAAGGTGCTGTGGTAGAACCTTCTAATTTGGCTGTTCGGCCTGATTTCCCACCTCCAGATCAGTGAGCTGCCTATTAGGGAGTGTGCTCGCAGGTCGCCGACCACGTTATGGTGAGATCTCCGAACCAAAATGAATCCCCGCTGACTCTTCTGGGTGAATGCCACTAAGTGGCTATAAAGAGATCCTTCTGCGTGGGCTAAGGCATTTCAGACAAGAACTCTTGAGCTTTTATATTTTCAAGTGTGCACTTTGGATCTCCAGAGATTGTTGAGAACCTTGCTGCAATTGATCCTAACTTTGTGATATGCCTTCAGTCCCAGATGTTTAATTGCAGTAACTTGTTACATAATTCACCTTCTCCTCTGCACCTCAAAGGAATGATATGTTAAGGAGTGGTTGTACTGGTGATGGCAACCCTCAAGTGGTCATTCTTCATGTCTAAGTGTACATGGTGAATGTCAGCAAGCTGGTTGGCGCGTAGGGGGACGTCCCATCTCAGCCAAGCTCAGTGTTGTCCTAAAGCAATACTCACATGTACATTTTCGCATGGGCTACTGGATGACAGGCAAGAATGAGAATTTTGTTTTTTTTCTTCTGCCCACCACCCCACCCCCCCCCCCCCCCAAACTCCAGATGGGGACACAGACTACTTGTAGACCCCCCTCCTGCTACCCCACCTGAGATCAGCTAATTCAGCTGGACCAGGAATTGTATCTGACTTTTCCCAGTGTGTATATATAGTTCATAAGCGCATCACACAACACATTTTACCCACTGAACAAACTGACCTTTTATTTTCTGCAATCTTTTCCCTGCTGTTTCATATTATGTAAGAACCATTAGACTTCAATTACATCACTCAGCTATAATTCTTGGCCAGAAAAAAAACATGTCTGGCACCTGGGTGGCTTAAATAAGTGAGTGATGAGGTAATCTTGGCAAAGGAGCAGAAATAGCCAAGAAACATTGAGTTATTAAAAATGCCTACTGTAATAAAAGTAATGACTTCACCACTAGAGTTTAGTTCCTATTAACAGCCAGTACTGGAAACTGTTCTGCTGTGACTGAGCAAAGACAGAGAACAAACAGTTTAGCTAAAAGGCTGGAACACACTTGAGGGGTTCGGATGATGTCACAAACAATCAATGAAGCTTATTTTATTCCATTACACTTCAAAAAGTACTTCATTGGCTGTAAAGCACTTTGTGACATCCTGCGGTCCTGAAAGGTGCTATATAAATGCATTGCTTGCTTGCTTTCTTTATATGCATTAAAAGCCTTGAGCATGTTCCATCCCTGAACATACTCCGTTATCAGTAAGTCAGAGATTGGGCTGTTTTATAAAGACAGAAAAATTATATCATGTAAAACACAATATATTAGTCTTCTGCCAAAGTGTCTGTACGTGTCCCCTCTAAGGCTTTAATTCATTTGTTTTCTGTTTGGGGGGGGGAAAATGAAATCAAATTGGGATGCGGAAAGCTGCTCTGTCTTTTTTTTTCTCACCAGCATAGCTTTAATTAATTAGGATGTTTACATTTTCCAGCAACAAAACACAGATAATAAAGCCTTTGTGCTTACCTGAGAAGCTTTCAAAATTCAATGAATGTGTTTTGAAAGAAAAAAAAATCAACTTTATCTCTGGCTAGCTATGTGTCTGAGCTAAAAGAATATATCGGTTGAACATGGGGGGGAAGAAAGCATTCTACAGGATTTTTAAAAAAACAATTGGAAAAATGCCTTCCAAAATCCTTTCACACTCAAAAGAAATATACTCTCATTTGTGAGTCAGCTTGCCAGAATCCGAGATACTTGATGGGAACATAGGAACAGGAGTAAGCCACTCAGCCCCTTGAGTCTGTTCCGCCGTTCAGTTAAATATCCCTTGATACCTTTACCTAACAAAAATCTATCGATGCTAGTCTTAAAAATTTTGGTTGACCCAGCATCCACAGCCTTTTTGAGGTGAGCGTTCCAGATTTCCATTACCCTTTGTGTGAAAAAGTGCTTTCTGATTTCAATCCCAAATGACCTAGCTTGAATTTTAAGATTATGTCCCCTTGTTCTGGATTCCCTCACCAGAAGAAATAGTTTCTCTATCTACCCTATTGGATACCTTTACTATTTTAAAGACCTCGATTAGATCATCCCTCAATTTCCTAAACCCAAGGGAATACAAACCAAGTTTTTGCAACCTGTCATCATAATTTAACCCTTTTAAGACCTGGGGCATTTTTAACCTGGAACCAGGAACTCAATGGGTGGGTAGATAATCGCGTGGGAACCCAGAAGTAAAGTGAGAACGTCGGAATCTACGATTGCAACTAAATTGAAGGAACTTAATTTTACTTCCGGGTTTTGCATCTCCAAGCTACGCAGTGGGCGTACTGCGCACCCGCGTGATGCGATCTGAAGTCCACTATTGCAAAAATGGAATTTGGAGGAGAAAGTGAAGTTATGGACTCAGAGAGCAAGGGCAGCACCCAGGTTCACAGATGCTTCACTTGAAATTCTGCTGGGTGCAGTGAGAACCAGCAGGGAGGTTATCTACCCAAGTGTTCGGAGGAAGAAACCTGGTTTTGCCACCAAGAAGGCGTGGCTGGAGGTGGCAGAAGACGTCAGCAGCAGGAGCACGGTGCTCAGGTCTTGCCTGCAGTGTAGAAAGTGTTTTAATAACCTAACCAGGTCAGGAAAAGTGAGTACATTTGATGTTTCACCCACATCCTGTGTTGTGCAAGATTCCCCCCATTCCCCCCCCCCCCCACTCTGTGTTGGCATGCCTACTCCATCAAATCACTCCTCACACCCACTTAAGTTTCCGCATCAACCATCCTTTACTTTCTGTGCACATCCTCACCTCCCCATTTATGCACCCTCCATAGCCACTCACCCCAATCCTGTTGCAATGTGATGCATCTGTCTGATAGTAACCCTCTGATGCATCGGTTTCATTGTCAGCCTCATCCATCGGGTGAATACGTCGCCTTCAGTCACTTACAGGTCTGTTCTTTCTCCCCTTGTAGGAGAAGAGAGCGCAAAATGCAAGGGAGAGGACGAGGACTGGAGGTGGACCACCACAAATCGTGCAGCTCACAGATGTGGAGGAGGCCATGGAGATCAGTCGCACCGTTGCATGCCTATCCGACGGAGATAGAGAGACTGGCAACCCGCAGATGGCTGGTGACAGAACTTTAATATCTTTCACACATGTTGAATTTATTTTATCAATGATTGAACTGTTCCGGACCTCAGTATGGTCAGTGGAAAGATTGTCACTTTACCAATGAATAATTAGTATTGGCTTTTGTTGTCTTCCAGGACCTTCATGCCTCCAAGAGGAAAGTGCCGAAATGGATGAAAGTGATTCCTCAGAGGATCTCATTCCTTCTGAGGGTGCACCATCACATGCCGTACAGCCATGCACCAGCGCAGATACTGGCACTTCAGTGGGTCATGTTAGACAGTTAGTTGGGTTGTCACCTGGTGATTCACCACTTACAAGTGAGCATAAGCAGACACTGGTGACGGGCAGCTGTGGAGAATCTGTGTCGGGAGGTGCACTCCTCGCCAAGCTCTGCTCAGCTGAACACAGATGGTGTACCCCGGGGGCCATCATTGAGAATGAGATTGATAGAAGTATAGCTGCATCTTTGCGAGGTACTGGAAAATGTGCCACGCACGCTCTCCATAATAGCGGAGAGGATGGAGGAGTCCGACTCCATTGCTAGTGGATTGGTGGCGCAGGTATGTGCAGGAATGTCTGCAATGGAGAGAAAGGTAACCTCCATTGAGCTTAAAGCAGAGCTCTCAAATGAGGCCGTGACAATGGCCATGTGGACACTGGATGCCAACGTGTCTGCCACCTTAAACAGGCAGACAAATACTTTAGCCGTGGATTTACAACGTGGCACATCTGCTCACCAACCTGCTGGCCAGCAGAGTGGTGGGAGTGACGTTGTGCTGGCCTGGGAGAGGGATGATGGCAAAAGGAGACATGGAAGTGTGGACTCCACTCAAAACGCTCCCACGTCTCACCCGTTGCCCTCCTCAACCAGTACCCGCAATGCTGCCTCCTCTCCCGATGGCCGAGTCTGCCAACTGCACAGGTGCAGTTGGAGCAGTCTTTGGCGGGGCTCTTACGGGCTCCAAAACCCAGAGGTCGTAGGCTGAGAGCATCTCATCAGTCAGGACAGGTATCTAAGCAACCTGCAAATACCTCTGCTGAAGCCATGGGATGCACCACATAGAAGCGGTAGAAAGAGAAAGGCTAAGCAATTGTAATTCACCAAGGGTATGCTCAAAGGTGTTTGACGAGCTGTTATGTTACTAATTTATATATTTTTTTGTTATGGCATATTAAAATTAATTATTATCATCCACCATTGTCACGTCTTGGCCATTATTGAGTCCATTTTGTGAATTTGTCCTTTCGTGTGCTTCATGAATGCCAAGACATGATGCCACCCATTGGGCGCATGTGCAGTGGCTGTATGCGTTATTGAAGGACTGTTTGTGCAAACGGAGGAGGGGAGTTGGCGGTGGTGGTTGTTCCAGGCGGTCTGAGTATTTCAAAGTCTTCAATTTGCACATCTCTCAGGACCTGTTACGGATGAGGGAATCTCTGGCATCACGGGCAGCAATGTGCGCCACTGCTCTGGCGATAGGTTCCCCATCTTCATTTTCCTCCTCCTTGTCCTCTTTTTCTTCAATGTTGCCGCCAGATGAGGATACTTAATGAGCGCATTCGACCTCCTCCATCTGTAACCCCCTCTGCTGCGTTATGTTGTGCAGGACGCAGCATATGACGATTATTCTGTACACCCTCGCTGGCGAGTACTCAAGGGATCCCCCAGATCTATCCAGGCACCTGAAGCGCATCTTCAACATTCCTATGGCTTGCTCAGTGACAGACCTGATAGTGATATGGCTCTGGTTGTACTGCTGCTGTGCCTCGTTGGTGGGGTTTCTCACAGGTGTCATAAGCCATGTCTTCAGGAGGTATCCCTTGTCTCCAAGGAGCCAGCTCTTAAGTCTGTCTTCTGTTTGGAAGAGGGCCGGGATGTTGGACTCGGGCAAAATAAATGAATCATGATAGCTGCCAGAGAATCTAGCGCACACCTGCAAAAATCTCTTCCGGTGGTTGCACACCAGCTGTACACTATTGGAGTGATATTGCTTTCAGTTTATGAACAGTCCTGGCTCATGTGGAGGTACTCTGATTGCTACATGTGTGCAATCAATTGCACCCTGCACCCCTGGGAAGCCAGCCAGAGAGTTGAAACCCACCGCCCCCTCAGTCTGGCTGATGTCTCGTAGGGAAGTTCACATAGTCGGATACCCTGGCAAACAAGCCATCCATCACCTGTCGTATACACTTACGTGCAGATGACTGAGACCCTGGAGATGTCACCGGTGGTGCCTGGAAGGATCCGGAGGTGAAGAAATTAAGGGCAGTCATGACTTTAACTGTGACAGGCAATGCGTGGCCACCAGGTCCAGCCGGGAGCCGCTCTTCCTCAAGGAGGCTGCAGATGTCTGTGACCACCTGCTGAATCAATCTCTGCCTGTATAGGCACTGCTCCTCCGAGAGGTCCAGGAAGCTCGGCCTCTGCCTGTAGACCCTCTCTTGGGTATTGCCTCCTGCAATCTCGGTTGGTCCCCTCTCTGCTCTCCTGCGGGTTCTTGTTACGCACCTCTGTCTTGTGCAACTGCAGATCCCAAAACTGCATGATGGTGATGTGCCTCCTCCTCAGATGTACTGTGGAATAGATCCATTGTGCCACCCATCCTGATCTTGTCAGTTTGAGGGGCTCCAAAATGTAGGTAAATTTGTCTGAACACAAGAATTTTCAGTTTCAACAAAGAAATCTCAGTTTAAGCACAAAGAACTCCCAGCCAAACGTTTGTCTGAGAGAACTGATTGCCCAGCTGCAATCCCACATTTTTTATTGAGATGTGTCAATCACTGGTTTAATGGGCAAAATTAGCTTTGGCTGCAATTCGCCTCTGTTTCAACAGCATGTTTCAGAAGCCACGGGAGACACATTCAGGAGTAGTTAAATCTGTTTCTGTTGCAAAATCCACAAAAAGTTAAGTGCCTAAAGTGTTTCAGCTACCTGAATTAGCCCTTTAATTATCGACCCACCAGCTTTAAGTGGGTTCCGGGTTTCTTTTGTGCGCGTGCATCCTAACATGCCTGGGTTAAACCCTGAAGTGGGTGCGTTGGAGCCGGGAATTGGTTTGGAGGTAGGAGAGAGAGAGTAGGGATGATGGGTGTGTACTCAAATTGGCAGGATGTGACTAATGGTTTCCCCCAGGGATCTGTACTGGGGCCTCAGCTGTTTACTATATTTGCAAGTGACTTAGATGAAGGAATAGAGCGCCATACACCCAAGTTTGCTGGCAACACTAAGTTAGGTGGCACAGTAAATAGTGTAGATGGGAGCAGAAAGTTGCAAAGAGACATTGAAAGTGTAATCAAGTGGCAGATGGAGTTCATTGTGGGGAAATATGAAGTCATCTACTTTGGACTTAAGAAAGATAGATCAGAGTATTTTCTAAATGGTGAGAAGTTAGGAACTGTGAAGGAGCAGAGAGATTTAGGGATCCATGTACAGAAATCACTAAAAGCAAGTGGACAAATACAAAAAATAATTAAAAAGGCTAATGGAATTTGGCCTTTGTCTCAAGGGGTCTGGACATAAAGGGGTAGAAGTTATGTTACAGTTATATAAAGCTCTGGTTAGACCTCATCTGGAGTGCTGCATTCAGTTCTGGGCACTGCACTTCAGGAAGGATATATTGGCCTTGGTGGGGGTGCAGTGCAGATTCACCGGAAAGATACCGGGACTAAAGGGGTTAAAGAATGAAGACAGGGTGCATTGACAGGGCTTGTATTCCTTTGAGTATAGAAGATTAAGGGGTGATCTAATTGAGGTGTTTAAAATGAGTAAAGGATTTGATAGGGTAGATAGAGAGAAACTATTTCCTCTGGTGGGGGAGTCCAGAATAAGAGGGCATAACCTTAAAATTAGTGCTAGACAGTTGAGGGGTGATGTCAGAAAGTACATGGAAATCTGGAACCCTCTTCCCCAAGAAGCTGTTGAGCTTAGGTAAATTGAGAATTTCAAAACTGGGATTGATAGATTTTTGATATTCAAGGGTATTATTAAGGGTTACGGAACCAAGGCAGTCAAATGGAGTTAAAATACAGATCAGCCATGATCTAATTGAATGGCTGAACAGGCTCGAGCGGCTAAATGGATTGCTCCTGTTCCTATGTTCCTAAGCTGGTAGGGAAAATGCTTGAAGATAGATAGGGGGGATCCAGAAGTACTGGGGAGGGGATATGGTTTTAGTAGTGCTGGGAGAGTGATCTAGGAATATGGGAATAGTAGGTTGGTGGCGTGTGAGAATGACGATACCGGATTTCTTTTTACCCTTAGTCTGGTTCAGCAAAAACTGATGCGAATACACTTGAAAGTTTAACACAATTTTATTAGCTGCAGCTGACCTTATCTACAGAATTGATTTCAACTCTTGACAGAGTCTGGTCAATCTCATAGAACAGGCAAAATTACAAAGGCAGATCCACACAGTTATACATTTTCAGAGTGGGGAGGGACATAGAATCATAGAATCATAGAAGTTACAACATGGAAACAGGCCCTTCGGCCCAACATGTCCATGTCGCCCAGTTTATACCACTAAGCTAGTCCCAATTGCCTGCACTTGGCCCATATCCCTCGATACCCATCTTACCCATGTAACTGTCCAAATGCTTTTTAAAAGACAAAATTGTACCCGCCTCTACTACTGCCTCTGGCAGCTCGTTCCAGACACTCACCACCCTTTGAGTGAAAAAATTGCCCCTCTGGACCCTTTTGTATCTCTCCCCTCTCACCTTAAATCTGTGCCCCCTCGTTATAGACTCCCTTACCTTTGGGAAAAGATTTTGACTATCGACCTTATCTATGCCCCTCATTATTTTATAGACTTCTATAAGATCACCCCTTAACCTCCTACTCTCCAGGGAAAAAAGTCCCAGTCTGTCTAACCTCTCCCTGTAAGTCAAACCATCAAGTCCCGGTAGCATCCTAGTAAATCTTTTCTGCACTCTTTCTAGTTTAATAATATCCTTTCTATGATTAACAAGGGGTTAAAACCAATCATAAGCTGAGTCTAGGCAAGCCATACTAACTGACATAATGACCGACCACTCACAGGTGATACCTGTTCATGCGTAGGTCAAAGGAAAGGGAGTCTTGCTTATCTCTGGCCTGTGATGTTTTTCGACCTTGTCCGAAATAAGGATCCATTCATTAGGTAGCTGCAAAACAACACTCCCTATACCTCCCTACCCCAGAATTCAGCTCTATCATATCTCTTTGCTTGATTAATCATAAAGCATACATTTTCATAAAGAAAATTAATAACATAAATGAATGATCAAAGAAAAGCTCATTGTTCTAATTCTAGCGAGCAAAATGGGCTACTTATATTAACCCCTGGTTTACCACACTGCCATTTTGCTATGGAGGTATCTTACTGAACTACTGAAAGCTTACTACATATGCATTTTCATTAGAGGGGCACCTCGTAGGTATTCTCAAGAACAGCAGAGGGTGTGGAGTATTGGAGTACAAGATCGTGATCAGTGGAAGAGTGGGTTATGGGCAACTTCTGGGAAAAGTGGCATATCTGACAGTTTAATCCAAAAATTGTTTTAATTTTGGAAGAACCATCATTCTGAACAGAATATATTAATTCCTTGTGGACTGATTCTACGTAAGAACATCAGAAATAGGAGTAGGCCATACGGCCCCTCGAGCTTGCTCCGCCGTTCAATAAGATCGTGGCTGATCTTCAACCTCAACTCACGTTCCTGCCCCATATTCCTTGATTCCCCTAGAGTCCAAAAATCTATCGATCTCAATCTTGATATACCCAACGACTGAGCATCCACAGCCCTCTAGGGTAGAGAATTCCAAAGATTCACAACCCTCTGAGCAAAGAAATTTTTTCTCATTTCGGTCCTAAATGGCTGACCTTGTATCCTGAGACTATGACCCCCCCCCCCCACAGTTCTAGACTCTCCAGCCAGGGGAAACAGACTCAGCATTTACCCTGTCAAGCCCTCTCAGAATTTTATATGTTTCAATGAGATCACCTCTCATTCTTCTAAACTCCAGAGAATATAGGCCCATTTTGCTCAATCCCTTCTCATAGGACAGCCCTTTCATCCTAGGAATCAACCTAGTGAACCTTCATTGCACCCCCTCTAAGGCAAGTATATCCTTCCTTAGGTAAGGAGACCAAAACTGTACACAGTACTCAAGGTGTGGTCTCACCAGAGCCTTATATAATTGCAGCAAGACCTCCTTACTCTTGTACTCCGACCCCCTTGCAATATAGGGTAACATATCATTCTAGTTTGATTTTTAAGAATTCTGCTTTTTGAATATTTTTTTGAATATCTGCATGTTTTGACTTCTTTATATTGTTTAAGCTGCATATAAATTTAACCAAATAGTTTTAGTGTATATGCATTGTTCTGGCAATGTATTGTTTTCTGCCTTCAAAAGTGATGTAGAACAAAGTGGGCATCCCAGAGAGTGATATATTATAATTACAAGTTAATTGGGTTACTCTAACTCGTACAGCCACAAATAAGGGTATATATTTTGGTTCATGAAGGACTCGGACTGCTTTTAGAAATGTAACACTTGTACACGAGCAAGTGTTGGGAAAATGTCTAAGCTGTAACAACTTTGTCGTCTTTGCTATCTTTTCAGTCTTGGTTCGTGCCCTTCATTATTGTCCTTGGCACTTCAAGGTTTTTCCCTATATTAAAAAAAATAAAGCTCTTGTGCTTCCTATTTGCCAAAGTACTTGAGTGTTGTGTCTTTCAGACGAACGTATGTGGGCAGCATGCCTGGCAGAATCGTCAATGGCTTAAGAACTGTTGGAGTGAATAATCCAGTGTTCCTGCTGGATGAAATAGACAAATTAGGAAGAAGTCTACAGGGGGACCCTGCAGCTGCTCTCTTGGAGGTACAAAATGGAATATTCCAGAACTTAAATTACACAATGGCTGAATTGGGCAAGGAGTTCAGTTGACCTAATGCTCTACAGTGAACAATACAAATGGTAATAAGAAGCAAATCTTTGGCAAAGGAGCTTTTATGAATTTTATTTTTCTTGGCTTAAGAGCAAGCACTGAGTTCCATTAAAGTTTCGACACAGAAGAGCCTGTGTTTTATCCATCCATACCAAGTTGTATTCATACTATATTTCTGCCAGCAATTAGCTGTTTTTTGCTTTAAAATGCATCTTATCAAAACCATGTAGGAACACAGTATAGCCAACTGGAAATTACAAGTCAACTTTTTAATTTGAAAGGTTCTAAATCACTTCCAGTTCTTCCTTGGTCTAGTGTAGAAATTTTCCCAGTGCAGACTGTCAGCTCTTCTGTTTCTTTTGGCTTATATGGGATTTCTAACTTTTGCAGTAGCCCTGTTTTGAGCGGGATGAGGGGGGGGGATTAGTAACAGGAATTGGACCAGAATATCTTAACAGTTTTGTGTTGCACTTATTGTCTGAAATATTAATACATTTATATTTTACTGATCATAGTGCTTATTTTTTTTAAAAAGAGGGAAGAGGGGGGTTCAGTAATGTATGTTCTAGTCTCATAGGTTAAAAGATATGCATTCCCTAGTAGTCATTTAACACCCAATAAAACTACTTAGGCTGTTGCTTAAAAGCATTCTTCTAATATTCCTGTTTAAGGCTCCCCCATAGATTTTTTCTCCTTTTATTGGTTGGTGTGACCAGAAAATAGAATCATAGAAAGGTTATAGCACGGAAGGAGGCCATTCGGCCCATCGAGTCCACACCGGCTCTATGCAAGAGCAATGCAGCTAGTCCCACTCCCCCACCCTATCCCCCGTAGCCCTGCAAATTTTTTCTTTTCAAGTACTTATCCGGTTCCCTTTCGAAGGCCATGATTGAATCCGCCTCCACCACCCCCTTGGGCAGTGCATTCCAGATCCTAACCATTCGCTGTGTTTAAAAAAAAACTACCCTCTAGATAGAAACCGAGCCACCACTGAAAGTATATTTCCTTCTCGAGAAAGCATTAATGGTTATACGAAATATAGTAGTTTACACAGGATACGTCCACCACCTTTTTCTTGGCTTAAGAACAAGCACTAAGTTCTGTTGATGGTTTAATGGTCACACGTGCTATTTATACTAGTTGTGGGGGATCTGTAGGACAAACTATTTTCTGCTACTAGCTCAAGAATAAAGCCTGACAACAGTGAAAACTTGAAAGTGGAACAAATTGGGGAAAGTAACATCATAGTTAGAAAGTTATTATTTTTTGTGGGTTTTTTTTGTGCAATGCTTAATTTATAGCAGGTTGTCAACATTTTATTCTTCCAATTCTCTGCAAAGCGTGAGTTAAATTTTATCTGAATAATTTACTTTCCTCATTTATCTTAAGGTGTTGGACCCCGAGCAGAATCACAGTTTCACTGACCACTATTTAAATGTCTCCTTTGACCTGTCCCAAGTGCTTTTCATAGCTACAGCCAACACGACTGCTACCATCCCTCCAGCATTACTTGATAGAATGGAGCTCATCCAAGTACCAGGTAAACAAATTGTAAAGTGTTCCAAATTTTGAAGCCAGAGTTGCAAACTTTTTAAAGAAATGATCACCCTCAGACACCAAATGCCTTTACACTTAAGAGAAATTACACTTTGGGAGATTTTTCATCATAGTAGGTACAGCACAGGAGGAGACTATTCGGCCCATCATGCCTATGCCGGCTCTTTGAAAGAACTATCCAATTAGTCTCATTCACCTGCTCTTTCCCTATACCCCTGTAAAATTTTTCTCTTCAAATATTTATCTAATTCCCTTTTGAACGTTACTATTGAATCTGCTTCCACGACCCTTTTAGGCTGTGCATTCCAGATCATTACAACTCGCTGCGTTAAAAAAAGATGTTTCCTCATGTCGCCTCTGGCTCTTTTGCCAGTCACCTTAAATTTGTGTCCTCTAGTTACTGACCCTTCTGCCACTTGAAAGAGTTTCTCCTTATTTACTCTATCAAAACCATTCATGATTTTGAATACCTCTATCAAATTTCCCCTTAACCTTCTCTGTTCTATGGAGAACAACCCCAGCTTCTCCATTCTCTCCACATAACCAAAGTCCCTCATCCTTGGCACCATTCTAATAAATTTGTTTATAGAACAACAATCAGTACGGCAGCATTGACACAAAGCAAATTTTCAAAGCTTCCCTGTTGATCCATTGGATAACTGGAATTTTTTGAACATTAAATTTTTTTAAAGAAATATTACTAGAGATTTAACTGTGCTGTCAGCTCTCTGTTAACATTATATAGCTGATTCTATGCTGTCGGCAGGGAGTGGTGCAGAGAGCATTTGGTGGGAAATTGGGACACTCTGCCCATGGTTTTCCATCCGTTAAAATTAATGGTTGGAAAATCATAGGCTGTGCTCCCATGATTTCCCATGATGCCTCCCTGCATAAAACTGACCCTTTAAATGTAACTGACTTTCAGATGTTAGTAAGCGGGGATCTGCTTACTTACGTACTTACATGCATGTTTTGAGCTTTATTTTCCAAGGCCAGAGGAAGATGCAGGAGTGGATAATAAATTTGGGTGAACTAACTATGCATTTAAGAGTTACTGTACTCAAAATCAGTACATGTGTGGTATAATGCTCTTAATTCACTCTTCATTCTCCATTTAGTTGATGTGACATATAAGCAATAGGAAGCTGCTACCATGAGTCCTTTTATGAAATGTGAACTTGTATTGTAAGAGCTATCAGTATATTGCCAAGTCTGAAGCTTGAGTCAGTAAGATTTTTATTAAGTTGAAGTACATTTTGGCTCATGACATTGGACATTAAAATTTGAGTGGGCATTGGCCAACAACTGTTCAAATTAACTGAATTGTTTGGTTACCCTTCCTTAGGGGTTAGGATAGTTGCCTTTTGATGTTCTAATTTACAAATCAAATGCAAAGTTGGTCTATTCACCATCAGTTGTATTCCTGCTGTTGGCAAAGGCGGAACAGAAAACAACACTATCCAGCTGAGCACACAACAAAATAGCAGCAACTTGCATTAATATAGTGACTTTATTGTAGAAAAACATCCCAAAGTGCTTCAAAGAGGCATAAAATAAAAATGAACACCAAGCTAAAGAAGGAGATACCAGATGGTGTGACCAAAAGCTTGATCAAAGAGGTGGTTTTTAAATTAGGGTTTTAAAGGAGCAGAAGGGAGATGGAGAGGCAAAGGGGTTTAGGGAGGGAATTTCAGAGCATAGGGTCTAAGCAGCTGAAGGCACGGCCATCAATAGTGGGGTGATGCACAAGAGCCAGAATCAGCGATGGATACTTGGGGAGGGGGGCATTGTAGTGCTGGAGGAGATTAGAGATAGAAAGGGGTGAGCCGATGGAGTGATTTAAATGTAAGGATGAGAATTTTAAATTTGAGGTTTTGGAGGTCGGGGACTGTGAGCCAGTAGGTCAGTGAGGACAGGGATGATAGGTGAGTGGGACTTGGTGCATATTAGGATATGAGCAGAAGAGTTTTGGATGTGCTGAAATTTATAGTGGAGAATAGGAGGACATCCAGGAGAGCATTGGAATAATTGAGTCTGTAGGTGATAAAAGCATAGATGAGAGTTTCAGCAGCAGATAGTTGAAGGTAGGGACAGAAGCAGGCAATTTTATGGAGGTTGAAGTAGAAGGTCTTTGTGATGAAGAGGATATGGGGCAGGAAACTCAGCTCAAAGTCAAATAGTATGCTGAGGTTGCAAGCAGTCTGGTTCAGCCTGAGGTAGTTGCAGGGGAGGGGGACAGAGTCGATCGCAAGGGTATGGAGCTTGTGGTGGGAGCTGAAAATGATTGCTTTTAGTCTTCTCAATGATTAGCTGGAGGAAATTATGGCTCACTCAAGACTGGATGTAGGATAAGCAGTATGAAAGGCAATGGAGGGGTCGAGAAAGACGATGGAGGGGAAGAACTGGGTTTCATCAATGTACATGTGGAAGGTGATCTTATGTCTGTGGAAGAGGCAGCATGATCCTTGGTAGACTCCTAAAGTGATGGTGCAGGGGTGGGAAGAGAAACATTGCGAGGGATGTTCTGGCTACAATCAGTTTGGTAAGAGTGGAACCAAGCAAAGGACAGTCCTACTGAGTTGGACAACAGGGGAGAGGCATTTGAGGAAGATGCTGTGGTTGACCATGTCAAAGGCTGCAAAGAGATCTTATTGCTTGCACATGTCTTCCTGACCCACATCCTTTTGTGGATAGTAAGGCAGAAGACTCTGATTATGATGACATTCTTCAGTGGAATTTGAATTCATGGCAAAAGATATGAATCTCATACCTTATTTACTGTGCTGCTAAGACTTTGATTTTTGCAAGTGCTTTATATTTTTGATTAAAAAGTGGTTCAATGTGGCTTGTGATGCAATGTTTCCCCCCTCTCCAAAGTCTTAGTCGTTCAATTTGAACCTCACTTTCTATGTCACAACTTGTTGGGCTAAAATACTGACTTTTACAATTATAGATCAGTATTCAATATGTTATACTGCGGCAGAGCTGTGATGGGCTGTGACCATTAATGTTTCTGCTTTGATTCCTGATGCAGAATATAATGCTATTGTACTGTTTAATGGTGTGTAAGATTGAGAATTTGCTGTAACTCGAGCATATCAATAGCCATTCCCGTGAATGCTAAACTGGGGGAATGGATTGCTGTACAGATGTGGTAATGAACAGTTGTAAAATTCAAGTATCCCATTATGGTCTTTGTAAATATGATGCCAAATATAATGTATTCATAGTCTGTCCATTGATCATAGTTTACACTAGTTTAAATACAAGACGGGACAGAATTGTTGCTTAAATTTGGTTGCAATAATCTAAAAGGAAAAAATACATAGAATTGCATAGAATTTACAGCACAGAAACAGGTCATTCAGCCCAACTGGTCCATGCCTGTGTTAATGCTCCACATGAGCCTCCTCCCACCCCTCTTCATCTAACCCTATCAGCATAACAATAGAATAACAAATATATAACGAAAAGCAGTGGGTACCATTCGTTTAAGCAAAAACACTACTGACTGCCATGAGACCATATAGCTCACAAGCTTGAAGTACAAGTGGGTTACATGAACCTTGCATCAAGATTTGCATAAATAGCCACCCACTTGTTTTTATCATCACACATTATGTTACAATTAAAATGTCTAAAAACTTGAAATCATCTTTTCCTTCATCTTTTCCTTATGTTGTGGCTAAACAAAGTGTGTGGATAGAAATCGCACATGGTAAGCTTCGGTCATTGATCTTGATACTAGGCCTCAATTTGGGTGTTACCACCCCACTAACTGTTTCCATGAGATTGGCTTAAACAATCTTTGAAGAAATTTTAGGGAGTGTCTAGATGGAACGAGAGGAAGACCAGATTTTAAAGATGGTTTTGGACTAGGAATAGGTTGTCACCTTACTGTACCCGATTGTGGGGAATTTTTAATTTCTGAATAAAGTTTGGAAATAATCACTGGTGTCTGGGAAGAGTACTTGACTTTAAAGATGTGGACAGGACAGTGAAAGGAACATTAAGAATCTGGGAGGGACTATAAGAAAGAATATAAGAGTTATATATAAATTTGCACGGATAATTTTTTTTCTCTGAATATAATTTGTAAATCAGACTGGAGGAAGTTAATTTTTACTACCGTGTTAAATTTGTTTTTTGTAATTTTTTGTGATTGCATTTTAATTTCTTCACTATTCGTGTGAATGTGTTAATGGTTGTGCAACTCTGCACTAGCAATGTATTATAGGGTCAATTTTGATTCTGTTTAAGTCCTTGATTCACTACAAGATACAAATTAGTGTGCAGTAGAGTTTGCATTACATAAAAGAGCAATATGAGCTGAATTGAGGTGTGTGCAATTGTCCCTTTTCAGAGAAATTCCAAGAGGTAAATAGGAGAAGCAAAAAGAATAGAAGTTAATTTTTATAAGTGGATATATATTGCATGCTTATCACAGGCTCCGTTTGCATAATTTTAATTGGTTGATTCTTCAAATATTAGGTTATATTCAGGAGGAGAAGATTGAAATTGCTCACAGGCACTTGATTCCTAAACAGTTAGAGCTACATGGGCTAACACCCCAGCAGATTCAGATTCCACAAGAGGCAACTGAAGGTATCATCAGCAGGTCAGTAATGTTTGAAGTAAAAGACTTTTTTCCAAAACACAAGGCTTTTTTGGTACTTACTTTATGATTTAACTTCCCTGATTTCCAGACTAAATTCAGCATTAGAGATCCAATACTGGAGCAACTGGGGTGCTGCTTTTTTTGTCATTAAATTTATCTATCGAACTATATTAATGAAGCTGAGAAAAACATTATGGTGATTGATAAATATAACCTATAAGAGCAGAAGCGATTTTTTTTTTAAGTAGTTGATGAATGTAGTGTCGGAGTGTGCATTAAAGCACCACATGGTGCCAAAGAGTAAACCATATGAATTAAATTGAGAAAAGCACACAGAAAATACTTGAGGATGTTACATAGAAGCAGATTGTGATGATTAATAAGATAGTAGTAGGGGCAGTTCACAGTTTGCAGAAGAATGTTGATCGCTTATACAATTATGCACTCATATGGCAAATTAAATTTAATATTGAAAAATGTCAAGGATTGCTCATTGGGTAATAAAATGAAAAACATAAATATACAATGAGAATAGAATTAATGCAGAGAGACTTGGAAAGAATTTTGGAGTAATAGGATCGTGGAATGCTACAGCACAGAAATAGACTATTTTGCCCTTCAAATCTGTGCTGGTACTTCTCTCTGTGAACCATCTAGTCTAATCCCACTCTCCATACTCACCATATCCTTTAATATTTCTCTTTTTTTCAAACAGCTAATTGCTTTTAAAATAATTTATGAACTCTGCTTCAACAATGTTTAATAGAAGAAAATTCCATATTCTAACCACCCCCTGTATTAGAAGATTTCTTCTAATCTCTCCTTTTAATTATTTTCATTATTTTGCTTTGGTGAAGGGAGCACAAATGCGGAAACAATCTATCAGTATCTTAATTCTTCACAATCTTGAAGATCTTAATCAGCTTATCCTTTAACCTTCTCAGCTCTAGTGAAAAACCCTAATTTCTCAAATCTGTCTTTATAACTGTAATTCCTCATCCTTGATAACATCCTAGCGGATCTACATTGCACCTTTTCCGTTGTTTTTATATCCTTCCTAATAATGGGGTGCCCAAAAACTGTGGCCGAACTAGGTCTTGTACAAATTCAACATCATCTACTATACCTCTGAATATAAAACCAAGGAGTCTGTTTTCCTTCTCTAAAAGTTGGCAGTGCAAATAAGGCTGTAATGACCTGCGCATCAACATATCAAGATCCCTCGGCTCCTGTACTCATCATTTTCTATTGATACTACTAAATCTGGACTAGTGTTCATACTGTAACGCTTATACACATTGTACCACAGCTTGTGTGAAGCTCCTTGGACCTGACGAGCTGAGAGCGATGACCCAAGATATATATCTCTGTCTCAGTCCATGCACCTGGTGGGACCTCCCCTGAGTTTTGATTGGCCACATGATCTTTTTTCATTCTTGACCTTTTAAAGTTCTACTGATTGTAAGAGCAAAAAAGATTTCTGGAAGTAATTGATGAATGTCATGGCAGAATGTACATTTAAAGCACGATGGTGTAATGGAGTGCAGATTTGATCCTCAACACCTGAGTTTGCAATCTTAGCCACATTGTGGAAATCAGACACTTTTCCACAGGGACGAAAGAAAAACAGGAGGAGTTGTCATCTGGTCACAGTTTTGACGTCTTGATTGCCAATAGGCAAAGCGTTGGGAGCTGGCCACCTGCCTACTTGACTGTACGGGCGGTATGTAGCCCAGGGATTCAAGAGAAGGAAATTAGAGGATAAATACCATTTTTTAAAATGGGGACCAGCAACACCCAAATCTTCATTCTCAAGATGTGGCTGTCACTGGTAAGGCTGGCATTTATTGCCCATCCCTAGGCTGAGTGACTTGCTAAACCACTTCGGAAGGCAGCTAAGAGTCAACCATACTGGTGTGGGCTGGTGTGAACCAGTTGGGTTTTTACGACAGTCTGATAGATTCATGGTCACTTTTTTACTGATATCCGCCTTTTTTTTATTTCCACGTTTTGTAAAAACTGAATTCGAGTTCTCAAACTGCCATGTTGGTCTTTGAACTCACATTCTCAGGATTATTAGTTCAGGCCTCTGGATTACTAGTCCAGTAACATAACCACTACACTACTGTACCCAAATCACTGGAGTTGATCTCCCGTGGCTAACAGTCATACCAAGTATAATTTTTAGGTCAAATGGGTTTTGTGGGGGTACTTGGAGGAGAGGGAGAGGGGAAGGAAGGTGGAGAAGGGGGAAGAGAGCAGTGGTACAGAGAAGGAGAGTAGGGGCAGAGGTGAAGGAGGAGGAGGGGGGTGAGGAAGAGGGTATAATCGGATTGGCAGGGGGTGGCTTGCAGGCTGAAGAACTTGCTCAGTGGGGTGGAAGTTCATGCTTTTAGTCTTGTTCAATGTGGAGAGAACTGTGTGGTGGTAAATTTGCTCAGTTGGGAAAGGTTCCTTGATGTATAAGCTGCTCAGTGGTGTGGTGGGGGTTACCCCACTTAAATAAAACGTGTTCACAAAGAGCAGGTTGCTGAAGGATAAATAATTTGCTCAAAGGTGCGATTCACGCTTCAAAACTTTCTGAGTTTGCTACCTTGTCTG